>NC_034603.1:18150536-18163869 GCF_900095145.1 Mus pahari | reverse complement strand
CCCCACCCCCCCGCAAGGCCCTGGCACCCTGCCTAGAGCATAGCAGGGAGTGGACGCTCAGGAAGCTCCATATTGCAAAGCCACATTGAGGTGTAAACACCCCTGGAGCATCATTTAGGCTTCCTAAACCCCAGTACCAGCAGCAAACACACAGCCAGATGCCATTGGCTGGAGGCTGATATGGCTGGGCATCCCTTCAAATCTATAATGGAAGGACAAGGTCACTCTCTCCACGGCCAGTCCAACATCTGATGTCCTGTCAACACATCAACACTCCTTAATCTCTCTGGAACCCCGGTGCCTCTCCTAGAGTCTCAGCCTGATTGTGTTACACGGAGAAGTTCACCTTTAACACTCAGGAGTGCTCATGTTTGCAAACGCACAGCCTTATGAATGAATACTCAACAACCACTCTCGGTCTGTGCAGGGGAGCGCTGGCCCTGAGACAACTGAAGAGAGACTGTCAAGAGTCCAGGGGGCTGCTCAGAGCAGTGGTGCCTTTACCTGGGGAACCCAGGATAAACTGGAAAGTGTCTGAGGGCCATTAGCATAGTTACTTCCTTTGTTCTCCCCGCCCCCTTCTTAATTGGCATTCTAAATCCTGAGAAGAAACCCGGTTTACACAGGGTTAAAATGCTGGGATTCCTGGGTCAGATTGACAGAACTTAGAAGGCTGATGCTCTGTGCAGCAGCCCTCAGCAGAGTCAACAAACACAAGGGATGGCTGGAGTTAATGTTCCCAAGGGGAGGAAGGACTAAACGGATGACAAAGGCTGGGTGGTGGTGGAGCCAAGGCTACACAGAGAAACCCTGCCTCAAAAAACAAAACAAAACAAAACAGAACAGAACAGAACAACAACAAACAGAAACCAATCAACCAACCAAATAAAAACCAGGAGGACAAAGGTCCCTGCAGCCCCTCCCCCTTTTCCTCCCTATAAAGCAGCGATTCCCAACCTGTGGGCTCTGACCATTCTGGAGTTGTATGTCAGATATCCTGCAGAGCAGTTATTTACAGCATGATTCATAACTAGCAGAATTACAGTTATGAAGTAGCAACAAAATAATTTTACGGTCGGGAGGTCACTATGCCATGAGGAACTGTATTAAAGGGTTGCACCATTAGGAAGGTTGTGAACCACTGCTGTATCCTTGAGACCAGAGGGGTCTCGATGGAGCTTTGAGGAAGCAGCTCTCCGTTATCTTTAGGAACTGCTTCCTAAACTGCCCCGATTCCTTTGTATTGACTCGAATATTGGCTTTCAAATGGCACACGTATTCCAGTAACACCCTCAATTCGATCAGTAAAAATAAATTTTGGGCAGTGAGACATGGCAAATATCCCACAGTGGGTTGTCTTTTTTTTTTTTTTTTTAAAGTAAGTGTAGACAGAGCACACCATTTTTTATGAAGTTTCCCAAGTACCGAGGTTGGTGATGTCTCCAAGTTTCCATCTTAACGAGATTAGGAAAGAAATTCAAATATTTTATAACCAGCCAATCAGTCCTTCAAGAATCAGGGATACAGAGAGAAAAAAGCCAAGAAAGACTGATTACGCACTCTCCTTAAAGAAACTGTCACAAGCTAAGTGTGGGCCAAGCAAGGGATGACACCAGGCCTAGCAAAAACAGACACTAGTAATCTGACATTGAGTGCCACAGTGGCCCATCTCTATAGCGCCCAACCATTATCCCTCTCTTGGGAGCCATGCCCTGGAGAGTGGGTGGGAATTTTTGCTTTCCCCTAACTGGTGTATCACATCAAAGGCGATAGAAAGCTGCGTCCATGGTGACGTGATGTCACTGTTTTTCTCTGTCTGGATGTTCTTTCTTCACTATCTTAGTAGAGTAAGTGGTCATGGTGTAGGCTCCCATGTGACAAGGACCTGGATGCGACTCCTGGAAACTGTGAGTGGCCACTGAAGGCTGAAGATGTCTTCCAGAGGTTGTGGGTTAATTCCCTCTCCAGTGCAGGAGGAGGGGCCTAATGAGAGGTGAGTAGGTCACGGGGCTCCACTCTGGCCAGCACCAGCTCTGAGCCAGCTCTGAGCGATCATGAGCGTATGCTGCTGTAATCCAATCGCCGCTGACACAGTGATACACAGTAATAGCTAACCAATATAACCACGTTAAAGCAGAATACATCATGGCCGAGTGGGATTGGTTTCAGGAATGCAGGGGTGACCAACGACTAAGATTCAAGTCTATTCACCTCACCTTTGTCCCAAATCTGTCATTAGGGAATCCCCTAATGTGATTCACTGTCCCAACAGTGCCAAGGAGAAATAACATACTGCTATAAGAATACACATGATTCAGAAACTTTACCCTCAGTACTAAATGTGTAGAGGTAGGACCTGGGGTGAGGCATGTTGTCATGTGTCTTTACTCCCAGCATGTAGGAGGCAGAAGCAAGTGCATCTCTGTGTGTTTGAGGTCACTTTGGTCTACAGATTGAGTCCCAGGCCATCCAGGGCTACATAGTGAGATCCTATCATTAAGACAAAAATGAGGTAGGTGACCCAGTTTAAAAAACAAAAAACCATGGATGCTCAGCTCTTAAAATGAGCTGTCATTCATTCTTTTTTTTTTTTTTAAAGATTGATTTATTATATCTAAGTACACTGTAGCTGTCTTCAGACACACCAGAAGAAGGTGTCAGATCTCATTACGGATGGTCTTGAGCTACCATGTGGTTGCTGGGATTTGAACTCAGGACTTTCAGAAGAGCAGTCTGTGCTCTTAACTGCTGAGCCATCTCTCCAGCCTGAGATGCCATTCTTATAGAATGGGTTAGATATCTCTAGATTGGGTCATTAGAAAAGTCAACTTGGCTGTCTCTCTCTCTCTCTCTCTCTCTCTCTCTCTCTCTCTCTCTCACACACACACACACACACACACACACACACACGCATGCGCGCGCACATGTGTGTGTGTGTGTGTGTGTGTGTGTGTGTGAGATCTTTCGTCCTGCTGTGGGATTACCAGTCACAATGGCCCTTACAGACACAGTCCCTTCATTGCAGACTCCCTAGCCTTCAGACCATGAACCAAATAAACAGCTTCCGTTTACAGTTCACCCAGTGTTTGGTATTCTATAAAGAAGCAGAAAATGGACTAATACATTTCCTTCATTTCCCCCTCCCCATCTCCCCTAAAGTTTACATCTTTCCTAGCCTTAGGACAAGGTAAAGACACACATTGTGTCCGAGATTTAATACTGAATCCGAGGGATTTATTTGTTTGTTGTTCATGCGTCTCTGTGTGCATGTGCACCTGAGTGCAGGCGACCACGCAGGTCAGAAGAGGGCACTGGATCCCCTAGAGCCAGAATTACAGGGGTTCTGAGCCACTTGCTGTGGGTGCTGGGAACTGGACCTGGGTCCTCTGGAAGAGCAGAGACACTCTCAACCACTGAGCCGTCTCTCTAGCCCCAGCTGAAAGTGTTTAGCTAGTCAATTAGATGGAAGTGATAAATACCTGAAAATCAGTAAAGAAAAGTGAGATTGCCAGGGAGTGGATACAGTATACCCAGGCTATCTACAAAGCAATTACAAAACAAACAAACAAATTGACAATGGTAGGAAAACATGCCATGTGCAGAGGTAATAACCAGATAGGAGATACAATGGAAGGGAGAAATATTTATAACAACAATGAGCCAGGTGGAATTCTCCTGGATAAAGAAATGTAAAAACCCTGTTCAAGGACAGCTTCACCCGTGGAAGTGGCCTTGAGATAGAAAACCTCCATGATTCCTGTGATTCAACTGCGTAAAGACATCGATTTCCCAGAAGCTAATATAGAACTGTGGCTGAGGAGAAAACCAAGCCGGTGAAGTGTTTGTATTACAAGCACAAGGAGCAGAGTCTGATTCTTGGAACTCACTCTCTTAAAGCCAAGCATAATGGCATGAGATCCTGTGTGTGTGTGTGTGTGTGTGTGTGTGTGTGTGTGTGTATGTATGTATGTGTGCGTATGTGTGTGAGTGTATTGTGTATGTATGTGTGTATGTGTGTGTATGTATGTGTGTATGTGTGTGTATGTATGTGTGTGTATGTGTGTGAGTGTGTGTATGTATATATGTATGTGTGTATATGTGTGTGAGTGTATGTATATATGTATGTGTGTGTATGTGTGTGAGTGTGTGTATGTATGTGTGTGAGTGTGTGTATGTGTGTGTATGTGTGTATGTGAGTGTATGTGTGAGTGTGTATGTGAGTGTATGTGTGAATGTATGTGTGTATATGTATGTGTGTATGTGTGTGAGTGTGTGTATGTGTATATGTGTATGTGAGTGTATGTGTGAGTGTATGTGTGTATGTATGTGTGTGTATGTGTGTGTATGTATGTGTATGTATGTGTGTATGTGTGTGTATGTATATGTATGTGTGTGTATGTATATGTATGTGTGTGTATGTGTGTGTGTGCGTGTGTGTGTGTGTGTAGCAAAGCAGGGTGGCATGTACCTTTCATCTCAGTACTATGGAGGCACCGACAAGGCAGACCCTTGGGGCTTGCATGCGGAACATCCCAGATTAACTGGCAAGCTCTAGGTTTGTCTTAGGAACAGTAAGACAGAGGCTGCCTAAGGGATAACACCCAAGGTTATTCTCTGGCCCACACCCACACCCACACTTATGTTTCTGCACACAGAAACATGCACACACTGTGAACACACTAACACGGTCCAACCCCACATGTCATGGACACTCAGAATAGCTAGGGAACCTTTGAATAACAAGCGGCAGCAATGAGTCCCGCCAGACTCAGAAAAAGCGCAAGGAGGGGCTTTTTGTTCAACTGCTCTCCCCGTACCAGGAGCCTGAACACACTTTCTTCTTCCCTATGGATAAAGATGAATAAAATAAGCAAATATTTTAATTAATTAAAGATAAACACAAGCTCACAAATGTCTGTAACTCTAACTTCAAGGACTCCAACACATCTTTTGGCCTCCACATAAGTACACACACACACACACACACACACACACACACATAAAATAAAAATTTTAAAAAGATGGAGGGAAAAAAATCAAAAGCCTGGAATAAAAAATCAGAGGTTCATCCACAGAACACAAATAAACTAACCTAGGGCACAGTCACACAGTAGAGTAATATGTAGCAGTGACAAAAGAACTGGAAAGATCTTTATAGACCGGGAGAGCCAGTTTTTAGGTAGAATTTTTGTCACAGTACAAAGAGGGATGCAACATATACTAATATAATGTATAAATTGCTTCTTTGGTAAAAAGAAACATAGACAAGTAACCTAGGAACTATTTAAAATGGTTACTGCTGATATGGGACAGGGACAAAGACACAGGGATAGGCTACTTCCAAATAGCTTCTAAATATAGCTTTTGTGTAGTTGTGGTCTCTGAGCCATAAAGATATTTTACAGATTCAAAAATAAAATTGCAAAGCCAAGGATGTGTAAAACCAGGCTGAATGTAAGTAGAAACTCATGAAACCAAAACTGTATCAGACTGAAAAACGACCCACGGCGCTCTGGGAGTGCACCCAACGACATCCGAAACCTTAGGTAGCAGTTATGGGTGGGTAGTGGGTTACAAATCGCTTTCTGAAACGATCTGTGTGTCTTCTAGGGTTTAGCAAACAAATATAACTGATGATTTGGGAATCAGGTTCTCACTGTGAGAAAAGAGACAGAGATATGAATTTTTAGTTTGTTTTTAAAGGCAGTTTGGCTGGGACTCCCTGACAAAGTCTAGATTCAGTAACACCAGGACAGTCATGGGCACACCCAACCTAGATGGTGGTTTCTAGGCTTCTCAACCTCCACTTAAAGGAATAAAAGCCTCTTTGGAAAACGGCCTACTCCAGGTTTGGTTAAGGACAAATGTGAGTGGTGGACCAGCCCTCCGAGACACCTGACGACAAGTCAGAAGATTCCAGAAGTTGAGCCTAGCCCAAGCACCCGGACTGCACTTCTGCAACCCCGCCCGCACTCACGCGCCCCCTGCTGGAGCAGAGTGGGAAAGCACTTGAATTAAAACCAGGCTCCCTTCCCACCTGAGCCCCTTCGACTTGTTATTAACCTCTGTGTGGCTCTGGTTTTCACCTGAGCCCCTTCGACTTGTCATTAACCTCTGTGTGGCTCTGGTTTTGCCAGGATGAAGGCCTTTAAGTGGCTATGCCGCCAGGGGTGGGTGGGCACAACCCTCTTAAATATCTCCACACCTCTGATCTCTTAGGCCAGTTCTCGTTCTCTCTGGCTGACCACTCTAACCCTGCTTCCTCTCTGCCTCCTGCAGTTCTTCAACTGTCATTAAACCTTTCCTTCTACAAGTACAAAACTCCAAACCTCCGAGGACTACTGCACCCAGAAGAACATCCAAGCTGATTTATCCGGCTCAAAGCCCTTCCCACCCACGATCCCTATGTCGCACCTGTTCAACTCTTTCCCATGGGCTCCAGGCTCCATCTTTGATTTACAGCACAGAGATCTCTAGCCAGGGACAGGCACCTTCTCTGGCTGGGCCCAGACTCTGTCCCAACACAGCATTCTTACAGCACCTGACAAAGTGGCTGAAGTACTGGAGTAGGAGCTGGAACCTCGCCTTTGTCACTTCATGAGAGCAAGTCCTCTCATTCCTCTGAGTCTGTTTACTTGACTGTGAAGTGGAAACAGCCCTGCGCATCAGGTGGGTCTTCCCAGGACCCTTCTTGGCCTCTCTTACCTGTCCTACAGCCGCAGAAGGGGGTCGGTTGGAGTGCAAAGGACCCCACCACCTCACCATCTAAGCTGCTGGGCAGACAGCGGCGTTCAGAGCACCCACTTCTCTCCAGGGCTTCTCTGTCTTCATCCTTGAGCCTGCTTCCTGCCACTGCCTGAGGGATATACATGGAGTCCCAGCAGATGCCATGACCCTACAGACTCTCATGGGCACAGTGGTCCTCTGCTTTCCAAAAGGCCAAGGCAGTGGACAATGCAGATCGCAGGTCAACTTCGCTGTGCCCGTTTCAGAGCCAGGGAAACTGAGACCCATGTGGGAGGGGACTCTGGGCCCAGGCTGGCTTTTTTTCTGCCACTAGCTGGTGTAGGGAGGTGGTCTCCTTCCAGCTGCTGGGGGCGTGCCTTTCTCTGAGTCCCCCAGCCTCCAGCCACTGCTTGGTACCTCCACTCCGGGACCCCGCGCTCGCCCTGCGCCTTAGGGAGGTGTGTGTGTATGGTCGGGTGGGGGCTCCCGCGCCATTCGGCCCAGTGTCATCCACCTCTCCGCCACGCGCGCCGCGGCTCCGGCCACGCGCACTGTCACCCGCGCGCACCTTGCCCCGGGTCAGCCCCGCGCGTGCCCGCCCGCGGCCCGATCCGCCGTCCCCGCCCACGTCGCTGCCGCGCCCCACGCGCGGACCTCGCCGCGCCCCTCACGCCCTTGTCCGCAGCGCAGGTGTGTCTCCGGACCACGCGTTACTCACCGGCTCCCGGCGCTCCGGCAGCCCGGGCCCGGCCCATCAGCAGCGCCCGCCGCGCCCGCCGCAGCCGCTGCACCGTGGACCGGGCGCTGCCTGCTCGCCCGCTTGCAGCCCGCCGCGATCCCGCGCGCAGCCCGCCCGTGTGCCTGGCCCGGCCGGAGCAGCGCGGAGCCCCCTCGCGGCCGCACAGGGAAGCGCGGGTGGAGCCGCCCGAGTCCGCGCAGCGCAGCGCAACGCTGCCTGCTGCCCTCCCTGTCCACTCCGCATGCCGCCACTTTGCCCAAGCCTCTCCTCTGCTCCCAGCTCCCGGGATCAAGGCCTAATGTTCAGGAGTGCGCTCGGGACACCCAATATGATTCGTTTCCCCTCGCGTGAGGGAAGTCCCGCGTGCTAAAACTGCTCCTGTGATGCCCTCCCGAGCCTGGTCCCTGAGGCCCCTGCACTTAAAACTCCCATCAGGCCATACCTCCTCTCTGGACCAGCCTCTGGAATCCTGAAACTCAGATCACACTTGCTTCAAGGCTGAGTCTTGGCCTCTCCTACAACAGCCACTGACCTTTGGGTGGTCTGAGCCCTATTGGCACAGGGTAAGTGTCAAAAGGGTGGCGAAGACTGAACATACCCTCCTCCCTATAGTGAGGGACATAGTAGAAAATCAGCCGCGTCTCATGGCTCTGGAGACACTGGGATGCTAGAAAGATAAGGGCGGTCATAATTTTAAGTGAAAAGAAGGAGCCAACACGGGGCCTGGTGACCTTCTGCCCTGGCTCCATCCAGGCGTGTCTCGCTGTAGAGGTCAGGACATCTGTCTTCTGCTTTGGCGGAACCTCCTGATGAATTGTGGCAGGAACCCAACTCAATTCACTCAAGCGGAGTTTATTGGTTATTAAAACATAGAGAAAAAAAAAAAAGCAATGTTGATTCCTGGGGTAGTTAAATCACAGTCTTTGACTCTCTAGTGGGGAGAGTGCTGGGAGCCAAGGTGGAAGGGAGCGGGGCGGGAGTAACCTCCTGAATACTAGGAAGAGGTAGATTTCTTGAGTTCTTGAGGTAGAGTTCTTGATTGTGGCCCTAGGGGCAAAGTAGCCCCAGTTCAGCCCAAAGCATTCCCAGCAGGAGGAGATGGTACATCCCCAGCTACCTTGGCGCCTAAGAAGCCCCCCCCCCCGCCTTGATTTTTCTGGATTGCATCTTCCATTCACAGTGGTCTGGACCACAAAAGTTCATCCCACAAGGTTGTCACTGTGAGGGCATAAGAGGGAGAAGCAAGCAGCAGAAACCAGTGTCGAGGGGGGGGGCAGGCAGGAGAGAGGTGAAATCATATACCCTAGACAGGGTGCAGGTACAAGGAAGGGCTGTTTCCAAGAGAAGAGCCACAGGGCTTAGTGATTCAGGACAGGGCTTGGTGAGGGATGAGGGGGGATTTCCCAGGGGGGGGCTGTTGGGTAGGTAGTAGTTGTGAGGTTTGCTTAGGGGCCCTTTCCCGGAAGGTGGTGAGACTGTGTGGCCAATGGAAATCTTGGTGAAGTCCTGAAGACAGCTAGTGAGTGCAGTCTGGAGTTGGGTCCTTGGGGGTAAAAGAAGGAGACCCTTGGTTTCTGTGGCCATAGACACCCCGTGCAGGTCCTCAGCGGCATTCTGCCTTGGCCTTGGCATAAATGCATCAGGTGACTCAGGGAAGCCTGACAACCTGCAAGGTGGCCAAACAGGATCACCAGTAAAATGCAAGAACAAAGATGACAGAACTTTGGGCTCCAGCCAATGCACTTTATCAGCAGAGCCCATAAACTGTCCATTCTTGGGTCTGGTGAAAGCCCTCTAACATTACTACAAGGGCAGACAGAGCACTAGGAGAAAGTCACGCTACAGTCAGCCACAAGGAGGTGTGTGTGTGTGTGTGTGCATGTGTGTGTGTGCGCACGTGCGTGACAATCTCTTACTGTTTACACACCAGGATTCTGCCTTCCCACAGAGTGTGAGTGAAGACTGGGGGGAGGAGGAGGAAGTAAGAGTGCCCATATGTGTTTATATGTGCAGTATGGATCTGCACGTGCTAAATGTATGCAGTATGTGATTAATGGTGGTGTTTATGCTCTACACATGCATGCAGAACATTTGGGTGTGATATGTATGCGGTATGTGGTGCATCTGCGTGGACATTATGTATGTGACCGAGGGTGAGGTGTGAAACATTGTGTGCATGACTGTGTGTGTGTGTGTGTGTGTGTGTGTGTGTGTGTGTGGTGTATGTGTAGAGTAAGCATGGATCTAGATGTAGGTGGGATGGGTTCCCAGCACCATCATGATGCTAGCCTCTAATTAAAGGATGCTGTCTCAGATGGGTTCCTGGCAATGGAATCTGAGATAAGACTGAAGGTTGCCGAGGTGGAAGGAGATTCCAGGGAACCAGGGCTAGAGTAGGGAAGGAGGGACAGCTCATAAAGGACACATTGTTAGGATGGTGACCATCACGGCCAACTAAAGCTTGTCTTCCTGGAGACTCTGTGGGAACTGTACTGAATACAGATGGCTGAGATTACAGAGGGCACAGAATCTGCCTGCTTCAAAATACCCATTGGAACACCCAGATTCTTGTAGGTCTTACATGAAGCTCAGTCACCTCCCTCCTCCACCACACTAAGCCACAGGCAGTATCTTTTCCAGTTTCTGTATCCCTGAGGTTGACTCCAGGGTTGGAACAGTTTCTGCATCCCTGCAGGGCCATGGCTATTTATTTGCACATCTATGGTTATAAGTAGAATCAGAAGCACAGAGATGCTCAGGACTGAGACCTAGACATTGGTCCTCATTCTTTTCCAGAGCAGAAGCCTGCCTCCTTGTAATGAACAAGGCTGGCTGCCTCTTAGTGTGGTTTGACTTGACACGTTCCCCATTATATCAGTCTCTTGGTACCCAAATGCTGGTCCTACTTTGGAGGCTGTGACATCTGAGGAGGAAGAACCCAGCCAGAGGGTGTGGACCACTGAGGCATTCGTTCACAGGTTACTCCAGGACCCGGGTCTGGTCCTCTCCCTCTGCCTGCTATGAGGTCAAGTTCCTCATCACACCCTCCTGTCACGATGATGCTCTGTCCAAGGATGAAGTGACCATGGCCTGAGCCTTCAGAAACCGTGGACTGACATGAGTAATCCCTTCCCTTTTGTTGCCATCCGCTTGTCCGTGATAATGAGAAAGAGTGTTTGCCATTGCTAACCCTGATGATGAGGGGGAAATTTGAAGACTTTGGAAAAGCAGGCTAGAGGGCTCTGAAGTGTTGTATGCTCATCTTAACTGGCAGTTATGGTGGGAACTCGGGAGATCAGAACCCCACTGGGAATGCAGACAGCAGAAGATCACTCTTGAGACTTCAGACAGGCACAGGCACAGTGTGCTGGGGACTGGACCAAGGTGGTTCACGCTGTAGTCTGGCAAAGGACTTCTCTGTATATTTCTACATCCTGAGACTTCATGGGAGACAGAGTTTAAAGGAAACAAAATGAATTCTCTCTCTTCCTCCTCCCTCCTTCTCCCCTCTTCCTTCCCCTCTCTCCCTCCCTCCTTCCTTCCCTCTTTTTGCTTTTTCTTTTGGAGTTGCTGAGGGCTGAACCCAAGGCCTTGTGTGTACTAAGTACCTTACCATTGAACTGTATCCACAATCCTCCATTTAATCTCCCATTAAAACATTATTTTTTAGATAGGGTATAGTGGTTCAACCTTCATACACTTAGAGCTTGCATGCTTGGCCCACAGGGATTTGTGTTCTCGTTGGAATAGCTGTGGCCTTACTGGAGGAAGTGTGTCACTGAGGGACAGGCTCTTCTTGGTTACTTTTGGATGAAGATGAAGAACTCTCCACTCCTCCAGCACCATGTCTCACTGCATGCCGCCATGCTTCCTGCCTTGATAATGGACTGAACCTCTGAAACCATAAGCCAGCCACAATTAAATGTTGTCCTTCATAAGCGTTGTCTTGGTTATGGTGTCTGTTCACAGCAATGGAAACCTAAACTAAGACTAAGTTGCCCAGGCTGGCCTTGAACTTATTTTGTAGCCCCAGAAAAATCTTAAATTCACAGTCCTCCTGCCTCAACTCCCTGAGTAGCTGAGAGGACTCTAGAACTAGGTCTGGTTTTCCAGAGGAAATGTAAACACAACACAGGTACAAACTGTGGCATGGTTGTTACTCGCTGCTTTTAGCCACATTTACAATGAGAATCCGGAGTAAAAAAGATTTGAAAATATACATCCTACCTAGGCAAGATGGGGCACCCCCTTAATGCCGGCACTCAAGACGTAGAGGCAGGAGGATCTCTTGAGTTTGAAGCCTGTCTACATACTAAGTTCCAGGACAGTCAGGGCTATGTAGAGAGACCATATCTAAAAATAAATAAGTAAATAAGAAAGAAAGAATAGAAAAGAAAAAAAGAAAGATGGAGAAAAGGTGTGGTCTAGCCACAGAAAGACACATGCTTAAACTTGAGGACAAGAAGGGTGTGGTTGTTAAAGAGATTGGTGACATGAAAAATAATCCAAACACTTGCACCTTGAAGGCTATGGTAGGGTCCTAGTCTGCTCCCCAAAGTCCCCCCCAACTGTTTGTCTGTCCATTATCTGTCCATTGGTCTGTCCCCAACTGTTTGTCTGTCCATTATCTGTCCATTGGTCTGTCCATCATCTTCCTGTCTGTCATGGGGTGAGCATGCTCTTGCACTATAATGTTCTGCCAGGTGCAAAGGACTAAGTAACCATGAACTTCCTGGAATCCTCAAAACCTTGATACTGAATAAACAATTACTCCCCTAAAGTTGTTTTTTTTTTTTCCCTTCAGATATTCTGCCACAGCATTAAAGAGTGTGGCTAATACAGAGACTCGGAAAGTTAATATGTGCTTATGCTTGTATTCAAAACTAGCCTTGAGCCACACTATGACCAAGAGCAAGACTTTTGCCAATCATCTCAAATTGTAGATTTCCATAATAGCATTAAAGGGCACATGAAAATATCAGGAAAGGGAGGAGGAGGATTGGCGAGAGAAGAGGAAGAGGAGGGAAAGGTTTTAAGTTTTAGTAATTTTGTGTGTGTTGTGTGGGGTTGGGATATTGAGGCTAAATTCTCCCTAATGTGTCTGCGAATTAACAACAGGGCTGGATGTGCAGAGTCCCTCTTCTCAGACATTGAGAGCTGCATTAAATCCTCTCATCTCCCAGGGCTTAGGAGACCAGGACCCTGGGCAGGGGACATGAAAAGGCAACAGGCAACCCATGCAGACCACAGAGGGGCAGCGAACTGGCCCTGAACTGGCACTCTCACTTTTCACCTGGTGGGAACCCTTAGCCCTTTGGAGTCTGGCAGAGCACTTGAATCCCATCTTAGGTTCTGGCAGGAAACCGCTGCCAGAGAGACAGGAAAACCACCAGAGACTCTGGAATTTTTGCAGAGGTAAAGCAGCCAAGTTGGAGACTATGGACACAGGGTTGCCAAAAGAAGGCCTGTTTCCACAAGACAGTAGTCCAGTTTTGAGGGTGTGTGGGTGAAGGAAAACTCTTCCGTGAGCAAAGCTCTGCTTCCTACAGTTGAGGTTCTGGAGGCTCTGCGAACAGAGCACTCGGGTTCATTCAGACTGGCACCAGTGCTTGACTGGACTGAGGTAATCGACGATGTGTCAAACAGAAGGAAGGGAGGGAGGGGACAGCCACCAGTGAGAGGAAAGAGTGCCTGGAACTTGCAGTTAAACAAACAAATAAAAAAGCCACAATGTTCAGTGTACTGTAGAAGAGTTCATAGGAATGGGGATACAGTGCATTTGTTAGAGCACTTGATTAACATAGGTTCAACAACCAGCACAAAAGAGGAAGAAAAAAGAAGAAGGAGGAGGAGGAGGAGGAGGAGGAG
>NC_034603.1:18110377-18147064 GCF_900095145.1 Mus pahari | reverse complement strand
GGAGCGGGTGGGTAGGGGAGCAGGGGTGGGAGGATGGTATAGGGAACTTTCGGGATAGCATTTGAAATGTAAATAAAGAAGATATCTAATAAAATATGGGAACAGAAAGATTAAAAAAAGAATAAAATAAAATAAAAGACAGACTAACTATATAGATGTCACATACACACACACACACACACACACATATTACAAGTGAAATTCAAAATATTCCAGACACTGTAGTGAGAAAATGAGGCATTTAAAATAACAATGAAAATACAAGATACAGAAAAAGAGATGAAATTGATTAAAAATAAAAAAGAAATATTTCGTTGAGATCTCTGAAAAACGATGGGTAAAGAGCTTGAAAGAGAATTTCTCTGGGATTAAGACCATGTACCTCCAGTTCAGGGGACCTGAGCTTTGTGCCCAGCACCCACGTTAGGCAGTACTCACAACTGCTTGCAACTCCAGCTCTAAAGGATCTGATGTCCTCTTCTGGACTTTGAGGGCATCCACATTCACATGCCCATATCCACACACACAACACACACACACACACACACACACACACACACACACACACATAATGAAAATTAAATATAAATCCCCAAAAGGAATTTCACAAAAGGTTGTTAACATATCAATAAATATATGAAAGAACTTGAAGTCATTGCTATTCAGCTTCCCACTGCTGTGACATTACAGACTGTCACTTAAAAGGAGGAAAGGTTTGTTTGGCTTATCATCTCAGAGACGTCAGCCCATAGTCATTTGGCCGTGTTGCTCTGGACTATGGTGAAGCTGAGTGTCATAGTAGATACATGTGGAGGAGGAAGATGCCTCTACCTCTTGGCATCCAGGACTCAGAAAGATAGGAAGGAGCTGGGGCTCTAATAACTACTTCAAAAGCATGCCCCAAATGATTTGACTTACATTGC
The DNA here is from genome assembly GCF_900095145.1 of Mus pahari. Classification (NCBI taxonomy): domain Eukaryota; kingdom Metazoa; phylum Chordata; class Mammalia; order Rodentia; family Muridae; genus Mus; species Mus pahari. The sequence continues at coordinate 18,146,141 of NC_034603.1, read as the reverse complement.
ACCCCACCTCCTAGAGACTCCATTACCACCACCACCCCCAGTAGCACACAGGCTGCCAGCTAAGCCCTCAGCACACTGGTCTTTAGGGAACATTCCAGTTCCAAACCATAGGAGCCATCATGGAATTGTGATCTGAGCTACATGGGGGCTACTGCACACCCACTGGAAGGAGAAAGCAGAAGGTAAAGTGCCTTACTTGATTGGTTAATCTGGTCATGACAAGGACAGAGATGTGAAGGGTTACAGAGGTGTTCATTCTGCACTAGTGGGACACAAAGGGGAAGGATAATTTTGGAAGCTACTGAGCACTGACCCTTCACAGATTCTAATCCCCGGAGCCTGTGAACCGGTTGTATTATATAGCAAAGAAGACCATAGCGACATTGCAGGACTGAAATCAGGGAGATAAGCCTGGACTATCGCCATGGGCCCAACTCCATCATACAAACGCCTCAAAGCAGAATGGATGTGGCAGAGAGCCTTGAACTGCACTGCTGGCTCTGAGTTGCAGGAACCACCTGTAAAGACTAGAAAGAGAAGACTAAGATAACTTCCCTTAGCTTGTGGCAAGGAGCTAGAGACCACCATCACACAAGTACACAGGCCTGAAGTTTGCCAATGGTCCTGGAGGAAGCATGTGCCTCCCAGATTCCCTCCTCTCTATCAAAGCCAACCAGCTGATACCTTTGTGTCCTACGGCAGATGCACCTAAGCCAATCTGAGGGTTCTGGACCACAGAAGTGCAAGCTGATAAATCATGGTTGCTCTGAACGTGGTCTACATTCACTGCCATTTGTTATGGCAGCAACAGAAAACTAATACAGCGGTAAAGCTGAATATCTCCCGACTCAGCAGCCCTGTTCCCATCGGAGAAACGTGCCCCAAGACACACGCAGAAATGCTTAGCACAGCACCATTTGCCACAGCCTCAACCTGGAAACGATCCAAGTGCCTATCAGCAAAAAGGATAAGTCAATTATGCTGTCGGATGTGGCAGCAAGGAGGGTAGGACTTACAACTGTTCAATAACGTGGAGAGACTCAGAAATGAGAAACTACCTATCAAGCTGGGAGCTCAGCCCAGGGAACTCTACGGCTAAGGATGGGAGAAGGGTGACTTTGAGGGTCTGAGACTGAAAATGGGATGCAAGGGAGCCTGCAGGGCATATGAAGTTTCCTGTGGAGATCTGGGTGGTTCTGTATATACAGCTGAGCTCAGTTTGGAAAACTTGACTGAGCCATCCGCTTGACATTTGCCCAATTTCTCATATATGCATTACATTTCAGAGAGAAGGCTATTTCTATAGAAAGCATACCCGTTCATAACCATGTAGTTTGTAGTCTGCTGACACCAGGTATATTGATGTCGTGTGTGGATCTATATACAATTCTTGTAACTGGAATTGAACCTAGGGGCTTGCATAGGATAGTTCAAATGGTCTACCAACTGGGCTACATCCTCCTTCCCTAAGTCTTTCTTTGACTTAGAAAGAAGTCTGTGTCGAGGGCATGGTGGCACACACTGTAATCCTAGTACTTGAGAGCAGAGGCAGGAGGCTCATGAGTTCTAGGCCAGCCTGGGCTACACAATCCTGTCTCAAAAAAAAAGAAAAAAGAAAAAAAAAAGAGGAGAAAAAGGAGGAAGAAGAGGAGGAGGAGGAAGAGGAGGAGAAAGGGGGGGGGAAATGCCATCTTCTAGATCAGGTGTAAGCCTCCTATATTAGTTTTCCTGACTTAACCTACCCAGAAGACATCCCAGCTGGGGCCCAGCAGACATCCCCAGCTGGGGCCAAGGACCGATGCTGTTGTTGACCATATCCCACACTAGATTATTTGGTTGTCAGAGCAGGAGTGATGGGTCTTGTGTATGGTTCTGCCTCTAGCCAAAGATCCAGAACCAAGGAGATAGATGCTCAAGGGCATGTGATGAAACAGAATGGCATACAGTGGAGTGTGGGGATGAAGGATGGGCAGGGTGCTTGCAGCTGGAGACTTCTGGGAAACATGGCAGCACAGCTGAGGAGTCATGTGTTGTTACACATTTGTGAAGGGTCAGCTTGCCTTGGGTAGAGGGAATGTTTTCCTGGGGAGCAGTGTTCCGGGCTTCATCCAGGATGCCTGTTTCTAGACTTGGGGCTCTGGCTGCCTTAAAGGGGCTTCTCTCTTCTTCATTTTCGTGTGCCTCATAGTTTACACACACACATATGTATTATGCATGTATGTACAAGTGGGTGGCTATGAAGGCACTGTCATGACAGTCTCATCTTATAACCAGGTTTGGTCTCTTCCAGGAAGGCTCACGAGACTTCAGCAGCACAGTAGATAAAGAGGAGTTAGAGTGTCTTTCCCTTCCCCTGCCCCCACATGTGGAGTGACAGTTGCTACCTGTCTTAGTCAGGGTTTCTATTCCTGGACAAAACATCATGACCAAGAAGCAAGTTGGGGAGGAAAGGGTTTATTCAGCTTCCACATTGCTGTTCATCACCAAGGAAGTCAGGACTGGAACTCAAGCAGGTCAGGAAGCAGGAGCTGATGCAGAGGCCATGGAGGAATGTTACTTACAGGCTTGCTTCCCCTGGCTTGCTCAGCCTGCTCTCTTATAGAAACCAAGACTACCAGCCCAGGGATGGTCCCACCCACAAGGGGCCTTTCCCCCCTGATCATTAATTAAGAAAATGCCTTACAGATGGATCTCATGGAGGCATTTCCTGAAGTGAAGCTCCTTTCTCTGTGATAACTCCAGCTTGTGTCAAGTTGACACAAAACTAGCCAGTACACTACCCCTTCTGCTCAACCCTAACAAAGTCTGCCATCCCCAAGAGGAAATTCTTTTCTGTACAATTTTTCTGACACCTAAAGGGGTAGGGGACTGCAGTGATGGCACACATCTTTAATCCCAGCACTCAGGAGGCAGAGGCAGGCGGATCTCTGTGAGTTCAAGGCCTGGTCTACAGAGTGATTTCCAGGTCAGGACTACATGAAGAAATCCTGTCTCAAAAAAAAAAAAAAGTTATGTATCTAAACAACTAAGTCATCTTTGTACTCTGGAACAAGGCATACAGTGCCAAGTTCAGTTCACAGACACGATGAGGCCATAGAATTTTCTTGACTTCATCCATCTTTGGGATCCAGATGAAAATAGTCTCAAGCTGGATTGGGGAAGCGTCAAGAATCTTCAGTAAAATAGGGTTTATCTGTTTCTTGAATTCAATACCAGATTAGTTTAACTTGGAGAATACTGGGGTTTGGGAGCTGGTGGGACTTGGCTATATCACTTTATTTGATGGTCACTGGTCCATCTGAGTTTTCTAGAAACCATCTAATCATCTAAGAGAGGGAAGGGGTCTGCCATCAAGCTGGAGACACCAGCTCTGTATGCCCTTGCTTTGAGAACGCATGTTCTCCATGTCTGCACGTGAAGATAACAGCATCACCCTCAAGGGAGTGCTGAGATAGCTAACACACTTGATGATGTGCCCTGATGTTGTGTTTCTTGGGACAATTTCCTAAGTTTGTACTTATAAGAAAATGCCTTTGCATGCTGCACAGTGGTGGTGCACACCTTTAATCCCAGCACTTGGGAGGCAGAGGCAGGCAAATTTCTGAGTTTGAGGCCAGCCTGGTCTACAGAGTGAGTTCCAGGACAGTCAGGGCTGTACAGAGAAACCCTGTCTGGAAAAACAACAAAACAAAAAAATGCCTTTGCACAGATGATCACAATTGCCAGAAGGTTCCAAACATTTTCTCTCCAGCTGCTTCCAGATTCCACTTCCCATCCTTTCATTCATTTTTACTTTCTTATTTGTGTGCTCATGTGTGTGTGTGCATATGTGCACACTCATACATGTATGCAGGTATGTGTTCGTGCATGTGGAAACCAGAGAACTACCTCAATGTTATTCCACCTTTTTAGCTTTGGATACAGGAACTCCCAGTTAGGCTAGGCTAGCTGGCAGCAAGCCTCAGGGACCAATGTGTCTCCACAACCCAGCACCAGGATAACAAGTGGCTGGGATCACACCAGGCCTTTTTATGTGGGTCTGAAGGATTGAACTCTGGTCCTTGTGCTTTCAAGGCAAGCACTTTCTGGACTGAGACACTTTCTGCACAGCCCGCCTTCCCCTGTTTTCTAGTTGCTAGATCCCAGCTCCTATCTTTAGTGTTTTTGTTTTTTTTTAATATTTATTGTTGTGAGCCTTCATGTGGTTAGGAATTGTTGGACCTCTGCTCGCTCTGGTCAACACTGCTCACTCCTGCTCCAGTCCAAAGATTTATTTATTATAAGTACATTATAAGTACACTGTAGCTGTCTTTAGACACACCAGAGATCTCATTACGGGTGGTTGTAAGCCACCATGTGGTTGCTGGGACTTGAACTCAGGACCTTCGGAAGAGCTGTCAGTGCTCTTACCCGCTGAGCCATCTCACTAGCTCTATCTTTAGTATTCCTTTCTGCTTGAGTTTGCTCTGTTTATTTGTGCTAATCTCCTGAGTTGAATGGTGGACACATATTTTTTTGAAATGTGTAGAAATTGTTTATCAGTTCATGCAGGTTTCTATGAAATGTGGCATGCAGGCTAAGCATCTGGGGAGGGGGGAATTTGATATTTTTCTTCATAATTTCCTCTCTCATCTAAAGTATGAAACCTTTTCAAGTTTATTTTCAATTATGTTATTATTATATCAAAAAATCTTATGCCAATTTTGGAATTTATTGTCACATCCTCTGTGGACTGGTAGTTGATTTTCCTTTAATTTCCACTGCATGATCAAAACAAATTTGCCTGCTGGGTACACTATTCCTTATGTGCCCAGTTAAATTCTGTACTGTGCATGTCTAGATTTTTATTCAGCTTTGACCTGTTTGGCCTGTCTATCCTACGAGCAGTATACTCACATTTTAGACAGAACTTGTTGATCTGTGTCTCCTGTGATATGTTAATCATTTATGTACCCACGGTTGACTTTATTTAGAATACTAAATGGGTGGATGCTTTTGTAATCTTATATTTTGCTACATTTGTATTTATCCAGGATCCTTATGCATGCTGATCAATTTGCTTGAGCCATTTGCATTGACTGATTGATTGATTGATAGGGTTTCTCTGTATAACTGTCCTGGCTGTCTTGAAACTCACTTTATAGACCAGGCTGGCCTCAAACTCAGAGATCTTCCTGCATCTGCCCCCCGAGTCCTGGGATTAAAGGCTTGTGCCACCATGCCCGGCACATTTAATAACTCATTTATGGTTACATTTCCTTTTTTTCCTACTTTCCTGAGTGAATTTCCTTCTGGATCATGTCACAAATTTTAATTTCCTATTAACTTTATTATTTTTTTCATGTTTTATGTGTATGTATGTTTTACCCACTGTACGTCTGTGCACCATGTATATGCCTGGTACCTTTGGAGATAAGAAAGGGGTGTCAGATATCTTAGAACTGGAATTACAGACAGCTGTGAGCTGTCACATGGATGCCAGGAAACAAACCCAGGTCCTCTGGAAGAACAGCAAGTGCTCTTAGCTGCTTAGCCATCCCTCAGCCCCTCAGAATGTCAGGTCTCCATTTCTGTCACCCTCATCGGCAAGCAGGTCTTACCATGTTCTCACATCCTCTGGGCTCCTGGCTTCATCTCCACTGCTACCATTGAACCCTGTGTCCTTCTGCAGCCTCTCCCTTCAAGTCCTGTGGTGAAGGCAGGCATTCAAAGGTTCCCAAACAGTCCCTTAGATTCTGGGTTCTTCAGAGATGTCTACAGTTAACGTGGACTTGTATAGCTACATGAATACACTGGTCACTGTGAATACCAAATGTTTAGCAGCAGATACATGTATGTCTCTCTTGTAACTCTGTCTATAAAAATTAGATGTATCCCTTTTGTATACATGGGTTAACAGACATTAAAAATCTGGTTGCTTACAAAAAACAATAGGGAGACTCAATGACTATGTAGTAGTAGAAAGTCATGTGCTTATGTGTGCATTCATGTATCTGTGTGATATAGGATCACACGCACATGGGAGATGAACATGTGGGGATCTGGAAAGGGGATATAGCAATTCTTTGTTTTATTCTTTCTGTTTTTCTTGAAGCATAACTTTTCTTGACTTTTTTTTTTTTTTTGATGTTACCTCAAAATTAAAACCTGAAGACTTACTGAGATCAATCAACACAGAATAGGAATTAGCTTTGGGGGGGGGGCACAGTTGTGGCAGTGGCAGTCTCAGAAGGAATAATGAGATATTGAGACAGAAAAGCAGAGCCTCTGGTGAGACCATGCAGGCAGCCTTTATGCTGTGCCCATTTGAACACCAAGTACTGAACAAAAGGAGCAAGGGACAGCGGCCATCATCAGGCTGCATCTTACCTGGGGGCTACCCAGCAGCCCTGTCTGATGCAAGGAAGCACTTGCTGACAGCATGTGTTAGCAAATGACTGTCATCTGGATGGATGGATTGAGGAAGTCACTCTTCCTTAGGCCCCCAGGAGACTCTTGGTCATGGGGGGGGGGGATGATCAACTGTGGGTGACAGTATGAAAAGAGTGACAGATGGGGCAACCCCAAGGTAAACCCTGACAGACAAGCTTCTCATCACAGGGAGGAAGTGAAACTGAGGAGGGGATGGGCTGTCATTACTCTAACTAAGTGGTCAGCTTTGGTGTCTATGACAGTGGGCCACTGAGATATGAAATGTCTTTTGGTGTCATCTAATATAAAGGTCACATTTTTACTCAAATATATGATTACCAAAAGATCAAGCACATCTGTGTGAGCTTCAGGTATACTCCCCCAGATCCCAGAAAATACAGGAAGGAGGGGAGAAGGTCAATGCAACCTTATGGAAACTGCTATACATGATCAGAAGGTAGCATCTTACTGGACAACCTGTTTCAACCTGCTTTCTCCTGCTGTAACAGAATACCCGAGACTAAACAATTTATAAAGATAAGAAACGTGTTTGGCTCACGGTTCTAGAAGTTTAAGGAACACTGCCTTGTGTGGGCACTTGCTTAGATCCTGGCGAGGTCCTATTGCTATAAGCTATGATGAAAGTGCAGGAAGGTGAACTGCACACAAGCAGGTGCATGTTCACCAGAAGTGCAGGGAAGACCACGACTTGCTTTCTAACAAGCCACCCTTGAGGCAACTAACCTAGTCTGATACTTAACTCAGTCTCATGAGACCCAACCCAGACTTAAGGGAATATATCTAGTCTCTAAAGAAAGGCATTAATCCTATCAACAGAGCCTCTTGAGATCCAAACACCTCCACCTGTTAGAGGTCCTCTCAATTCTGATTATTTTGGGGACCAACATGTCATCGCATGAACCTCTGGGACAAACAGTATCTGTGACAGTTGGTCTTGAGAGTCACCTTGATGGGATTTGAACCTGCCTAGGAGACACACATCTGGGCATGTCCACGAAGGCATTTCTAGAGAGGTTTGCCTGAGGGGATATCCAACCTGAAATTGGATGGCACCATCCTACTGAGTGTATGTGTGTGTATGTGTGTGTGTGTGTGTGTGTGTTCCCCAGACTGAACAGAGAGGAGAAAGAGACAGTGAGCCAAGCATCAGAATTCATCTGCCTCTGCTGCTTGACTGTGGACACAATGGAAAGAGCTGCCTCTAGTTCCAGTCATCCTGTCTTCCTAATGAAGATGGACTGGACTCCCAAACTCGGAGCCAAAATAAACCTCCCTATTTTTGTAAGGTATTTTGTCACAGCAGTGAGAAAGGTGACTAACATCTAGGCCACATCAAACTGGTACTGCACATTACCTTCACTGGGGATGAGAGAACACTAAAAAACACAGCAGCTAGAAACCACACATCATCACAGATGCTGACTGGGCTGTGGCTGAAGGCACAGATGATGCTCACAGTGACAAACCTTTGAAGGCAATCTCGGCTGGTGTTGGAAGCAGCTCTCCCTGGATTCTCAGGTCGCACATCTCTGTCTGGCGAGGTGTGCATCTCCCTCCACTTCCCTTCCCACTGCTCTATGGTAGAGATGTGGGTGAGAGGACTGAGTAGGAAACTCTGTCACAACGGCCACTGGGCTTTTAAGTCATGGAGGAGCATGTGGCTCTATGGATGAGGCACAGGATGGGATCCGCTCCTAACTAATGTGTAACACTGCCTCCCTTACATATCATGGAGAGATTCAGCTATATGGGGATGTGATTCACCACCCTACCACTCCATTACGGTTACTGCTTCTGACTGATGATTTGAAATGATGACAATGAAAATACCTTATTGTCACAGGTAACCTTAACCACTACCTTATTGTCACAGGTAACCTTACACTTCAATTCTCAAGAGCAGACACTGGATTTTCAGGAGCCTGTTGAGGGGCTGATCACACACTACCTCTAAATATGAGTACACCTACTACAAAAAAAAACCCCAAACCCCCATCAAACTGTCACCTCATTGACACAGAACATTTCAGTTAATAAAACAGTTTTGGAGCTGTGTACATGGAGGAGGGGGATGGCAGCGCAGGAGGAGTCTAGACCTTAATACAAGGCTGTGCAGACTCTACCTGACTCTTCAGTTCTCCTAACAGAGAAAGGGAGGCGAGCCCAGGGAGGCTTGCTACTCTGTAGCTTCGAGTTTCAAACACTGTCAGTGCTCGGAAGCAAGTGAAATGAGAACAGCTCTCTTTGGGCACAAAACCACAAGTACACAGGCACCATTAACTCTTTTAGACGGATACATAGAGACAGCTTGGCAAGTTCTCCTGGTTACATCTTGTGAGAATACAATGTCACCAATATTCCAACCACATTGTACAATTTTTAAAAGTTAAAACCTACTGCCATTGTTTTGGAAACAGATGCAGAGATTAGAATTAACAGCAGCACTCCTACTTTGGGTTTGAAAACACTTCTGAATGTCTGAAATTACGACACTTCAACATCTATTCGTGTTAGGTTTGTAATCAAAATGGTGATGTGGAGAGATACAGTCAGTCAACTGTCACTTTGAAACACACAGGAATTGGACATGCTATACATTTTCTCTTTTAAAATGTAATTTGTATTATTTTCCACCAATCAAAACACATGATATATTTTATTATAAAACATTAGGCAATGCTACTTTTGAGATACGCGATCTGAAGGTCACACCTGTACTGACTATCGGCATGGGACATCGGAGGAGTCAGCAGACAGACTCACACACCACTCAGCCCAGATGAAACCAGGGTTGGGTTTTGCTTTAGATGCAGGCCCTGGCTGTCAGCAAGGGCCAATGGAGGGCTTTCTCCTTCTAACACCGAGGGTCTGGTCTTTGTGTTCTAAAGATGAGAGCGCAGCCTGGTTTTGGCTGTAGGCCCAATGCTTGAGGCACTGTGCAGCCTTGTTCTGAGGCCACTCTCCTACCCTGGCTGGACATGTCTGCCCTCCAGACCTGTGCTTGAAATGGAAACCCAGACCTGGAAGGGGCAGTCATTCCACTTTTGGCTGAAAATTAAGCCAACAACAACAAAAACTAACCTAGTGCAAATTCCAGATAATCATTAGTTACCCGGTTTATAAAAATACATGTCCAAAATAGTGACTTCCAGGGTGTGTACAATATAAATTACAAAAATAAAATAGAAAAGATGAAAAAGTTGAGCACATTTTTCAGTTCTTCATCCAACATTGGCATTTGCCTACAGAGGTTAGTTTGAAACCATTCGCATTGTCCCAGGACCCTGGCAAATCTAGGCTCAGGAGGGAGGACCCTGAAACTGGGGTGAGGTATTTCTTTGGGGCTCTGTGGCCAGTCATAGGTGCACTTGCCTGGATGGAAGAGGGTCTTGGCACAAGACCCTGTCCACACCAGCACAGGCTCTATCCACAACAGACTCAATGGATATGCAGAGTAAGGGGAAAGAGAAAGCCACTCTTTGGGGGCACCTGGATCCACTCACAGCTGTCTTCTGTCCGTGGGACCAGGGTGGGCCTCTTTCATAGCATGCTCTCCTTACAGTGTAGGGCAGATAATGCAGCTCCTTTCTGTATTTCCTCCTTAAGTTTCAGGGAAGTCATTTAAAGAATGTGCATCAGCAGGAAGAACAGAGTATGATACTGACTGATGCACTGTGGGACTTCAGGCTCCCAGGGCCCAATAACCTGAAGCCATAGACAGGTGTCTCTGCCCCCACCCACACTAGCGTTCCACTTTGTACCTGAAAGTATCCATATATGATATAAAGCTAATCCTTATTTCAGATTAATGCTGTTCATTAAAGGTTCCAATGATCAGACCAACCATTAGGATGTAACTGGTGCAGACAGAATCACGTAATAGATAGTACTTTTCATAAAAGCTATCAAGTTTCCTCCTAGAACACACTCCATAGCTCCCAAAGTAACTGAACACAAGATATGAATTGTTAACAAAATAAGCTCAAGGGAGAAAATGCTGTGAGCGCAGGTAGCCAGGGCATGAGCATCCCAACTCCATTTCTGCAACAGCACAGAGGACTCAGCATCTTATCAAATCCTGAGTAATTTACAGATCAGGGTCTGAAAGTATCAATTTCAGGTGAGCAGTTTTAAATCAGAAAATATTCAAGAATGAACCCCTACTCTCTAGAATATTTCTTCTGTGTTCTTCTGAATGCTTCTAGAACATTTGAGGAATTCCCTTAGAAAAAGGAAATGCCTCCACAAAATGGAAAAAGGCAGCGGCAAACAGGCACAGTAAGTGAGCTCAGTCTCCTCAGAGACCACACACTCTGGCTGGACATGGTGGCTTCTGTCAGTGAGAAAAACAAGTTAGGAGGGAAGGCTGCAGAGGGAACGGCTATGAGACCCAATCACCTTTCACCTTAAATAAGGAGAGGGGAGATGGGTGGGCTCAGGGAAGGAGGCACCGTTCAATGACCGTTCTGGGGAAGCCACTCTGTCAGCTCTATGCCAACATTAGGCAGTGGGTTCAGGAACCTGCTGCTTCATTCTATTGAGATGGGGTGCTTTGTGATAAAGAAGGCGAAGTTCTATGGAGGATTCTAGATCCACGTTCAAAGGACCAAGAAAAAGGAAATTTGTGGGCAGGATTTAAGGTGACATGTGTCTTAAGCAGCATGAAATACAACTGGGAACTTTGTCATGCAGAAAGCTGTTTGTAAAGTATCCCACAGTGGGCAGTTTAAAGGGCACAGAGTGTCTATATAGAGCAGTGGTAATTCTCAGCCTAAAACATCACAAATTTAAGAAAAGCTGCATTTTTATTTATTAAATAAATTTAATTATATTCCTTCTGAAATACAAAAGATAGAATAAATCATACCATAAAGTGGGTAAGATATGATATATGATGGTGGCCAATTAATACACATAATCTATTTCTTTGTGGACAGACACCAAATTACTAAAGAGGATTAAGAGGTTATTCTAGAAGCAGAGCTACCTGGAAGATTATTTGGCATTTAAATACTGATTCCCAAAGTGCTACATGGGCAAATTCAAGCAAGCATTTGTGGTCACATGCATACGAGTCCCCACGGTTACACATGAGTTGTCACCACAGACACCACACAACTGGAAAAGAAACTCAGCTATTCTAATTGCTCACCTGAAATGATCTTGAACATAATTTCTAACGGTGTGGTTTGTACTTTTTCTTCAGACATAGTCTGCCTCATTTATAGTCTAAGCAGGCAATCCTACTGGAACCGAGCAGGGCAAGGCATCGTGTTTCTTACATGCAGAACATGGAGTTTTTCAATTTGGTTCCATCAGCTCCCACGCGCTCACGGCCATGGAAGTGAGAGTTCCTTCACAGACAAGTGCGCCGTCTCCAACGTACATATCATCGGCAGCCTTCCAGGGGTCCTGTTGAGGCATCGAGGCTGCTGTCTGTGTCCGAGGCCAGGGTGTGCTCAGTGGACATGGAGGAGATGTCATTGATGGATGACGACTGAGAAGGAGTGGCCTTGCTACTTACTGCTGCATCTGTGCTAAGAGAACCAAGCGGAATAAAACCTGAGGCACGCGTCCTGTACGCCAGGCGTGGGGCTTCAGGCTGCCTCTCCGTGCTCTGCCTTGCAGTTTCCTGATCCTAATGATCACCAGAATCAAGACTGCTCAACTATACTTTGAGTTTCTGGGATTTTTCCTTGAGTCCTTTGGTTCAGTTTCTAAACAGTCTTGGGCTTTCCCTACAGTACTCTTCCCCCACACCCTGTGGTCACATAAGACCATGTTGATTACTTAAAAGATATACCCTCTGGCTTCAAGCAGACCTTAAAAGAAAATGGATGAATTTATCTTACAATTACCACAAGAGGTTTAGGTCTGTGTAGCATCCAAGTGTCATCTACAACAGACATATCTTACCTCGTGCGCAGGAAAAAAGTATCAGGATTCAAATGAATCTTTTGTGATAAAAATGCCTTCTAAAATATACACCCAAAAAGGAAAGTTTGGTGCCTGGTGTAGATTTTATTTTTGTCTAGCGAGTCAGGAAACCATTATTTTAATTTCAAAGATAAACAAAGCTATCCTACCTCCTCCTACCCATGTGTTAGCATGACCTGAGCAAAATAAAGCATGCAGGGCCTTAGGTCTGCACAAAGTCCTTTCTTTTCTAAACTGAATGGATTTGAGCAAAGAGGGCCATGAGGATTAGAAAATCTGAGGATTAGAAAACTCCTCAAATCCAATCCCTTCCTCTCTAAACAGAGCTGACAACAGCTGCCGCAAGGTCACACAGGAATGCTTCAAATGCGGCTGAGGACCTGGCACCTCAAAAAACACGAGTGCAAAGTCACTGCCACCAGCATTAGGAGAAGCCAGGTGACAACGTCACATTAAGGTGGCCCAAGTGACATTAACACATCACTGACATTTATAAACATTGAATAGACAAAGAAAATATTAGACAACAAAATTAAAGCAATCACCAACCTGAAGGCTGGTCTTTTATGCCATTCTTGCTTCTTTCTTCCCAGTCCATCACTTCTTTGTAAATTAGTTCTTCAAAGAGAAACAGAAGTCAAGACACTTGTCATTTCCCCTGCACCGAACTCTGCCTCCAGATCCCAAGCGCCACCCCTGGCTCTGGGATGTTTCAACTTCCTTTGGCTACTACATGGTATTAGGAGCTCACATTAGTAGCATTTTGTAAGCATAGACTATGATCATTGCCATGATGACTGTGTACATGAGTAGGCTACTGGCATGCCGAACTGGAAGGTCTATGACCAGCCTTGACCTGTACTGACTACGGCCCTTAGTTACTATTAACCCTGCTTCCAAGTCATAATGAAAGCCTCCAGATTTTGCTTCTTTGTTAACCAACTTAGTTCACTGTTACTGTGTAGCTCATCTTAAAGTTCTAGTAATACCTTCCTGCCTATTTTTTGGCAATTTCCTCCAAACTAGATTTTAAAACATAACTACATGGCTTAATATACACAGACAATCATATGTCCCAGGTCTGGGCTCCCCCATATCTGCTTAGACAGGAATCTTTGTAAGGAGTATGTGGCCTGTATATTGGGTTTGCTCCAAACTCCCATGCTATCAAGAAGTGTGATATGCTTACTGACCTCCGGGCCTGTATCAGTATGTGATGATGGCAAGTCGTGAAAAGTCCTTGCATTTCACCTGAAGCAAAGTATGATGTCATATATATTCTACTCTAACACTGCTAGTGTCACAGTTGTTCTGAGCTGGAAGCGGGAAGAGAGGACACTGGGGTCTCTGGGTTTCAAGGTCCTTCCTAAGAGGCTAGTATGAATAAGAAGTAAAAAGCATGTTCTGTAGGGCTAAGGAGCATGTTCTGTAGGGCTAAGGAGCATGTTCTGTAGGGCTAAGGAGCATGTTCTGTAGGGCTATGGAGCATGTTCTGTAGGGTTATGGGAACATGTTCTGTAGGGCTATTGGAGCATGTTCTATAAGGCTATTGGAGCATGTTCTGTAGGGCTATTGGAGCATGTTCTGTAGGGCTAAGGAGCATGTTCTGTAGGGCTATGGAGCATGTTCTGTAGGACTATGGGATCGTCCTAAGTAAGGACCGGTCTTACCTTTCCACTCTTCAATTGCATGCTCTCTTTCTTCCAACTGGGCATCATAAATTTGAGGTGGTGGCTGAAAGACATGTCAGGTTGGTAGCTCAAAACTAATGGGCCATGCTCAGAAGATAATACTACTTAGAATGTTTCAAATCTACTTATGGATTTAGTTAACATGTTCTAGATTTTTATTTTGTAAGCATGATATATTTTATCAGTTTAAAAAACAGTTACAGAAAGTTAACCAAAAGCAAGCTATCAATAATAACTCTCAATCATCACATGACCTCAAAATGTTCTGCAGACATTGCCCAAATGAAATTACAAATTTAATAAGAACAGGCAGCTCTGAGGTTCAACTGTGTGGGAGCTGAGGGAGGTGTGGTACTTTCTTAGAACATACTTCCAGTTTACAATTCTTCATGACAGGACACCCATGCCCAAGCCATTCCATAACCTGGCTGTTCATAAATCTGATTCTTTTGATGTAACACAATATTACAATGGCAATTAAATCTATACCCAGGACACAACAGTGTTCCCCAGCTGGCATGAAGTAAACACCCACTGTGTTAGTATTTTACTCATAGCTAAAGGACATTCACAAGGGATGTTGTGAAGAAAACTTAAGAGGATGAGATGCCCAGATGTGGTGGGGAGATGTGAGCTAATGTGTCACTTGGGAAGGCTGCTTAGGTTCTCTGACTCGAGGCTCTGAATAAGATGCAAGCAAAGCTCATGGCCCAGTGCCAGGCATGAACAGATGCTTCCTAAATTATTATTACATATCAGCTTTATAAACATAAGGCCAACGTTCACCACAGTACACTCCTGAGCACTCTGCAGTTCCAGCTCCAGCAGCAGGTGCCAACAGAGGTACCAACCTAGGCCTCAGGTAGCAGTTGTTCTATTTTTGAAGTCAGGGCCCTAAAAGTAACAACCTGCTAGCCTCACGTAGCCATTCTGGACTGACAGAAGGAAGATCCAAAGACAGTGGGCCCTCTATGCAGACATTTTTTTCCAAAGAGAACTTACCGCTTCTGCTTCAGCGGGGTCATACCAAACAGTAATATACGGGTGGCGCAAGGCTTCGTCCACAGAGATCCGCTTGTCTGGATCAATCACTAACATTTTCGATAACAGATCTCTGGCTTGACTTGCTAGAATGTAAACAAATGATGTACTTACATTGCTACCGTGGAAAAGAGGAAACCACACAATAAAGAGCCAAACGTGAGAGTATGGACAGTAAAGAGACATGCTGACTTCAGAAAACGGCTCAAGAGGTTCAAGATCAACACGGCTCACAACCTTTAAAAGTCCAATGGTCACTATTACAAACCAAGCCTTTAGCATGTGAGGTGGGGGTTCTAGGTAACCTCAGACCAGTGTCCAGATGACCTGAAGCTATGAAGCCACAGCACAGTAGGTAGCAAGCACCTCTTAGGATGATGTTGCCAGAAGTATGGACATGAGGTATCAGGAGTATTATTCTTTGTGTTACATTAGAACAAATTAAAAACCTTCAGAGCAACCCACAGTCCCAGAGTATAGCCTCACAGGAACTACTGCTTTGCCTAGTTGTAAACAGTGCCTTTGTTTTTAATCTAGAGGTTAGTAGCTAAGGAAAAAAAAAAAAAAAAAACAAGAAGCTAATTAACCTAATTAAGAAGCCTCAGCAAGGTCTCAGCAATGAAAAGTTCACAAGGAAAAGCTGGGGTTTTGTGACCAAGGTGCTGTTCACCCTGGCGTGGAGGACAGCAAAGCTATTGTTTTTCCTCAGGCGACCACATTATAGGAAGGACACAGGAGGACAGTGAGGGCCTTTCTCACTGGGTCGCACTCAATGGTTTCTGTCTAGAATCCTTAATGAAGTATTCTTTATATTTAAAATTGTTTTGAATTTGGATTGGTGACATCACAATCTGGGTCTTATGTGTGTGCATGATCATGTATGATATATGCACATGAATGTTTGAGTGTGAGTAAGATGTACTCTGAGGCTAGAGGCGAAGTTGGCTGTCTTGCCTTATTGTTCTTCCCCTCCTTCCATTACAACAGGGTCATTCGCTGAACTGGAAGCACCCAGTTCCCCTAGACTGGCTGTCACCAAGCTTCCAGGTCCAGTGCTCTCCACCTGAGAGTGTGGGTCACAGGCACAGGTAGCCACACTTGTGCTTTGAGTCATGCTGGGGACACAAGCTCAAATCCTCACACTTGCAGGCAAATGTTTTCCCACTGCATAACCTAAGGGTTTTCCAGAATGATCTGGATATTTGGTGACACTGTTTTAGCAAGGTCAAGACTCTTGGCCTTTAAAGCTTTCCCTCTGTGGTGCCTTTGAATGTCAGACTATAAGAGCCTCTATTTCAGGGTTTCCATTACTGCACCTCTTAACATACACGGGCTTTAGAGTTAAGAGTTAGAGAAACAAGTGCGGGATAAAAGAATGCCTTACTTTTTATTTTGTCTCTCTCAGACTCTGATGGAAATATCCAATCTGGAAAGAGCTCTTCAAACTTGATTCCAGGGTACTTTGGTCTGTTTTCCACGTAATTCCTTACAGTTGGCTGAAGTTTCTTCATGAACTCTGCGGATGGTGTTCCTAGCTGTTCAATAACTTTATTCCATTGATCAATATCTAAGGATTCTCTTGAGGAAAATACAACTAAAATGCTTCACAGTCAAAAAATACATACAGTACTCTCATGCAAAGGAAAGTTCTATTTATATCTATGAACAAGTAAGGCTATCCTAGAGGTTCAGCAAAAACATTTAGGATAATACTTAAATAAGGTTTGGATTTCTAAGTCCCTTAACAAAAACTCTTATACTCTGAATCTTTAAAAGTATGATCATGGTTCATTAAATCAACATAATCTATGTTTTCCTGTTATAATTCAAAATATAATTATGACAAATGATTTTACCTATGAGATAAATGATTAAACAGAAAATAAATAAATATCACATAAGCAAACTGAAATCAATGTTCATACTAAAGCTACCTTAGATTTACTGGTCTCTCTCTAAACGAGAGAAGAGCTTGAGAGATCAATCTGACCTCTCGCAGCTGGGCAGCAGAGCCTGTGAGACAGGCTGACCAAGGGAAGCATGGAGAGGGGAGGGAGGGCCGGCTTCTGGCCTGTCTCAGACCACACCCGCTCCTGGAACTGCCTTAGACAGTGATGCTTTCAGAGGCCATTCTGTCTCTCTTGGCAGCAGTCCATCCCTTCAGCATCTAGTAATGTGTTCTTTCTTCCTTTCAGAGTCCATGACTTGGGTTTCACAGTCAGCATGCACTACCCAGTCAGGGTGCTGGAGTCAGTCCTCCTCAGAGCAACCTCCTCACTCTTGGGGCAGCTGACCCCAGCCTTGCCTAGCTCTCAGGATGCTTGTTACACTTAGGATGACTGGGA
Organism: Mus pahari; assembly: GCF_900095145.1. Taxonomy (NCBI): domain Eukaryota; kingdom Metazoa; phylum Chordata; class Mammalia; order Rodentia; family Muridae; genus Mus; species Mus pahari. The sequence continues at coordinate 18,128,695 of NC_034603.1, read as the reverse complement.
CCGTATCTGTGGAAAGTGACAGTGGAGCTGTAAACAGGAACATGAGACAATGCAAGCTACGAAATCACATAAGCAAGAGCTTGGGATGTAACAGGCTTTCTCAGAATGTGCATTTATACCACTAGGAAAGCACCCAGGATGGCCACACAAACTCAGTTCTTCCAGAGTGCTAATTTGGAAGACCTGCTCAGGAAATGAGTTCAGAGTCAAATCCTGAGCAAATCCTCCTCCTTCTCTTCTCCTTCCACACACTTTGCCAAATCAGAGTGATGCACACATTTTATCTACGTGCTTAGCCAGAATAGGACACCTGGCTCACACGTATCCCTCTTATACTTTAACACCTCTCCCTCATGCTCAGTGCTCACTGTGAAGACCAATCATAAAAGAGCTATGATACCCCACCCCCATATCTTATGCTGCTTACCACTGGGAACCATCTGGGCTCCTGGCTAAAAGCCAAGCCCACCTACCTCACCCTCTCACCTACTGAAGGACAACTGTCTCGTATTCTTGTTTCTTGCTGTTCCAACCCCTACTGGAACCTTCTGTTACCACTCAAGCATGATATTCTTCCATGTTAACAGCAACCACTTTCCTTTATATCCCTTGCCCCTGCTTTCTGAGACCTGCATCTCTAAGTCTCACCCCTGCATCCTCTCCAGAACACACTGTCATCAGATCTCCCTCCTTAGTCGTCTTGACAACTGTTTCCATGAGGGTTGCCTGAGGCACCCACTGACCCCAGTGGTCAGTTCTGAGTCCTTGCTCCTTTTCCTCGAGCTTTGCTCATCTCTTCAATGCTTAGCACCAGCTCAAGGTTTCAGTACTGTCAACGACTTCCACAGTTTCCTTATTCCAAATCTCCCCTCATCACCTGGATGAGGTACCTAGAAATGGGCAGGTACTCAATATATATGTCTGGCTTAGTGCTACAGGGTCATTTTGATAGATGACAGGAGGAGGCATGGGGTGCAGGTGGGGCTTACCTGAGAAAGCATGGTGGACCTTCTGGGTGGGTAGAGCACAGGTCTCATTTAAAACAAAAAAACAAAAACAAAAAGGAAGTTTAGCCCAGAGAGATCTGAGTTTCTCAGATGCACAGCTGCCGTGGGCGCCGTCTGAGCTTAGGCTTCTCGTAGCCTTTCTCACAAGCCACCATAAGGACAACACTTACTTTTCTACCAACATCATAGGCAAACCTCTTGAGAACCTCAACTTTGGTTTCTAGAGCCTTTCTATAAATTGCCCAACTTTTTGATTTAATCTTTGAAAAGGTAAGCATAACTTCTTTTAGAAAAGGATGTTAATTTCCATGTGACTGTAAAGGACTTTAAGTGACTTTATATGTAAAACATCAACTACTGCTATTGTAACATGTTAATATATAAAGTATTTTAAATTATAATTTAAAATTCATTAAAGTACATGCAGAAGTACACACATTTTTATTTATTTTTACTTTTTGGAAAAAGTAATTATTAATAAATAAAAATATAAACAAATAAATATTACAAAATTACTTTTAACTGACATTATAGCCCATCAACTTGACCACTCATGACAAGTCCACACAGCATTTCTAAGTCTCTGGCTGCAGAATACCTCAACTTTCCCTTTAGTTGATTTTACTTGTAAAGTAAAGGCTTCCTTACTTATAACAGTACAAGTAAATCCAAGGTAAAGTTATAGAAAAAAAGCCAGAGAAATTATTAGAGCAAACTAAAATGCTATGCTTAACTCTGCATTATTTTATAACCTATGAGGACAATATGAAGGAATGAATGGAGTAAAATATGTTCATTCTAAGCTCAGACTGTGAGGGACTCATATTTTGAGTAAGTTGCTTCGTGAATTTATAAACATCGAAGCACCTTTGGTGAAGTACACATTCCAATCCCTGACTACCGAGCCTGGTTTCTCTTGAAGCATGGGTCTGCTACCAGACAGAGGACACAGTAAGCTTTCATGACAGAAACAAAATCAAAGACCAGAGAAAATGTAAGAGGTTAGAACACAAATGGAAGCATGAAAAAGCATGTTAGCATGAAGAATGTGGAAGATGGAAGAACACACAAGGGGACAGAGCTAGTGCCTTATGCCGTCTGCTCCCTTTACAAAACCTCCTGCTGATGTGACTTGCTGACCAGGGTATGAGTCACCTTTTGTGTTTAAATTTACCTTCCCCAGTGTGTCACAGATACCTTTCTGCCTGGAGTCTTTAGAAATGTTTGTAAAATGTCAACAAAGTAACAAATGAGGAAGTGTAATATATTGCTTTTGATACTTTAACCTGTTCACTTAACTCTAAATAGCCTGCCTCGGCTCTTACATCATACCAGTAACTAACAGAATCATATGACTTAAATCACACATGCATGCTATCCTATGAAGTTTAGACTGCCCCTTTCCCAGTTAATTAACAGAATCAAATAATTTGTAAAATAGTATTTCTACTTAAATACCAGAATATATTTAACAAAGATAATTTTACACATCTAGCTATTTCTGATGAAGTAGCTAATATACCTGGTTTAGATAACAAAACTGTCACAGGTATTTGAGTGAAATTATAAAACTGAACCACTTGGTCTGTGACACCAATTTAAAAAGAAGACCCCCAGAAAACACAGTCTGCACCCCGACAGTTCCTGCTGAGTGTTCAGTAAGTAGGCACAACATGCTGCCCTGGCATGGAGATCATGGCCAGGGTCAAGGTTCTGGGGAAGGATACGGTCAGTACCTTGGAATATCACACAACCTTTCACCAGCTCTCCCATGATGCAACCCACTGACCAGATATCAACTGAAAATAAAATGAAATGATAAAATTATGAAGTGTCATGAACAAAACAAAAGTGAAGAGAAAGGGATTCTAACAGTGTACCGGACACACAGACATGGAAATATCAGTGCCTCGCTAAGGGTGCGCTTTTCACACAATGAATGATTGCTGACCTCTCCTTCAGCCTTCAGTTTGCAGCAATCTGTTTTAGTGCCAAAGAATCCAATACTTTACAGCTTTTAAAAAAAGCAACAAACAAACAAACAAAAAAAAACCCAGACACAGAAAGTGCTAATGAACCCGAAATTCTCGGGGTCACAGGGTCACATCCCCGCCCCCACCCCAGCCTCCAGGGCTGAGCACTTGGGTCTCTCCCTGTGAAGGATACAGTCTCTTCCTGGGAACAGGACTTTATGGAGGACCATTTCTGCCATGATGCACCCGACAGACCAGATGTCCACTACCAAATATCAGGTGATTAAAAAACAGCCAGAGCCCTGCATCTCCGTTTCTAAACCACCTCCCAGACACGGGCAGCCCCAGCAAGTACTCATTGGGTGGAACTTCTGTAAACTCCTGACACCACATCTGAATGAACATTTTTTAAATTGCCATATCAGAGAGGTGGCAGCCTATTAGTAAGGGCGGGACTCTGGGTAAGGCCCTGCCTGAGCACGGCTCTGTGGTAACTGCCCTTGAGTGTGGAGTTGAGCATGGGGCCTGACTAAGACCCGTGCTTCAGACAGGGAAGGAAGAGCTAAGCACAGACAGCTACTGAGGGGCACTGTGCCTCTCAGAGCAGGCGACAAAGTATGTACAAAAATTCACACTCAGATTCGTCTCAGAAGACTTCAGCAAAGCTCCCCTGTTGTCCCTTCATAAATATTCACATGAATTTATTAATAGCTAAGGGTTAGCATTTATTTAGTTGACACAGCTAGAACAAGTGAAGTTTTGATCTAAGGGAAAAAAAATCAGCTTTACATGAAAGAAAACATGGTACATTATTCCACTCATATTACAAAAAGGAGTGACGCCATTGAGTGTTGGCAAGCAGGGTAATGAGAGCACAGATGTCTCAGTGCTGTGGATGACGTGGGCCTGATCACAGAGAGAGGCACAGGGTTCCAGTGCACAATACTCTGATCAAACATGGAGGTTCAGCACGGTGGCACATGCCTTCAATTCCAGCATTTGGGAGGCAGACGCTGGCAAGAGTTCTATGGCAGTTTCAGGCCAGCTAGAGTTGGGGAAGACAAAATAAACCGTTCTTATCTGTGGCCTGCAGGCACAGTGCTCCAACTGTCTCCAGTGGTCCTTGAGGAAGGGCATGCCAGTGATGGTGGGGATGCTACCTCACTGTTTACTGTCTGGAGTCCTAACCGTACTTACCATTCTCTTTGTAGCCCATGCCCAGGATGACTTCTGGAGCCCGATAGTAGCGAGTTACCACATAGGGAGTCATCATAAAGTTGGTACAAGCTGTTCGTGCCAGGCCAAAGTCAAGGATCTTGAGAGTGCAGTCTGATTTTACTACAATGTTGCTAGGCTTCAAATCCTAGAAAAGAAATTGTTCACGTATTTAAATGAATCACAGCATGCTAACTACACAGTTTCACACCAACAAGGGCTTGTGAGATGAGCGGCTACTGAAGTGTGTGAGAACGGGAAAGAGGGCAGGTAGGATAGCACATGGCTTCTGAGACCCTGTCTCTAGACATGTCAGGTGGCCATGTTTTTCTTTGCTCAAAACCTGAGAGCCTCCAAGTTTCGCACATAACACGAAATGGCATTTGCATATAACCTACACAGCGTCTGGGGTTGTCTAACTCATACCTAGATGACTACAGTAACTAAAGCAGTGCTACTATATAGGGAATAATTACACACACACACACAAATTTGTCTGTGTTCAGTACAAATGGAAGGTTTGTTTTCCAAATACTCCTGATCTGCAGCCAGCTGAATCCACGGATGAAGAACCCAAGAGTATGGAGGCACCTTACTACTAGCAGGCCTGAGCATGCAGACAAGCAGCACAGCCGCATGGGCAAGCACAGTCACAGCAGCACCGCCTCCAAAGAAGACAAACGCAGTACACGAAGCACTGGGAAGCACTGAGCAGTGCAAGCCTTCATCTGTCCATGAGCCCCTGGTCCAGATCATCCCTGTCTAAAAAGTGTGGTGGTGGGAACAGCTGTCTACTTTACTGCCATCTGCTGGCCAGCTAGGATAATAGAAATAAAGGGGTGTGTGTCCACACACCAGGGGCTCTGTGCAGGGGGCATCCCAGCTGATGTTTGCCAAATGAGAAACTTTCATGTTTATGAGGCTGTAAATCACAACCCTGACCAAGCAGAGCCATATTGTAAGTAAAGAGGGAAGGTAGGGGAAGAAGGTCCCAGGGATTACGGCTGGGTTTGTGGACGAGGAATATATCAGTATCTTATGTCACAAACTGAAAAGGGTCAAAGAGATCAAACACACTGCCCTGAGACACAGAAACAAGCAGTAGAGTAATTCATTAAGAGTACTGAAAGTCAGGCTGGTGACACAGCCCAGCATGGAGTGCTGGCCTAGCACGCACAAGGCTCTGGCTTCATCCCTGTCGCCACATAAAAAAGGCAAAACCAAAACCCCAAACAAACAACAATAACAAGTTCTAAATAACAAAAACTAAATTCAAAGTTTGCTTCGAAAGGAGACAGAAATAGGGAAAAGAAGAGGGAATGCAGGTTTCATAAATATTTATGCAACCGTGTGATCCCTGATGAACACAAATGCAAACCAACCCATTTGCTGATCACATGGCTCTGCTGAGAGGATTCCGACTTTGGAACTGTGAAGGACAGACACTCGGCAGGCAGGCAGGCAGGCTGGCTGGCACTAGCGCAGGTGAGCCCTGAAGCATCTGTGCGAAGCTGGAAGGCGCTCGCTTGCTCGCTCGGCAGCCCGCTCCTGTGGCGTCTCCAGGGGGCTGCAGGGCTGAGGGAGGCTTTCATTTTCCCAATTTTGTGAATTGTATAAAGTTAAAGTGGTAAGAACGAGGAACAAAACTTTACCTTCTGTCCTGTTTCACCCTAAAACTTTCTAATAATTAAAAGTTTTGTTTATTGTGAAGCCATTTCTTCGAGACAAGAGTCTTGCTATATGGCTCAAGCTGTCCTTGAACTTATGACCCTTATCATCCTGAGTTCTCCATTACAGGCATGACAAATTGCATTAACAGCAAAACTGAAGGTATGCTTCTCTATGTGAGGCCCTATTTAAGGGGGACCATTGCTGCTTACACTGCCATGCGGAGGCTCACTCACAGAGGCCTGTCATCCAGTTTGATGGACCTGTGGGTTGTTTGGAACATCTCAATGACAACGCTCATACTTTTCCCAACCAGTCACAGATATGAGTGTGTAAGGCAAGAGTGTACAAGGGATCCAGAAGGAACCAGTAAGACGGGGGGCTAGGTGGACACACAACATTTTCTCAAATCATCATAGATTCTAAACACTGTGCTAAGCGAAACATACACTACTTTGGGCTCTGTCTCATCTGCTTGTAGGCTAAAGGAACAAACATTCCACAAAAGTCAAGTACATGCCATAGTCTCATGACGTTTCCAGGAACTAGGGGAAATTCTCCTGCCCTCACCTCTGGCTCCAAGTAAGGGAAAACAGTTCCCCCTCAAAAATTAATACAGCTTGTAAATCTGGGAAATTATCATAAAGCATACATTTCATTAAACATGTATTTATAAGGCTGATGGCCATAGCTCAGTAGTAAAGCAATACCTCATATGAGCATCATCCTAGGTTCCATCTCAGCGCCACACAACAAGCAATATTTAAGAGATGATAAGAATGCCTACAGGAAGAGGGGCTAGGGTGGAGAGATGGCTGCTCTCCCAAAGGACCTTGTTTCGGTTCCCAACACACGGTGGCTTACAACCATCTGGAACTCTAGTTCCAAGGGATCTGATGCCTTTTCCTGGCCTCCATTCATGTATGTGTTCCACATACATGAATGCAGACAAAACATCCATATATAAAATAAAAATAAATACATTTTTAAAAAGCCTTTTGCATGAGGGAAGAAAATAAGCATCATAGTGTTGATGGAAAATTCAGTGTCCTAAATAAAACTAAAAAATGGCCTCAGTTATTTGGAGGTCTGGGGGAATTTTTAGAAATAGAATGATTCATTAGGAATCTTAGTTACTATTTAAAAGTGAACTTTACCATCAGAAGGTCTATTGCTTGAAATGACCACTTGGTGGCAGCAAAGGCTACACTTTGAAAAACCTGGTTATGGGGGTGCACAAGGGAAGGGAAGCCAGCACAGGCCTTTGATATGGGAAGGGAGGGAGGGAGGAATGGAGGGAGGGAGGGAGGAAGGAAGGAAGGAAGAGAGGGAAGAAGGGAGGAAGGGAGGGAGGGAGGAAGGAAGGTACACCCTGGGAAGCCTTGGTTCAGTGGCTTGTGCTAGATCTAACCTTTCTTGGCACCTAACTGATCAGAGAGAACCCTGCCCAGTGCCCGGGATCAACAGGCTTCACTGGTGTCAGACCCCCGGAGCAGGCAGTTGTTCACTGTCTGACCTGGGTTCTGAGAATCAAACTCAGGTCCTCCGGGAGAGTAGCATCTCAGCTTAACCTGAGTTAGGTCTCCAGCCTGGGTATTTTTAAAACTCCATCACAATGTGCTGTTTATACAGTGGTACAGATTTTTAAAACCCGAAAACCTATGGAAGCAGCCCAGAATGTCAATCACGTCATCTCTCCCCGGTCTTTGCATTTCACGTCTGACAGTAACAACACCATTATGTCCCTTGACCACTGACTTTCTCCTGTCTCTAATTTCCTTGCTCATTAAAGAGAGTGTTTCCTATATGGCAAGAATATTAGCAATGCTTTGATTTGTAGTCACTGGTATTTTGATGTTCTTGCCTATTCTTACTATTTTTCTCTAAGTTTTAAGAATCTGAAAAGTGAGAAGTTGAAACTCTTAAGTTACTGCAAAGTGGCCAGGTAGTGGTGGCACACACCTTTAATCCCAGCACTCAGGCAACAGAGGCAGGAGGATCACTGAGTTCGAGGCTAGCCTGGTCTACAGTGTGAGTGCCAGGACAGCCAGGGCTACATAGAAAAAAGAAGTTACTACAAACTGAAAGGCTAAACCAGAAAACCAAGATTGTTCTGTAGTAGGGTGGCGCCCTACCTCTGTGTTTACAGTGGCTGAGGTGCAGGGGGCTTGGGAAAACAGTTGATCTGAACAGTGTGTTATACACAATATGATTCCACAGCTTAACCTGGATTCTCAAAGTATCAAACTTTCAAAAGAGAAAAATACATTCTTGGGGCTGGGGATGGATCAGTGAGTATGTGCAAGCACCAGGATCTGAGTTCAAACCCCCAGTGGCCATGTGAAAAGCCAAGTATGCTTACACATGTAACTGGAAACCAGTGCTGTGGGTGTGGGGCGGAGAGGTGGAGTCAGGAGAATCACTGGGGTTGGCTGGCCACCAGCTTCCCTCCAGGGTCAGGTTCCTATCTCAAGGAAATAAGGCCAAACTGTACAGCTGGTCTGCTCCTCTGGCCTTTAAACACACATGAATAAGTATGCACTCATACATGTGCACATACACCACACAAACACTCATATTCTCTCACGCATAAAAACATTAAGTTCTTTTGTAACTATATGACTGATGACCAAATGATGATCATTTTAAAAATAAAGTTATGTGATTACTTACTCTATGAATTATACCAGCTGAGTGCAGATGCTTAATGCCACATAGCATCTGGTAGAGAAGGTATGACATTCTTTCATGGTCCAGCTCCATATGAATAACCTGACATAAGTTAGCATCCATCAATTCCATAACCAAGTACCTGAATATTCAAAAGAGATCAACCACACTTATTAGTATTATTTTTAAATATTCCTTCATGAGTCTTAGCTCATAATCATTATGAAGTAGTAGTGATGGGATATAAACACTGCATGCCTAAAGTAAAAGCATTTTTAATAAAGTGGCTTGAAAAGAATCAAATATATAATAGGACTCTGCAAAATTACCCAAAGAATATACAAACAACTAACTTACTCAATGTCTTTCTGCCTTTCAAATCATAAACAAACTTTTTTTTAAAAACCATGGAAACAATCTCATACAAACTTTTCTAAAACTTTTCTTTTATTAATCCATGTCTGTCTGTCTGTCTACCCACCTATCTACCTTTTGTTACATCATCCTTTCAACATCTATACCACGCTGCTGTAGAGCCTTGCTCTTTAACAATCCATGACTCTGGTGGGGCTGTTGCTGTAGAGGGTTTATACAGCGGGGAAATGGAGCTCTGAACTTTCTGCTCAGGTTGGTTATGTATTTGAACTGCTATAAAAAAAAAATGAAATCTTTTTTTTTTTTTTTTTTTGGCTTTTTCAGACAGCGTTTCTCTGGATAGCCCTGGCTGTCCTGGAATTCTCTGTAGACCAGGCTGGCCACAAACTCTGAGATCCACCTGCCTCTGCCTCCTGAGTGCTGGGATTAAAGGTGTGTGCTACCATCCCCTCGATGAAATCTGTCTTTTAAGGCTAAACATACAACTTTCAAGCTCATGGTCCACCACCAGCACAGAGTTTTGGCTCATGGCGACAGCACAGCACCCCCACCCCAAGGCCACAAAGGCGCTTAGACACATCATCTCTAACTCTCCTCCACTGCTTGTCATGACATTCTGACTCAGCATATGCCTATTCCCTGCCCAAACTGATGACTTCCACATCTGCAGAGACCCAAAGGCCAGTGCTAAGAGCTTGGCTGCTTTCTGAGCTTAATTGCCTCCTTTTGTTGGAGCAGCTGGAATCGATACTGGCTCTCCTCTCACTGTTCCTGTCTTGGAGTTATCCAGGTTGCTGTGCCTCCAAGGACCATTTATAAATTATTCTTCCTTTAATCCAGGCCTCTCCTGAACACCAGGTTCTTCCTCTCTACCCACTTCACTGTTCCACTTGGATAGGCAATAACGTCTCTGAATTCATGTCTAAATTCATGTGAGTCTAGCTGCTTAGCACCCCATATCTCAGCCGAGAGCCTTCATGTGTGGCTTTCAATTTCTCTCTCACATCAGCATCAGCAGACGCTAGGCCTCACCCTGAGACAGTGTTGGTGTCTAATCTCAAGCCCTTCCCATTACCCACTTGACCCTCTCCTATGAACTGCTGGGATTGCCTCCCCATACTAACTAGGCCTTTTTGTCCCTACCACTCATAGTGGATTCTCAGCCCCTCAAAACCAAGTGTTCTTTTAAATATGCTACGTGGGAAATCTCACTCTGGCTTCCTTTCCTATATACATGCTACTTCTCTAAGCCACACCCCCTTGTCTGATCCCCCGACCCCCACCCCCAGCCACCCAGGCCTCTGGGTAGCAGTACACACCAGCTAAGCTCCACTACTGCTCCTTCACTCTGGCTACACCTTCTGTGTCAATTCCACTCTGTCCCAGTGTCTGCAGAACAACCCCCCCTCCCCTAAGCCTTTCTCCTACTGCCTCATTGTGGTCTTTCCTCTATCTACCCTGTGATAAGGAATTGAAGACAGCAACTTGACTAGGCCAAGGAATACTGTGCTGGCAAAGTCTTATGTGAGGTGTGTTTTGGAGGGTGTTTTGGGCAGTAATTATTATGTGAGTCTGAACGCACTAAGTACAAAGCATAGAGCAAGATCCTGAATGAGCAAATCTAGGGAATGAAGGAGACTCTCCTCCGAGAGCTGAAACAGACTTTCCTGTGTTTTGAAGTCAGAATGCTAGGACCTATATACTACAGCTCTCTGAGTCCTCAGGCTAACAGCCTCAGATTAAAACCAACACCGCAGGCATCCTTGTTCTTTGGCACTGCGGCACCCTAGGGTCCCGAGCTTGCAAATGGCCTAAATATAAATCACTAAGTTTCTAAGTTTTCAATGTGATGCAAAAGATACTTACACATCTTGAAATTCTTCTAGCGTTTTTTGTGGTGTGAACACATTTAACAAGCTAATTATCTGAAAAGAGAAAATTAATTATACTTTACTATGTCAGATTGAGTATAAAAATTGCAGCGTACACTAAAATGTATTAAAGGTAGAAAAATGATTGCAGAATTCAATATTTCTCATTACTATGGTTGTTACCAAAGCATTCTAGTGCACAGCACTGGAATATTTAACCACCAGCTGAAAGTAAGATGTGCTTTTAATAGAATCACTCACATGACCCTAGTAACTTAAATCATTACTATGGAATTTAAATATATGTAAAATATAAAAATAATGGTTGGAGAAGCACTAATTAAAGCACTATGCTGGGGGCCAGAGAGATGGCTCAGCGGTTAACTGGCTCTCAGAGGTCCTGAGCTAAATTCCCAGCAACCACATGGTGGGCTCATAACCATCTATAATGAGATCTGGTGCCCTCTGCTGGCCTGCAATATATATGCAGGTAGAATGCTACATATATAATAAATGCTAACTGTGGAAACTCAAATACTATATGTAACTTTCTGAAAAGTTTTTAAATAGGAAGGCTGAGCTTATACTTTATGGTGATGAATATGAGGTCTCATAGCCTTATATTCCCTTACGGAGCTAAGCAGACAATTTTAGTGCTTGCTCCTTGTGGCCTCTGTGCTTACAAACCATGTGTTTCAAACACACCCTCAGTCATCTCAGGTGAACAAGAGAAAGGGTAACCTTTCAGATAGAAGGGGTAACCAGCAAGAATGGAAAGGAAACTGTATCTAACTTTAGTCTTGGGAAACAAAGTGGATAAAGTCTAAAATTCTAAAATATAAAGCAGAGAAGAATATGGGCAAACATTCTATTCCCTGGTGTAAAAAAAAATTTCTAAACATGATAGGAAACCTAGGATATCTAACTACATTAAAATAAAACCAAAATTAAACAAAAAATCAGCATACTAGAGCAACACATGAGATCAAACGGGAAAGGGGGAGAAACAGTTGAAGCTGGACATGGATGGCATTTCTATAATTTTAGGACTTACGAGGCTGAGGCAGGAGATTGCAAGTTTAAGGACAGCCTCAGAGTTCAAGGTTAGCCTGGGCTACATAGCAAAATCCCAAAATGGGAAAAGTTAGTAACTTTAATATGTAAAACCACCTACAAGTGAATTTAAAAAGACAGCAAACAGTGGAAGAGAAAAATGGAGCCACAAGCGTAAAAAGCAAATTGTCAATGAGATAAACAGTCGGGGCTCATGATAGGGCTCAGGGAAGCCTTGAGTTCAGACTCCTAGCTCCCACGTAAATGTCAATGGGAATGCTGGCCCACCTGTATTTTCAGGGCTCAGAAGATGGAGACAGGGGATCACTAGAGCAAGCTGGATAGCTGGCCTAGCCAAATTAGCAAGCTCTAGGTTCAGTGAGACATCTTGCCTCAGTATATAAGGTGGGGAGTAATTCATAAAGATGCCTGACATCAACCCCCAGTTCCACATGTGCACTCAGACCTGCACATACAGGCATGCCCACACAAATTTGTACACACATACATGCACGCACATCCCACAAACATATGAAAAGAAATTCAACCTCACAGACTACGATAAGTTATCTGTCATATAACAGATTGGCAAAAAGAAAAGCAAAATCAGTATCACCCAGTGCTAGTGAGTGTGAAGTAAGATGTGCCCTCAGAAGTTTCCCCTCAAGTATAGCTGGCAGTATGCCCTGACATCGGCGTGTCAGCATGTATGAAAACCGGGGTTAGGCCGACTGTTTGACCAGCAATAACCTGCCTGGATATGTATACCAAGTTTTATGAAGAGGGCATTCATTACACCATGGCTCCTAACAGAAAAAGCAAAACTGGAAATAATCTACCCAACAACATTATTTGTGTCTTAGTTTGCTTTCCATGGCTGTTATAAAACACTGTAACCAAACCTGGGGAAGACGGGGCTTATTGGCTTATAGTTTATCATCTATCAGGAAGGGAAGCCAGGGCAGAAACTCAAGCAAGGAACCTGAAGGCAGGAACTGAAGCTGGGGCCATGGAGGAACATAGCTTATGGCTTGTTCACCTTGCTTTTTAAATACAGTCTAGGAGCACTGGGCCCTCCCACATCAATCACAGACTTGCCTCTAAGCCAATATGACAAAGGCATTTTTTCAATTGAGGTTCCCTTCTCCCAGGTGACACTAGCTTGTGTCAAGTTGACAAAAAATAAAAAATAAAATAAATAAAAAATAAAAACCCAGCACTATTTGTTAACTAAATTATTATATATCTGTATATATAACCACTTAAAAATGTATTACAGTTGTGTCTATTAAAGTGTATGAAATTTACCAACATTCCTCTTGGGATAAAAAGAGGAATAATAGCATACTTGGTCTTATTTATACATATGTAAATATACATAAGTAAGCATGCTTACTAAAGTGTTCACACTTGTAACCTGTGGCTGAAGGTCCCAGGGATTTTTGCTTTCTAACTTATACTACCTGAATTTTTAAAAATAATAAACATGTCTTTGTAAACTGACAAAACTGAAGAGTAAAATAAAACATACAATGAACCAATTAAAACCAATTCAAAACCAAACCAAGTGGAGGTGAGGATATGGCTCAGAGGCACAGTACTTGCCCTGTGTACATAAGATCTTGGATTCAACCCTCAGCTTCCCCCCAATTAAAAAATACAATGTGACCAAAGAATAAACTGATCTTAGTTCATATGGCATCATCAATGTCACCATACAGAAAGGTCTAGCACAAGTATTGAGACAAAGGGGAACATAAACTGTTTAGTATAATCTTAACTAGTCTCCACTCATCTGAAACTGGAGGGGACAGATGTGAACTGCTCTCTCAATGGCTGAGAGGAGGGATGGTGGGTGAAGGCACCGTCACAAAGCCTGCTGACAACCAACCTGAGTTAGATCCCAGAGTCCCACATAGAGCCTCTCTCCTAAAGAGAACCAGTTGTGGTCAGGGTCAGGGTCAGGTGTCAGGTGATAGGGCTAAAGCTGGGAGTTAGAGGTCAGGGTCAGGTTTGGGTATTAGGTTAGGGTCAGGGTCAAGGTTAGGGATTACTGTTAGGGTTAGAGTGATTCTGGCAGGTTATTCTCAGCGTTAGGGTTAGTTGTTAGGGTTGGGGTAGGGTTGGTATCGAGATTAGGCTCATCTGGAAGCTTGTCCTCTCACCTCCACAGTGAGCAGTGGCTTCTCCCACCCCCCAATAACTAGATGTAATAAAGAATATTTTTTAATTTTTGAAAAAACATAATCTATTTTATAGTTCCTCTCCTCATCAGCTAATCGTCAGTCTGGTTACACCGCTGACACCAAAGCACATGAAGGAGCACCATGACTTACGTTTTTATGATTGACACACTTTAAGAGGACGAGTTCGCGGTAGGCTCTCTTTGCGTGTGTTTGGTTCTGAAAAGGACGACTTAACTTCTTGACAGCCACATTTATCCCAAGAACTGTATCAAAAGCAGCACTACAATTAGGAAATACAATAAACAGCCTATTAAGATGGCTTTTGAAAATAGCAATGGAGAAGTACATTTGATGTTCTGTCTTTCAAAGAGAATAACAAGGCAAGGCGAAATGTTTCTGTTTTCCCCAGGCAAGCTTTATGTACATACAGAAAGTGAAGTGGCTGGGCTGGATGGACTAACCCCTCCCCAGAGGCATCAGCTGGAGAGGGATACAACAATTCTTCCTACTTATAATTTTCAGTTAGCTAAGATTAGCAGGTTCAGAACCAGGCAATTTAATCCAAAGCACAAAACAAAATTTCACAAGGCATGAAATTTTCCATTTAAACACATCAAGAAATTGAAAACTTCCTTGTTATCACTGATTAAAATGTCAGTATATTCTGGAGATGCAATGGTTGAGCTCATGGAAGGAATTTAATAAATCTGTTTTGACTGATTATGCTTTCCCAGGCCAAAGAATCTGAAAGGGAACATTAGCCAAAGTCTCAGCTAATGGTAAATTCCCAAGATACAAAATCCCAATGTAAGCACTTGCTATATATAAAATTGTGCAGGAAGTGATGTGTCCTTTTATAGTATGAGTAAGATCTAAAGCTCCAGTTTCCAGTGCTCACATCCTTTCATAGAATTTAGTGTTAATTTTTCTCCAGAGACTACATATGGAAGGATGAGAGGCATGATGACATGTTTTCGGGTTTCCAGCTAACAATACAGTGTCGTCATGCAGATCTTCTGATGGCTTAACAGGTGCTCAGGACTGCTACGTACAACCTAGAAGCCCAGGCGTCTCCTTAAACACTGCTTCTGTGAGCCTATTCTCTTTATTGGTAATACTGCTTATCTCTATTCCTTTCTGTTAATTCTTCCTGCTCAATAACTCTAATGTAATTAGACCCGTTTTTAACTTAAAGACTGCCCATTGTGGAACTGGCTAAGGAAAACCACTGCATTTATTACATTTATATGGATATGTATATATACAAGTCATAGGTGAGCCCACATACTCAAAGGCAAGTTTACTATTCATATGAATATATATAGAGATGTATTATATAAAGATCTATTGTAAAATAAATCATTAATAAACCTGTGTGCATGTATACACTTGTATGTGTGTGTTTCTTGGATTCACCTTTCTGATCTCAAAAGATTCTGTCTGAATTTTTAGACAAACAGGAATTATGACTGAGTTCAAAGGCTACACAAAATAACACGGTGTCTTCAGTTAATAACACTACTACTATACCGAGTAATTTTTTTTTTCTTTTCTTTACTTTCTTTTTCTTCTTTGAGTCAAGGTTCTCTATGTACTTCTGAAACTTGCTATGTAAATCAGGCTAGCCTTGAATTCATAGTTAATCTGCTTGCCCCTGACTCTGGAGTATTAGGATTAAAGGTGTGCAACTGCACACCAGCTTATACTGTGTTCTTTAAAATTGCTAAAAAAAAAAAAAAAAAAAGTAGATGTTACATGTTCTCATTGCAGAAAACATGTAAGAAAAATATATATGTAAATTAGCTGAATTTAGCTACTTTATAATGTATATGTATTTGAAGCACTCTCTATGTATGTGTGTATGTATGTATATGCATGTGTTTCTGTTCTCTCTGTGTGTATTTATGTATGTATATTTATGTGTTTCTCTTTTGTGTGTGTATGTATGTATGTATGTATGTATGTATGTGCTGGCTAGTTTTTTGCCAACTTGATAAGCTGGAGCCATTTTGCTAGAAGGAATTGAGTGAATGCCCTCACCAGACTGCAGAGCCTTTTCTTGATTAGAGACTATTTGGGAAGCCCAGCCCATGTGAGTGGTACTACCACTGGGTAGGTGGTTCTAGATGGTATAAGAAAACAGACTGAACACGCCAGGAGGAGCAAGCCAGTACGCAGCCCTCCCCATGGCCTCTTCTTCAGTTCCTGCCTCCAGGTTCTTGCCTTGACATCCCTGGACTAAAGCTGTCAGATGAATAAACCCTTTCTTCCTCTCCTCATGTTTTAGATTCTGGTGTTTTATCATAGCAATAGAAACCTAATTAAGGCAATAAAATGAACACATATACCTATGTCAATAAAACCTTTTTTGATGTACAAAATTAGTCAAATGAACTAATTCTAAACGCTTGGTGACAAGCTGCTCTGCTCCTGCCCCAGCTCCAGAACAACTTTTAACTCAAAAGGACAGACACGTCCTAGAATGGAACCAACGGTCTAGCCACCCACTTGGCTCCTCCGCACCCTCGCAGCTTTATTTGGTGGAACTTCAGGGTTTCCTCTGTAAGTGGGCTAATGCGCTTTACCTTGCTCTTCCCCAGTAACATAAGGTGACTATTATGCTTTCCCCTGCTCTCTTTATCCTCCTCCTCTTCCTCCAGACTTTTGTCTTAAACAGTCTTGCTTGCTAGCATCTTCATTTTAAACTGACAGCTAGGCCTCTATGCTGTTTCCCCCAACTGTCTATAAACACTGACAACCATCAGGAAAGTGCATTTGCTCACGTAAATATTACTAGTTGCAGAGCTGAAATTATACTTCACTTCCCAAAGACCACACGATCCTTGCTGCCAATCATACAGACAAAATTAGAATGTCTGCTATATGGACACAAATGGGTTCTCTGTCCTCCCAGCTTATCAAGTGTTTGAACACTCCGTGCCTTTTTCTAAATTCCTTCCACAAGGTTCTAATAAACATCTTTTTCCTTGGAGACATCTTCCTTAGCCCACCATCAGCACCGTGTGAAGACATCTCAAAGCCTGCTTCACAGACCTCATCCTCCACTGGCCTCTTGAATTACACACTCTTGTGTTGCCTCATTGTTGGAGTGCTTCCTTAAGGAATGTCCCCAGACAACTAAATGATCTTACTCTGCCTTCAGCTTTGATAGTCTGTCTTTTAAGCTGAAAATCAATTTCCTCACAGAACACTAAGGCCACTGCTCTACTGCTCCCAGCTTCAGTGCTGTTTAGTGGGGAGGGAGGCTTATATCTGAGAGTCACTTTTGGTTTTTTTGTTTCTCTGCTCAATGATATATCACAAACAGCCACGCTCTACTGGAGCCTCCAAATGTCCCCTTAACAATCCCTCCCAATTGTTATCATTGTCCATTTGTCCATCAAGAAAGAAAATAACTTCTGCTTTTGTTTTTTTGGGTTTTTTTTTGTTTTTTTGTTTGTTTGTTTTGGGGTCTTTCTACATAGCCTTTGCTGTCTTGGAACTGTGTAGACCAGGCTGACCTTGAACTCACAGAGATCCTCTTGTTTCTGTTTCCCAAGTGCTGGAATTAAAGGTATGCACCACTAACGTTGGCCTAACTTCTGGCTTTAAGACAGTCACTTTCTTGCTCTCACAAACTCAACATGTTACACATAACTCTATCTCTTATTTTTGCCTATGACTTGTCACTCAGCCCTGCATTTATGACTCACCCACAAATCTGAGTACTAGAATTCACTCTGTCATTGCTATAATATTCCTTTGTGTGACTGTCACTTGCTGCTCTCACTAACTCAGTTATTTTCACTTTTCAAGTAATGACAAGAATCACTGCCATCGACATGCATGTGCATGGCTGCAGTCCTTCAAGCATGCCTCTCACACATGCAGATAGCTAAGCGGGAGTGCACAGATTCTACTTTAGCAGATAAGACCAGACTCTCTTCCAACATAGTCCATCAGTGTCTGTGTCCATCAGCAGTGTGCCCAGAGTCCATGCCTAAGAGTTGTATGTGAACGTCTTCACCAACATTTGCATCATGAACTTACTTTTTACCCTTTGGGCTGAATGTATTTCATCATGTACCTAAGAATATTGTTTTAATTTGCATTCTCTGATGAAGAATGACCATCAGGTAATAAATGTGAGCTATTTTAGACCACTAATTTTATGGTAATGTATTATAGAACAATAAAACATTAGCACATCATCTCTTCTGTATTCCTACTCTTTGATCTCTGCAGCTTTATTGCTTCCACATTGCTAATTCTCTCTTCAATTACAACTAATATTTGCAAA
>NC_034603.1:18102877-18105377 GCF_900095145.1 Mus pahari | reverse complement strand
AAACGCCAAATTCCGGTTACACCAATCATTCTGATATCATAATGGCAAGGCAAATGAAAAGATTACAAACAAATAAATCAATAAAGCCAACAACAGAGCAAATGAAAAACTGAGTTTGTATCCTACGCATGACTGTATATAACTACAGCAAGGACTGATTAAGTTTAGCTCAAATTCTACGAGAGAGATTATTGTTTTAATCAGTGCTACTAAAGTCTTGCTCAGTAGTCTCACTTGTTACTAAAGGCTTCGTCTGTGCTATTAGAACAGCCCAGACTTACCAGACAATCCCTTGGGCTCCAGAGCCGATCGGTTTCAGTTGCTGGTAACGTTTTAGAACAGTGAAAGTCGAGTCCGCCACCTGCACACTGTAAAACTGACCATCGCTTTTACTGTCACTCATGATGTAGTGTCATACAGGACCCTGAGGGCTGCTGCCTTCGTCAGACCCCTGAGGAGAGAGGAAAGCAGAGTGAACTGATGAGCTTGTATGCATATACATACAGATTGTATACATACACATACAGATTGTATACATACACATACAGATTGTATACAAAGTGGTTCTGTATACATACACATACAGATTGTATACACAGTGGTTCTGATCTGCTGGGACTTCAGATGGCATGCTCAAAATGGGAAAATCAGCTTGGCCACACTCTCTATTTAAGCAAGGGGCATATACCACCCCCTCCACCCCCCAAAAAAGACATTTCAGTAGTGTAAGATCATGAAAAGATGAAAAGAAAGAATTACAACAATTTTTTTCTAACATTTATTTATTTTATGCACCTGGATGCTTTGTCTGAATGCACCTGTGTGTGCCTGAACAGCTGTGAGCTGGGAATGGAACGTGGGTACTCTGGGACAGCAGTCAGTGCTCTTAACCTCTAGCTCTGAAAAGAAGGGATTCTTGAGATGCACAAAGGCCACATCTTTAAAGGACTGGATTATAATAAAATATCTTGGGGCTGGGACACAGCTCAGTAGCCGAGTGCTAGCATGCACAAGACAGTGAGTTCACGTTAAAAACAGGAGTGGGGCTGGGGGTGGGGAAAGAGCCACCTCTGGAGAAAAGAATCCACACATTCTTCCCAGCCATGGCGAGACTACTATGTCACTAACACATCTCATCCACTTCCTTCTTGTGAGCTTATGTCTAGAAGTCTTGGCCACAGATGGGGGCACTGTTTTGGAATGATTGATTCTAAAATTTCTAGAGATAAGTGGAATAGTCCTCTCTATGGATTCAGGTTAAAGTGATATACCACAGAGGGAGAGCCACAGGCCAGAGTCACAGGCTTTTTACCAGTATTATTTACCAGTATTAGAGACACTGTTATGAGCTGTGTGACCCACAGATGGGATTGTTTCATGAAAGTGGCCAGACTTGGCCTTCATGCCCTTCACCCCAAATTCAGCTATAGCTCATCTAAGTATGTTCACAAACATGGCCATAAATCAGAGGCCTCACAAAGCAGTTTTCTTCTGGTTTGAGCAACAAGTTGAGTTCCAGTTAGGCTTGAGTGTGGAACACTCCCCATAGCCTCATGTTGGAACACTTGTCCTCAGAAGATGGTGCTATGGGGAGGCTGCAGCGCCTGTAGGAAGAGGGGCTTGGCTGGACAAAGCAGGCTGCTGGAGGATGGGCATGTAGGCCAGTCTAAGAGACCAGCACAAACTGCTTTCTGATCTGTAGAGACAGAGGGGTCCCAGCAACAGGTTCCCACTCCTATGAATGCCACCGGGGTGAACTGTACCCTCATAGGTCATGAAATAACTTCTTTTCTCCACTAAGCTGCTCTGTCATGCATTCAGTCACAGTGGCTAGAGGAGGGAGTAATGTGACTGATATGCTCACCCTGTGAAAGGTTGGGTGATGTTAACTGAAAAATTAGTGAGCTAATTATTTTGGTCTTTTAAATTAAGAAGCCAAGAGCAAAGTTACAGAGGGAAACATTCCATAAGTGATTTTTTTTTTCCCTACAATCATTATTTCTATAGCTCCATCAAATCCCTGCCTTTTCGTTCCACCATGTGAAACTTAATGTCCACCCAGTGAGTTTTCTGCAATGATAACTTTCTTCTTAATACAACGATGCTTAGGATTTCCCTTAAACATGGAAATAAGTTAGTAAAAGTTTACACAAGCAATGGAAGCCGCTTGCTAGGTACAGTTGAACTGCCTACCAACCACATTACTGAATGACCTTGCCATGTGACAAAGCCATATCCATTTCTGGATCACCTGCCCGTGGTGTGACTGCTACAAATCTCAATCTGCTCTGGCAACTCCAGAGCTCTTTGCTATAGCTGCTCACATTCCATAGCTGGACTAGAACAATACCAGGCGAGCTGCCTTCAACTTGGGGATTAGAGCTAACAGACTAGGTTCAAGAATTACGTAATTTCATCTCAAGATTTAAAATCATTCTAAAATGAAAATAAAGTTATCTTGTTAGGCAAGAAGGAAGTCAACTAAGAAGCACACAAACAC
>NC_034603.1:18051019-18101300 GCF_900095145.1 Mus pahari | reverse complement strand
TGTGCATACTGGCGTGGAAAACTATCTAAGATACAAAAAGGAAATAAAGTAATATGAATAAAATTCACATAATAAATGCCAATCTGTGTTCAAGGGCTGATCTTGCTC
This sequence comes from Mus pahari, assembly GCF_900095145.1. NCBI lineage: Eukaryota > Metazoa > Chordata > Mammalia > Rodentia > Muridae > Mus > Mus pahari. The sequence goes on along the minus strand of NC_034603.1, from coordinate 18,101,192 downwards.
TCTCTCTCTCTCTCTCTCTCTCTCTCTCTCTCTCTCTCTCTCTCTCTCTCTTCAGACTATACACGAGCAAGAACAGAGAAATGGGATGTGAGAAACATCCCTTCTTCCCATTAGAACTTTCTGTTCTGTTTTAAACCTCATATATTTACACTAAAAAAACTAAGCAAAAAAATTCGATTAAAACTAAATGTTATAAAATGGCCCTGTGACACCCGCAGAGAGGATGGGTTGAGACAGATGACTGGAGAGAGGCGAACAGCTCAGGTTCTGGGAGACACATTTCAGATTCTCTGAAGTAACCTATGAGGGGTGCACTATCATCCAACAAAAAGGAAGAAGCTGAGGTTTCGGGAAGTAAGGCGCTGCCCAAATTCCCAGTGCGGCCCAGAACTGAACTGAGGTGTGTCTCACCACAGCATCCTCCTTCCTCCTAACACACCAGTCCCACATCTCTGAATAGTGTGGGACATAAAGCCATTGTCTGAAGGCTGGTCACCACCACGCCAGAGCAACACAGGCGTCCCTCACCTGCACACTTTTTTTCTGAGGAAGACTGAGTGATTCACACTCAATTAACCCTTTAATCACACTGAAATTTCAGATGCACAATTTAAATGGACCGTTGCAACGGCTAAAAGCAAGTCTTAGTCACCCTGTTACAAAACATGCTCCTGACATTTTTCTCATGAAGTTCTCATTAGCCTATGTTAATTCTCATGGGAAAAAAAAAAAAAAAACAACAACCCTAGCTTATGGCAATTTAACTGCCCTCATGCTTGGGACTGGGCTGAAGGACTCTCACATGCTAGGCAAATGCTCTACCACTGGGTGACATCACTATCAACAATTTCCTGACTTGATGCTGCACCATAGTCAGGCAAACGTATCCATTTGATATTTAAGAACCTTGGAGCAGCCTTGCAGGGCCTCCCTTCTGAAGTCCTATTCTTTTATTACAGTATGTACTTGATACAAGACATGGTGTTCACCTCAACACTTTAAGCCTGGCAAATTTTTCCCTGCTAGCCCTGTTTTCAGGTACCAGACCCCTTAGCTGAGAGCTATCTGCCCACATAAGGACTGGCCACAGATGGTCCGAACAGCTCTGTTACAGATCAAAATTGGAAATAGCACAAATATCCATGGCTACACATCCAGACTGTGGAATATTAGTCAGCACTGAAAAAAGCTGCAGCACTGACTTGGTAGATCTCAAATGCATTACACAAATCAGCCACAGCACTGACTTGGTAACTCTTCATATTCATGAATTCTCAAGTTTTTAAATTCAACTAACCATATGTAGAAAATATTTAGTAAGAGCAACTGTTCTAAGGAATAGCTAGGCAGGAAGCTTGAAATTCTATGTACCATTGCATAGCCAGGGATTATGCTTGGTGGAAGCTGGTGAGTTGGGCAGCTACAGAGGGGCAGTATGGGAGACCTTAGGGATGGTAAGAAGTTTCTATATCCTGTGATGGCAATGGTGGTTCAAGAATCCACACACGATAAAACGATACTGAATTGTACACATACTGTAGCAATGCCAAACTTCCTGTTATGATTCTGTACTGGAGTTATATAAATATACAATCGATGGAGAAAACTGGGTAAACAGTAGGTGGGATTTTGCAGCTTCTTGAAGATCTATAATTGTTCCACAATAAGAAATTTTAAAAAGAGATCTGGTGAAAATACACAGCGATTCCACCCCTTTCCTGTCTGAATGCTTTCATCAGTGACTTTGAGAGCTTGATTTACGTCCTTAGCACAAGGGCAGACAGCAAGCCCTCTGGCCCACTCTTGGATACCAGACACACCTGCAGGCTTCTGCTCAGCAGCTCCATCTGCCTTAGCTGATGTCCCTGTCCCTTCTACTCTTCAAGGACCTACTTTTCATGCAAGGTTCCCTACTTGGCCTTTCCCTTTAAACAGCACCAAGCCCTCCTTCCATTTTGTGTAGAAAGCTCTCCTCCAAGCTCCTCAGTGGTAGAGTCTGTACCTGGCTAATTTCTGACCCCTGGTCCATTGCTCAGCTCAGGCATTGTCAGTTTAAAGTGAAGCTTAGTAAAGGGATAAGTGTGGGAAGGCAGTATGGAAGGTTAAGGTCAGGTCTCAAGCCAGGCTCCCTGTGGAACAGTTACTTATCCAGTGCCAAGCAACTACCCTCATCTGTACAACAGAGATGAGCACAGAGCTTCAGGACACCTCTAGCTGTGAGTCCAGCTCAGCCGAGAAGGCACTATGGCTTGAGTCCACCCTCGATCTCAGTGGGTGTCATCTAGATTCACCTGGTATGTCTCAGGACACAGAAACTCTATATTACACTGCAGAGATGGCATCTGTAAAACCCAACCATGGAGACAACTCCAGAACCACCAGCTGCTTCTGCAAGTGAACTACCAGGAAAACAGAAGAGAAGCAGGAAAAGCAACACACTGAAGAAATTTTGCTGAGTGTGGTGCCTTTTGACTATAATTCTAGCACATGGGAAGCTGAGACAGAAGGATCGCCATGGATTTGAGGCCAGCCTGGGCTACATAATGAGTACGAAGTCATATCTGAAAGAAGAAACAAACAAACAACCCACACAACAATAAATACCATAAAAGAAAAAATAAAAACCAACAGAGAACTGAAAAGACATCGACCAAGAATCACAACAAAAACTTGGCTCTACTTTCAAGTGATTACAGCGACTGTAAGATACACAAGATACCTAGAAATTTGAGTTTTGACTGGTTAGTTGATGCTATGAAAGAATTACTGCTTTTAAAAGTTTAAGAGAGCCCTTGTCTTTTAGGGAAATAGACAAAAAAGTTCATGGACAAAACAATGGGGATGTCGAGGATCTGTTTCAATACGGTGTGAGGAGGTCAGGGATGGAACAAGGCTGCCAGAGTTAAAACCTGTAGACACTAATGCTAGGCTGTTTATTTTTTAACAAATTTTAAAGTTCCTGACATAAACAACTAACAGACTGCTGCTGAAATCAATTCACACAGAGGTCAGGTATAAACCATTAATAATTATTTTTTTTAATAAAATTGCCACCTTTCTAGCCAGGTGTGAAAGATAATTTCATATGTAGACAAATATAGCAGCCCTACTGATAAATTTATGGTTTTCTTTTAAGATCAGATTTTTGTTTTATCTTATATATAATAAGCTTTTAAAATTGGTAACTCATTAATAATTACTTTGTTTAGCATTTTTCTTTGTACGGAAGGTTAAGACTGTTTTTTTTTTTCATTTGAAACTGACAAATTCAAGTATACCCTTGACCATTCATAAAGGATAGAGCAAAGTATCCGTTAACAAGTAATTATAAAGTCCTGAGACCCTGCAAATTAAAACCTCAGGAAAACCAAAGCTCTCCGGAGATTATGCCCCAAAAAACGACAATTATTTTTAACTATGCAGGACTCTTCTGAAAGGGAGGAGAGAAACATTTATAGATTGGCTATTGTTCTTCCAGAACAAATCGAAAGCCCTACACACAAATAGAGCTGAGAACCTTAGACTGAGGGCAATCTGGGTTCAGGTTCGCACTGACTGTCCGCGCTGAAGCAGACTGCCAAAGCACTGAGCCTCCATTTCTTCCTCTGTGGAACCCAGTGTGCAGCCACACTCAAATGAGTGCCTGGCTGGTATCTGGGGAACAGGGCCTAGCTCCTCTGGCCTCGGGCTACGTTCCTGCTCCTCTAAGCTTCTCCCTCCCACACTGCCTGCTCAGGAGGTTAGCAGTGCTGCATGAGGTCCGCATTGGGCTTGGCACCAAAAAGCTAGTCTTAATTAGCTACTGCCAACACTGAAATATCAGAGTCCAGAGACAAACTTGGAATCCTGGCTTTTACAAAACTTGCTGAACGAAGCTCTGGACCTCTGGGGTCTCCAGGACTCCATAAAGCCCCACAGTTGCCCTGGCTCCAGACAGAGCAGAGTTCCTTGTTGATCTTGCCCTTTCACTTTCTGTGTCTGTCCCTGCTCAAGGCCCTCCAGCACCCCCACCCCACACCCTCCATTTCTAGAGCACAGACCCTTCACTACAGCTGGTGTCATATCCTGTCCTAGAACTGTGCGCATGCCAGTCTGCTCTATGGGGCTCTTGGACTCTCTGGGGGAAGGTACCCTGTTGCTATCTCCTTTGTGTCCCCAGAGCCCAGCAGAAAGCATGACCTAGATAATACAGAATTCAGTAGATAACTCCTGAGTGTGTGGAAGGAAGCCCGAGCAAAACTCTTACTAAAACGTAATTTTTTTTTTATCACAAATTGTTCTGACAGCTACTAGAAAGAGAGTAAAAACATGAAAATATTCACAAAGTGAGAATGAGAGTCTGTTTGCTTACAAGTTTCACAAGTTAAAAGTCACCAACAAAATGGACAAAGCAGAGATAATAATAGGCAGGGATGGTCTTACTGATTATTCACTGATCTGACTCTACAGACGCGACAACTACCTGTACTCACCACGCTATACAAAAAGGACAGGGCAATAAACCAGACAGCATCAAACCAGAGTAGGTACTGGACGGAAAATTAAAGAAACTGATGAGCGAGAATGACTAAGCGAGGGAAAGGGGTGGTCAAGCCAGGCCTCGCCAATAACAAGACACTGAACCACAGGAGGAAGCAATATGAGAGAGACAGCTGGGTAAAAATCTTATAGACAACTCTGAACACAGAAAAATCCAAGTGCAAAGGTCCTGAGGTAAATAAATGATTTTGGCATGCCCAAGGCAGGTGAGGTTAGTAGGATAGGAGAGCAGATCTCTGCTTCTGTTAAAAGGGGAAGGAGTGGCGGAGGAGGTGGGCAGGGCCCACTCTGGCTTTTGGGCACTGAAGATGAATGACAAGGCACGGGAGGGGGGGCAGAAGTGGGGGAGGACTCTAAGCGGATGAGGGAGAGTTCCTACGACACTCACACCAGCAAGGGAGCATTTATTTACCCACTCAGATGCCCTCAAATGTGCGCCTTAGGCGGCTCTGCCCTAACGCTTTGAGACAGTTACACTGCCCGATAACAACCCCGACCAAACCCTAGACATTCTACCACTACCCCCCGAGGGGAAAGCAGAGGGCCAGTGAGGGTCGCAGTCACCGCCAAGGTCGTGGGGACCAGAGCCCAGGCTCCAGGGCATGCATCGGGGTGCAGCGGCGTGCCTCACAGCTGGAGGAAAGGCGCCCACAGATCCCTGCGGGCAGGTCTGCTGGGGCCGGGCCAGACAGCCGGCCTGCAGCCCTGGGCTGCACACGCCAGGCGGGAGAGAACGACCGCGGAACCGTGGATAGCCGGGCAGTACCGAGCAGTCCACCCCCTGAGCCCCGCACCCCAGGCCCTGCGCGGCCCGAGCAGCCCCGCCAGGCCTAGCCGCCCGCCCGGCTCACCTCGGCTCCGCGCCGCCGCGCCGGAGGCAGAGGGAGGGCACGCTGGCGGCGATGCGTTCTGGCGGCACCCAGCTCCACGACCCGGACCCGGTCGCCCCGCCCCGCTCTGCTCCGCCCCGTCGCCGCCGCAATGGGTGTGAGGGGCGCGGGGCGCTGCGACCCTTCCGGTCCGGTTCCCTTCTGCTCCGCTGCTGCCACCGCCGCTGCCGCTGCCGCCGCCGCCGCCGCCGCCGCGGCGCTCAGTCTGACGGATTCTCAGACCAGCCAATCAGAACAAGGATATCCAGGCAGGCGGGACCAATCAAGGCTGGGGGTGGGTCAAGGCTGGGCAGTACGGGCGTGGCTGGAGGCTTGGTGTGGGCGGGGCCAGTGGCGCGCTCTGGATACCCTAGTGCAGAGTGGCGCCCCCTAGGCGGCTCGCCGTCTGACCGTCTGCTTGCTGTAAGCGCGTCCCCCAGTGTGCGCAGAGTTAGGGATCCAGGTCAAGCTAGGACCTTCTCCTGAGCCCGCCCTCCAGGGCCAGGAGACCCGCATGCGCCGGAGAGGGTGGGCTAAGGGGAGCCAGAGCCGGGGAGGGGCGAGGCGTGACTTTGCTACTACAGTGTAGGAGCCATTGTCAGGCCTCGGTGGTAGCAGGTGCAAATGGAGAGGCGACCTGGAAAAGGACTAGAGACAACCGGGTTAGACAAGAGTTCTGGGCAGGATCAAGGACTTGAAGCCTGGCAACCTGGAGTACAACGGCCCCGGAGGAAGAGCCAGGACAAGCGGGGGGGGGGGGGCCTTGGGGTTTGTTGCTCACTAAGGCAGATGCCACACTGAATGGGATCATAACAGGGGTGCAGCCAGATGTCCAGAAGGTGGGGGTTGGTGAGACGGTGACCACGACCCTGATGAGTCAGTGACAGGTATAGCCTAAAGAGGACTCTTGTAAGAGACAAGTTTCTGCTTTGGTGTAGAGGGGTGAGGAGGGTGTCCGTCCAGTGCTGAAGGACGTCTAGGCAGCGGGTCTTTAACACTGTTGCTTTTGTTGACGCTTCTGCAGCTCTCTGGCTCTCAAGTAGGTTCCAGAAGGTCTGAGGTGAATCAGATGTTTGGAAAGCACCGAATTTGGGATTCTGACTACTCTGTGTTTTGATAGAAAGGCTGCAAGTGAGACAGGGACGTTGAACACAGTGAAGGAAGCTCCGAACAGGTTAGGTTGAGGACTGGCCTGTAAGGGATTGGAAAAATGGAGACAGTAGTTGACAAGTGGTGTCTATGGTGGTAGAGCTGTAGTCACAGGATACCAAGGGGTAGCCAGGGAGAAGGACTCTGCGTATAGGAAGATCAAGAGACTAGGAGACCCCATGAATCTCGGCAGAATTTGAAGAGAGCTGTGACTGGTTTCAAGCACTGAACTAGGGTGGTGGAGCACAGAGGAGCAGTGGGGTGGAGAAGGGGATCCAGACAGTCACAGTGTCTCTGACTTATTCTGCTTTTATATTGGTGTGACAAGGCACAGTGACCAGAAAGCACTTCGGGGAGGAAAGGGTTTATTTTGGCTTAGAACTCTCAGGTCACACTCCACCATTGAAGGAAGTGGGACACTCAAGGCAGGAACCTGCAGGCAGGAACCAAAGCCGAGGCAGCGGGGGAAGGCAGCTCACTAGGTCAGGGATGGAACTGCCTCCAGTGTGCTAGGCCCTCCCACATCCATCATTTGTGAAGAAAATGCCCGCACAAACTTTATTACAGACCAGTCTTATGGAGGCATTGTCTCAGTTAAGTCTCCTCTCTTCCCAGATAGAACTAACTAGGTCAAGTTGACCAAGCCCAACCAGCAGAGTCCTCCTTTGGCCACCCCCATGCTGGCCACCAGGGGAAGTATGGTTTATTCCTGTTTAAAAGTCTCCTAGTTCCTGAGTGCACTGCATTGAGAAAGGTTCTTTTTGTGAGCGTCTGTCCACACCCGTCCTCACCTCGGCTCTTCCCATCACTGCTTTAGGAGCCCCAAAGAAAACAGAGCCTGCAGTTGGCATTACTAAAAACCGGCACAGCCTGGCTATCATTGTTTCAGTTTCCCTGAAGAACACCAATGAATGCTTCCCCTCAGATTAGAATCCCTAGACATCCAAGTAAGTAACCGCAAATCATCATGGGTATGTTTACCCAGTAAGTTTTCCATTCAGATTCCGTTCTTCCTACAGATGCTGCTCTTTGTTCTGATTTTTTTTTTTTTTTTACAAAATAATGGTGGACATACTGAGGTGAAAATGACAGGATGAAGGTAGAATGACGGGAGTCCATGGTTTGAATGAGTGCACAGAATCCTGGTCGAAACCTCTAAGTGCAAAGGTCCCGCCAACAGGGTATTGTGTCGTGGGCTCCATACATGGACACTGACACCTGGTCACCCTGGCCGGGCAGGGAGAGACAGTGGAGGAGGAACTCTTGGCAGAAGGAAGTCCTTACCGAGGCTGGAAAGCAAAGCAAAGGGCTGGGTCTGAGACTCTGAAACACATTTGGGCCAAGTGCTCAGAAGCGGGAGGGACATGTATGCTGTGTCCACAGAACCACAGCTACCTGTACTGGCAGGAGAGGTAGGTAAGGAGATTGGAGTGATGCAGCCCTTGGGGACGGAGTGGCTTTGGTGACCATGGGCTGATGGGCCCATAGGCGGCCTTCCTTCATCGCTCTGCTTTATTGAACCAAATGGGTAAACGGTTGCTTTTGTGCCACCTCTGCGTCATTTAACATGGAAAGGGATTCCAAAACGAAAGCAGCAACTCCATTGTTGGGTTCTCTTCCCGAAGGGCAGTGGTCCTGAGGAACTGGGTGGAAGATACCCCTTCAGGTAAAGCCCCAGTTTTTCTTCACCCTATTCTTCCTGTGGCCCTTACCTCTCTGCCTTTGCAGCATGATAGGCTGGAAATTCGGCTATGGAGGTAAAGGGCAGCCGTTACGGGTGGTAAGCAAGGAGCTACGCGTGATGTGATTCAATGTGCATTTTAGAAAGCTCACTAAGAGCCTGGCGTGGTGGCACACGCCTTTAATCCCAGCACTTGGGAGGCAGAGGCAGGCGGATTTCTCAGTTTGAGGCCAGCCTGGTCTACAGAGTGAGTTCCANAAAAAAAAAAAAAAAGAAAGAAAGAAAGAAAGAAAGAAAGAAAGAAAGAAAAAGAAAAAAAGAAAGCTCACTAAGACTTGTAAGATTTGAAGAATGGTGGGCTAAGACCACAAGACCAGTTGAGAGCTACAGCAAAGGCCATTTTGAGAAACTGAAGCCTGGGTTGGGGCTATGGTAGCAGGTGCCAAGAGAAGAGAATTGATTTTTAAATTGCTTCAAGACTTTAGGGGAATATAACCAATCTGCAATGGGCTATCACTACATAGCCACTAGGAGTCGTGCACTAAAATTTAATATCAAGTGTTGATGGTGACATGAAGCAGTTGAAACACTCATGCCCTGATGGTGGGAAGGCAAAATGATATAATATTTTTGCAAAATAGTACAGCAATTTTGGATTGAAGCTGAATTCTACTGTACATACCACCCAAGCATCAGAAGGCATGAGTCCTGGGGCTTGGGGTGCTAGGATAACAGGGATTTGTCAGAGGCCTGCTTCTATGCAAGCTCTTCCTTGGCTTGTGTTCCGATCTAATTCTACTTATCAGCAATACTCCCTTGGGCAAGGGATTAGCTCCTCTGTGCCTAATTCTGTGGGAAGCAGTAAAGACAGCAATTATTGCCTGTTGGGGATGCTGCTCTGCCTCCCTGTCCTCCGTTTCTACTCTTTTCAAACATTTCTTCCCTTCTCCGCTACTGCTACCACTGCTGAGGAATCTAACTGAAGAACCAACTGGGTTCTGTAGAGGGAAAAAAACTGCACATAAACCAATAGGGACAAGTATTGTCTGTCTCTCTGTCTGTGTCTCTGTCTGTGTCTCTGTCTCTCTGTCTCTCTGTCTCTCTGTCTCTGTCTCTGTCTCTGTCTCTGTCTCTCTCTCTCTGTGTGTGTGTGTGTGTGTGTGTGTGTATTTACATGAAATATCAGAGGCAGGCCACTTTATAAAGAGAGCCAGGATCAGGGACTTAGCTCAGTAGTGGAGCACTCACCTACAGTAATGGTTCATTTTTATCCTGAATTTCATTAGATTGAGATCTGAGTGGGAAATTGGTAAAATGCACATCCAGATGTGTCTCTGGAGCTATTGCCAGAGACTAGCTAAGGGGAGAGCACCCACCCTGAGTGTGCGTGGTACTAAATAGGTTGGGGCCCCAGTGGAGTAAATGAGGAAAGGCAGCGTAAGCCACTGTGTGCGCGTTCCCTCTCTCTGCTTCCTAGCAGCTGTGATGTGCACTGCCCTGCTCCTCCCTGTCTGTCCTCCCTGCCAGGATGGAGTGAGTCTCTGAAACCACGTCCAAAGGAAACTCTCTCCCCATTTGTTTCCGTCAGCTTCTTTACCACAGTGATAAGAATGAGCTGCACATAGCAGGTGGAAGGCTCTGTCTGGTGCAGACCCCAGGACCATAAGACAAAACTGAACTAGAAACCCCAACCACAGCCATTAAAGAGAAAAGGGGAGGAGAGTGAGTGATAATTCAAAGGAAGACCAGAGTTTAGTCCCCCAGACTCCCATTTTAAAAGCTAGACATGTGCTTTTAATCTTAGACCTAAGGAGGCAGAGACAGGCAAATTTGGGGCTCAGTGGCCAGCCAATCTACCTTAATTGTGATTCTGAGGTCCTGACAAAAGACCTTGTCTCAAAAATGCATAATGCATGGCATCTGAGGAGGAATAGCACCCAATGTTGACTTCCAGTTGGTGACTACATGCACACACACACAAGCTACACAAACCCACACACATACACACACACAGGCACACACACAAAGAGGTTTATTTTGGTGTGTGGTTGGAAGTACAGTGTTGAGAAACCTTATCTAGTTATGGCTTTCTTGCTAGAAAAGTTTCTGGGCAGTTGAGACAAAGTCTGTAAACTATGTATATGTGTGAATGTCTGGTGTTTTTCCTCATAAAACCACCAGAAGCCTACCCTAATCCTAATGACATCTGATCCTAATCATTTCTGTAAGGCCTCACTGGAACTGAAATAACCTTTTACCTCTTCATACCTCACAGTAGCCCTGGGGCCACTCACATTGCATCAGACCCACAGGAAGACATGTTCTGGGAAGTTCTTGTGCTGTGCACTGTGGTGAAAAGAAGGATGGAGTCAGGCTTAGGGAGCCAGCTGCTCAGGAGCCAGGCTGGAGAAGTCAGGGGTTCACTCTTCATCACATCCTGCTCTTCTCTGGGTCTCTCTCCCTCTCCCTCTCCCTCTCCCTCTCCCTCTCTCCTCCCTCTTGGGGTGCATTCAAGAGCAAGGACCCTCTGTCTTGAAAACTCCCAAGTAAAAGACTCAGTGATGAACCATTCTTGTAGTTTCTACACACATGCCAGTCAACTGTGTTAGACCCAGACTCACATGACACCACCTGAAGAGAGTAGACTGAACTAGCTGGAAGTGGTGGTAATGAAGGGACATATTCTCTGATATCTGGAGGGTGTAGAGGTGACATGGGGGTCTTGTGCTGAATGGAGGCAGATAATCAGGACTGTATAACTGAGAACCGAATGTTGTGGCCCTCAGGGGGCCTTTTTCTAGGCATCTTCCAGAGTGTCAGCCTCTGGTTGGGCCTTGATTTCCAGCCTAAAGACCAGAGAGTTTTTTTAAAAGTCTGTCAAGCTCTCTGAGAACATTGACATTATGACACTCCACATCACCAAGGGTTTTCTAGCAGTGAATGCCCATGTTAACAGATATATACGCAGAACTTGTGATCAACTGGCCTTGAACCTGGATAAGACAGTCCAAGGTCATATGGAAGAAAGATTAATACAGGCAAACAGAAAACTGAGTCTTACCACGTAGAAACTAAGCAGAAGATAAATTTCAAAAGAAAAAAAAAATATTACTTTTGGCTTTAGAGAGACTGAAAATATATCACACCCTTGAGACAAGAGCCAGCCCTTCAGAAGCTATTCTGCATATTCATACATGACCTTGGTCTCAGGTGAGGTGACCTACAGGGTAATCACACCCCAGTAACAGAAAGACAGAGCTCAGATCTTTGTGTTTCTAAGACTGGTCTTTGTGTTCTCTGACAGAAGGAACCAGGAGTCATTAGAGATCCGGTAGATCAGGAAATGTACAAGGTGGATCTGGAGTTTACTGTGATATGAATCAGGAAGTACTTACAAGATAGACAGACCCAGAATGTTGGGGGTGTGTCAGAAGTGCAGAGGCCAACTCAAACAGCTCCCATCAGCCTTAGGTAGACTCTCAGCAAATAGCACCTGACACAGAACCTTGGCAGAGGGCAAAATCTGGCGCTGACTGGCTCAGGTGGGTTAATCTCAGACCAAGATTAACACTGACAGTTAACAATGACATAACTCCCCCAGTGTAGGGGAATACCAGGGAGGGGGGATGGGAGTAGGTGGGTGGGGGAGCACCCTCATAGCGGCAGGGGAGGAGGCAATGGGGTAGGGGGTTTCCGAAGGGGAGACCTGGGAAGGGGAGAACATTTGAAATGTAAATAAAGAAAATATCAAGAAAAAAACAATCAGCTAAGTTTAAAAAAAAGAAGAAGAAGCAAGGGGGGTGGGGAAAGGGGGTTTGAGGAGGGGAAACTGGGAAGGGGAATAGCACTTGGAAAATAAAATATGAAAGAAAACAAAACAAAACTAAACAAAAACACTGACATGAGTCGTGATGTTAGTGGTTCGTATCCTTGAAGAGAGGTAATGAGAATATTTCTCTTTCTCCCCCAGGGCCATAAACCCATCCTAACCATGAGGAAAACTCGGACAACGAACTGGTGGGCGTTCTACAGAATCCTACCTGTGTTCCTTACTTAATACATAGACATACATTCCTAGTGGGTAGGTTGGTTGCAGATAGGGTAGCAGAGACAGTTAGGGAGAGAAGATTGAACAAATTTCCTAACTAGTTGAACTAAAAGACAAGATTGATAGGGGAGAATGCTTAGACTCTGCCCATCAAATAGCTTCAAGCTCTGATGCAGGCAGGCATTTTAGTTCAGAGAGGCCAGAGGAGAGGAATCAGAACTCTGTAACAAAATAATTCAAGATTTCTTAGAACTCTGGGGCTGCAGTGATGGCTCGGTGGTTAAGAGTGCTGCATGCTCTTCCAGAGGACTTGGGTTTGATTCCTGTACCCACACACATAACTGTCTTTAACTCCAGTTACAGGGGATCTGACACCCTCTTCGGGACATCACAGGCACCAAGTATGCAAGAGGTGCACACATATACATGCATGCATACACCTAAAATAAAATTACTCTCCCAAACCTAAAGGGTGCGCATATCTTGACTGAGGTTAACAACTAACAAAGAGTCTCAAGGCTATAACACTGCAGTATTTGAGGACAGAAGAAGACAAAAGAGAATAAAAAAGTCACCGACAAAGACTTATTAGGGAGATTTCTGGACTTAATAACAACACAAAGAACAAGAGAGTGGACAGTACTAATTTTTTCTGACTTACAATTCTTTATTGGGCAAACCTTCATCAAAGTTTGAACAATAGTTTCTTGATCTATTAAGTTCCCCCAAATCACCTCTTGCCATGGTCTATTGGATTTGTATTTCTCCCCCAGTATGTTTATATCCCTAGCCCCCACGTGATGGTAATGAAAGTGGAATCTGGGCTGTGGAGGTGGCACAGTGGATCCAGCACTTGCTGAGCAAGCATGGAGAGCCAAAGTTTGGATACAGAGCACCCATATAAAAGCCAGGATGATGTGGTGATCTGCTTGCAATCCTAGCACTAAGGAAGGAGAGATGGGACATACTAGCCAACTACACTAGCCAAACCAGCAAACTGTGGGCTCAGAGAGAAATCCCGCCTCAGCCAAGTGCACAGCAATCCAGAAAGACACCCAGTGTCAACCTCTGTACAGGTATATTCCCTCCAACACATACAAATGCATATACACAAAAGTCAGCCTTTACAGAATGAATGGGAATCAGTGCCATTTGGGGGTGGGGGTGGGGAGGGTGGGGAGGGGGAGGGGTTTTGGTTTTTCCAGACAGGGTTTCTCCATGTAGGTCTAGCTGTTCTAGAACTCATCTTGTAGACCAGGTTGGCCTTGAACTCAGAAATCTGTGCATGTGCCACCACACCTAGTGGAATCAGTGCTTTTTAAAAGAAGCTCTGGGAGCTCGCTTGCCTCTTCCACAGTGAGAAAGTACAAAGGCTTTCTGGTAGGGACAAAAAAAGCAAACTCTCCCACGTACCAAAACAGCTAGTGCCTTGATCTTGGATTTCTCAGCCTCTAGAACAATGGAAAATACCTCCCAACGAGGATTAAATTCAACACACGAATGAACCACGGGGGGTTGGGGGGGAGACACAGACGACTCCTATCTAAACTGCAGCACTAATGATGAGACTGTCCCCACCAGACACTGCTCAGACCCTCAGATGTAAGGAAAAGGAGGTTAACCAAATTCTAACAAACAAGTCGGAAAAAAAAAAGTTGCACTGTCTTTATTGTAAAATTGCATAGTACATTGATTGTGCACGCTTTTAAATAGAGCAGGGCAGCCCCCATGAAACTGCCCTCTTGTGTGGGGCATCTCAGGCTGGTTTACTATGAACAGGGAGCTGGGACCAAAGTGCTGCCTGGGCTTAAGAAAGATCCATAATCTGATTAAGCAGAAGTCGGAGAGCCGAGGGATTTGAGTCCATCTGAGAATATTGAAAGGAGGAGACTTTAACTGGGCTCAAAGGAAGCATTGGGAGAGGGTAGAGGGGACACGTCGATGTCTGGGGACAGGAATCAGGAGCAGCTTGTGGAGGGAGAACAAAGAGAAAGGAGACAAAGGGCTCATGCCTAGTGCCCCAAACCGAGATGAATGACACCTGCACTGCACGAGTGTGTCCAGAGACAGCACTCTGGGTAGCCCAGAGGCATGGTCTAGGGCGTTACCATGGCTACAGAAAGCCACACATTAGAAAAATAACTTAAAGGCTATACAATCGTCATTATAAATATTTCGACTTCTAAAACTAGCTAGTGTTGGTTAAAAAAAGGTTCACAGTTACTCTGAAGAGAGCGGTTTCTCTATTGCACAGTAGTGGAAAGTCTGCTCTGATTCCTCCATGTGTAAACAATCCCTTCTCCTCAGTGACGTCAGGACACAGAGAAACAGCATTTGCTGTAAGCAAAGCACTTTGGGTACAAGGCACGTCAAAGCTGTCAAGCTCTACTGGAAGCATGAGGGGCCCAAGGAGGCCCACTTCCTTTCCCCTGTGGCATCTTGGCAGTCGGTTCAGGTCTTGAATCAGTCTACAGGTGACGACAGTCTTGTGATAGAAGTCCTGTTCTCATTCCACAGTGACAGACTTGGCTAGGTTTCTGGGGAAGTCAACCTAAAAAGAAAGACAGGAGGGCGAAGGATGAAGCTCACATGAGGTCCTTGCTTAGCATGCAAAGCCATGGGTTCCATCTCCAGCACCCCATAAAGCAGGCACACAGAAATACAAACTTGGATAGCCGGAGGAATAGAAGTTCAAGGCCAGCCTCTACCACAGAGCAATTTGTTGAGTATCTCACAGGTGGCAGTACCATGCTGTTTTTGCACTCAGGTACACAAAACCACACAGGCATACGTACAATTAAGAATAAAGCTTCGATGGGTGGTGGTGGCGCACACCTTGAATCCTTGCACTCGGGAGGCAGAAGCAGGTGGATATCTGTGAGGTTTGAGGCCAGCCTGGTCTAGAGAGCCAAGGCAGCCCAGGGTGTACACAGAGAAACCCTGTCTTCAAAACAAAATAAAACAAAACAAAGAACAAAGCTTCATTAAAAAAAAATAAATGAAAAGAACAAACAAACAAAATTTACTTTTTAAGACTGGGGTGTAACTCACAGATAGTGTCTGCATAGCGCACGTTTCAGACCTTGGTTTGACCACCAGCACCAGAAAAATTAATTAATGAAAAAAATCCTGTTTTTGGAAGAATGCACATGAATTTCACAAGACTGTTACTTAGGGTAGAGACTGAGAAGGAAATATGATTGGAGATGGGTAAGAGAGTAGATTTCCACTGGTCTGCAAAAAAGATGTTTTATTTATATGTTAAGAAAAAATGAAACAAATACAACCAAAAGTTATCAAGTATCAATTTGGATGATAGACACTTAGGTGTGTCTGGGATATTGTTCTTTGGATTATTATAGTTTTATAAACTCAAAATAAAATTGTAACATAGATTTTATTTTTGGCACAGTGAATTATATTCTTACACATCTGCTGGTGAGATAAATCATTTCTTTTCTGAGGTGTAGACTGGATGTTAGCAGTCTCCAAATGTCAAATCATTTTCTCCACAGTGATAGATCTTAAATGTGGGACAATGATGTGCCTACACACATGTTCACCGTGGTATTATTCATAAAAATGAAAAATTGGAAACAGCAGCCTCTTTAGTAATGATTCAGTAACCCATGTTAAGAGCTTGGAGTGGCAGCCACAGAGCTGTCTCAGGGGTTAAGAGCGCTCTGCTCCGCCAGGGTATCTGAGCTAGATTCCCAGCACCCACAGCAGTGGCTCACAACCACCTACAGCATTCGTTCCTGGAGGACCTGAACTAATCCGATCCCCAGGGGCTTCTGGGGGAAACTATATATGTGTAGCATAGAGTTGCATAGACACAAGTACAGGCTTATAAATAAAAAAATGTAAAAATAAAAAAGATTTCAAAGGAATACTACACAACAATTGAACATTGCACCTAACACGTTCATAAAGATGAAAAAAAAAACTTAGTATAATAATACAAGGAAGAAACAGGATCTTTACTTTGATAACAGTAGCATTTGCTTGTTTGTTTGTTTGTATCTGGGTCTCTCATTGTAGCATAGGCTGCCTCACATGTGTAATTTGCCTGCCTCAGCCTTGTGAATGCTGGCTTCTAAGTGTGTTTCACCAGACCAACAACCTTAAAATGAAAGTTACTTTAAATGTTATCATTTCTCCAATGAGCATTTTAATCCAAATAAGTGGTTTAAAAACACACACACACACACACACACACACACACACACACACAAGCAACTTGTCCATTACAAACAGCGCAATGACATATTTGTGCATTGAAATGATACCCTGTGCCCATAACTATGTACAAACGCCATAAAAAACAACAATGCATCAGTAAGAAAGAACCTTTAGCTTTCTGTTTCAACCCTTTGCTATGTTTATACAAACTTTAGACTTACATCATAACCTCGGAGGACAGCCAGGTGGAAGGACAGAAGCTGGAGTGGAATCACGCTCAGGATACCCTGGAGACAGTCCACTGTGTGGGGAAGTTCAATGGTTTTATATGCAAACTTGGAGCTCTCGGTGTCGTCCTTGGAACACAGTATGATTGGGCGACCCTAAAGCAGAGAAAGGGGATCATAAAGTACCATGTTTCTGAAAGAAGCAAACCTTCTCCTGAACCGAGTATAGTTTCTGGAATTTTCTGGAGTCAGCACTGCTATAGTGGTGACATAATCAGTGAGGTCATGTGTATGCCACGTGTAAAGGACAATTGTGCTTCTTGGTCTATTTCTTCCCCTTTCCTGGTCAGGTGACTGCACCTTGCACCATCATTCAGCATCCATTTGTTGACTAGCTTCACAGATGCCTTGATCTGACCTACTCCTAACTCTATAATCCATGAAAATAGAATCATAAACAAAGGTGAATTTTGGGTAAATGCCACAGGGGCAATAAAACATGAGTGAGAGAAAGTGATAAGGTTTATATGATGTTAACACTGACTGTCAACTTGGCCAGATCTAGAATCACCTAGGAGACAGGTCTCCAAGCACATCTGTGTGGGATTATCTAGTTTATGTCAATTGAGATGGGATCACACATTCTGAAAGTGGGTGGCACCATTCCCTTGGCTTGGGTCCTGGACTGCATAGAAAGGAGAAGCCAAACTGAGGATCAGAATATGCAGTCTGACTAGCTGCTTCCTCAAATTCCTGCTACCCTGACGGGCTATATCCTTGAACCATGAACCCAAATAGATCCTTAAATTGCTTTTATCAAGGTTTTAACAACTCAGAAGTAACTAAGAAAGTTTGGGAGGGCAGAGCCAAGCAAGCCTGGTCTACATAGCAAGTTCAAGCCAGCCTTGGCTATGTAGAAAGCTTTACATTGGTTTATGAAACCATTTGCATAGAAACTCCTCCCTCCCTCCTCCTCTGCCCCCTCCCCACAAAGCAATAGGAAGAGCCAATGCAAAGAAAGGCTCAGAGGAAAGAATGAGCTTGGCATGAATGAGAATGAGGGCAGGCAGAACACCTGGAACTCAGTGGTTCCTTTATGCAGAATGGGAGAGAGGTCACTGCAGTCTGATGGGAAGCTTTGAGAGGGGTTTCAGTAGGAAATGACACAACTGTGTCGTTACACTAGCTCTCTAACCATGGCACCGAGGACTATGTGGCCGTGGCTGGCTTAAGACTGGAATTCGTCTAACTGTGACTTCGTGAATCTAAGTGGTCTCTGCCATCCTATCTCCATGAGGCCAGAGAATAACTTGATCTGGCCGGGTTAGTTCCTGAGAGGGAGTCAACCTACTTTTTGGACTTTGAGGAATTAGAAGTGTCATTGTTCACACTGGACCCCTTGGACTATACGTGAGTTTATTGCTAACAAGATAACTCAGTCTCAGGATGGGGACCGACTATGCTCGACAGATAAACTGTGACTAGAAAGTTGAAGCTTCGAATCACCAAAAACAGAAGCAGGACTGCAGAGCAAGTTCTATCACATGGTCAGTGATTTAGCCATTGTGTCTTCGTAATGAAACCACAAGGAAAGTCTTGAAGGAGCTCAAGGGAGCTCCCGGGTGTCAGACATCAATGTACCTGGAGGGGCACTCACTATAAGGACATCTTGAACCTTCGCCACACTATGGCTCTGTCCTCTGGGGGCAGGCCCTAATTTGAATCCACTGTAATCCACTTTAATAGTAAACATGGCACTTTCCTAGGTTCTGTGAGTTGTTCCAGAGAGTTCTGAACATGAGGGGTTCGGAAGCCTCCAAATTTTCAACCAGTCTGAGGCTTGGGCGCTCATTAGTTCCTAATATGTGGGTTCAGATGGGGGGATCAGTCTTAGGAAGAACTGTGTACGCACTCTCTGAAGACTGACTTAACTCTGCAAAGTTAGCATTAAAATTATATTACAGCAACCTTGAGAGGAAACTCCTCCCCTAAGATGCTGCCTTAGAAGCATCTCCTCTGTCTCCAGGGCAGCTCAGAGAGAGACCGGTCACTGGCTCTCACTAAGGAGCTAGAGGATATGACCTCAGGCTCACTAGATCCCTGACAAATTTGCATGGTATTCAGAAGGGTCCAATAGGCCAGTGAGATGATATATCTCTGCCAACAAGCCTGAAGACCTGAATTCCAGCCCCAGAACCCACATGATAAGAGGAGAGAACCCACTCCTGCAAGTTGTCCTCTGACCTCCACACATCTGCCATGGCACATACCTGCCCCTCCTCCACATTAAAAGATAAATGCAAACAGAAGGGGACAGGACAGAGTGTGGTCACACCCACAGACAGCAGCCAGGGATGACGGCACTGGCTGAGATGGGCACGTGTGGTATGAAACAGGAATGTCAGTCCCTTGGAGAGCCCTCACCTGGCGGGCAGTGACCTGCTGCAGGGCATTCTGGCACTTGGTAAAGCAAGGATCCTTCATGATGACCATGATGACCGGCATCTGCTTGTCGACGAGAGCAAGGGGCCCGTGCTTTAGCTCTCCAGCCAGGATACCTTCTGAATGCATGTAGGTTATCTCTTTAATTTTCTAGGGAGACACAAGTTGGGATCAGTGTCACGCTGGGGAGGTGGGGGCTGCAACAGAGAAGACAGAGGGACAGAGGAAAGCTGGGAGAGGGGGTTACTCAGAGGGTAAGAGCTGAAGGTCTCAAGGCAGAGAGGGCATATATAGATGGGTCAACAGCAGCAAGGGATGCTCCGGGCCAGGAGAGAGGATGGGTGGGCTGCTGACCAGAGCATGAACAAACCCATGATACAAAGCCCAGAGAGTAACCTTGCAGCCCCCAGGCACAACAGTGACACCTCTCTTCAGTGCAATGCACAGCCATCCATCCAACCAATCTAGTTCATCTTCACCCACACCTCCAACCCCTTGGCAAGCCACGTGGTCTTCCTGGTTACCACAGATAATGGTGGCATTGTATTCTGCTTAGATGTGCCCTTATTCAATTAGCTGGTTAACCATTCTCCCAATTTTAGATCCTTAATCACATCTAAAACAGTTGCTTAGATTGACCTATCTAGTAAATTCCCACACTGTGGGCTATTATTTGATATTTTCCCCTCATTCAGGTACATACACTTTCACTCATCCACCACGAAGTCTTCATCAATGCACTGATGAGAATGTTAAAGGAAATATTCCTCCACGTGTCTAGAGCTAGTTAGTTATTTGGGTCAGGCACACCCCGTGAGGCAAGAGGCTCCTCCTTGGAGACCACAGACAGCTGGAGTGCTGGCCTCCAAGTGACCACACAGGGGCCATTGACTTGTGCCAGCAGCAGCCCTAAACACTCCTTTCTTCCCTCAGAGACCAACTTGGAGACACAGTTGAATGTGCATCTTTCATCAGCAACGCTCTGCCGCCGCAGCTGACCCCCACAGCCAGAGAGCAGAGCTATCAAGAGGCTGAAAGTTCACCCTGCCCAGTCTGTGCCTCTTCTGTGCCCCTGTACGCCTGGCACTCTGTTCCTCAGGCAGGGGTCAGACCCTTGCAAGTGAGCTGAGTTCACAGTGCAGGGATTGACTGATGTAAAATGAACGAACCAGTGGTGATCTTTATAGTCAACTTGGTGGGATTTAAAATTACACACACACACACACACACACACACACACACACACACACACACACACACCCCTCCTGGGCATGTGTGTGAGACAGTTTTTAGATTGGGTTCACAAAGGAGACCTGCCCTAAGTATGGGTGAAATTGTTCCACAGGTTGGGGTCCTGGACAGAGTAAAAAGCAGAAAGTAAGCTGAAGACCAGCATTGACCTCTTAGTGCTCCCTGCCTGTGGACAATGGGAGCACAATCCTAGTGCCCTCCCTTCAGTGCTCCCTGCCTGTGGACAATGGGAGCACAATCCTCGTGCCCTCCCTTCAGTGCTCCCTGCCTGTGGACAATGGGAGCACAATCCTTGTGCCCTCCCTTCAGTGCTCCCTGCCTGTGGACAATGGGAGCACAATCCCCATGCCCTCGCTACAGTGATGGGCTGCGCCCTCATACTGAGAGCCCACCACCACCCCCATGGTGCTTTTCTCAGGTATTTTGCCTCGGCAAGCAGGGAAGTAACTGAGTCACAGGTTTAGTCTCTGTCCCTTCTATTTCTTAGCGCATAGTCCCTAATCTTACAATGTTCAAAGGGAGAGGTGTCTTTCCATGCTAATGTTAGCCATGGGCTAGGTCTGCACTATCTAGAGCCAAGCAGGTGTAGAGGGTTGGGCTTTTCCATCTCACACATCCTCGCATAGCGGATTCTGGCTCAAGCCTAGGTTTATCCCTCAGAGGCCAGTGACTAAGCCAATGAAACCTCTGGAAGGAAGCCTCCATTAAAACTGCAAAAGGAGGCCTGGAAAAGCCTCTAGATCTCAGAACAAAAGGTTCTGGAAGAGCGGCACGGTCAGAGACAGCAGGGAAACACCATATCCAGTCCCAGACACCTTGATCTGTGTGTATCCCTGTATCTGGGGTTCCTCAGTATCCTTGGTACTTAGTTTTTACAATGAGCCAGTGACCCAAGGGAAGAATTAACGTGCATACGATGCATATGTTGAAAGTTGCCCCTCGTGGTCAGTTTGCTCTCAGCTACAACCACCTGCAATATTCCCTGAATGTCTTCGCTCACATCTTGATGGGGTACGATAAGGAGAGGAGCCAAGATGCTTGGTAGTCCTGCTATGGTTCCCAGTGCGGTCTCACTGGAATATGGGATCCCCTTGTCCTGCATGAGCATTCTGCTCTATAAACGGCACACTAACGGTGAGAAGTGTGCCAGCTTAGACTCAGCCGTGCCAGCCTTACACTTCTAACACCTCGCCTCAGCCCCATCAGCTTCTCTCACACTGGGAATATATTGTTAGGGAATAAAACGACTAGTCATCATTTAAAAAAAAAAAAATTGCTCATTGCTGTGGCCATACAAGCTCTGCCCCCTTTGGAAGTTTGTCGGTCACAAGGACGATCTATAGAGATTTTGGAATTTTCAGCTACCAAAATTCTTTCCCTGTAGGTTGCCTGTGGTAGTGGGTCTGAATTTGGCTCAGTGCCCCTATGCAATCTCTGTGTGTAATTGTCTGAGTGTGCCTGTGCCCCCGTTTGTGTGTGTGTGTGTGTATGTGTGTGGTGTTATTCATCGAGAAAGAGAGAGAGAGAGAGAGAGAGAGAGAGAGAGAGAGAGAGAGAGAGGTGTTATTCCTCAAGAGAGAGAGAGAAAGAAAAAGAGACAGAGGTGTCATTCCTCAAGTGTGCGTGTGTGTGTGTGTGTGTGTGTGTGTGTGTGTGTGTGCGCGCACCTCGGTGTCATTCCTCAAGAGCCATCCATTTTTGAGACATGGTCTTTCACTGGAACCTGGTACTCCCCAAATAAACTAAACTGGCTGACAAGTGAGCCCCAGAGATGCTCCTGCCTCTACCTACCCAGTGTTGGGATTATAAAACACATACCAGATTTTTTTTTAAAGCAAATAAACTGTCATATGCCAGGCACTTCAAGGAGCTTCACCCAACAATGCCTTGTTCCCTTTTCCCCATTAGGCTGAGGGCTCCCTGGGGACAGATACCTCCTTCACCCATTTTTGTGACCCCAGAGTAAGAGTCAACACCCAACACAGGCTCATGAAGGAGCCTAGTGGGTTTGCAAATCCCTACCTTTCCCACTGGCTTCTTTCAGTATCTCCTAAGCCTGGCCTGTGATGCCCTGGGAGACTGTGCAGTCAGCTACTGGAGGTGGAGGCTGGGCAGAGAGGGACTCACCAAGGCACCTTCCAGACATGTGGCATAGTTATATCCCCGTCCCATCACTAGGAGAGACCTTTGTGTGTAGAGCTCCAGGGCCAAGTCATGGATCTTCTCATCCAGGGATAACACTTCTTTGATCAGCTCTAAGCAATGCAAAGAGATAAGGGACAGAACCAAGTCATTCTGACTTCTTCCAAATAGTCACAGGCAAATCCCCTGCTAGAACAAGGTTTAGAAACTTAGGCTGCTCGCGAGACTGCTTCCATGCATTCTTTAGACAGGCTTTTAACTTAGGTCTGTCATAATTGGGACACTGTCCAGGAACTTGTCAGCTTGGCAGTTCCTGTTCGTGTGAGTATGCCTGTGAATATCTATAAGATAGGCTATGCGCTCTCATTTCCAGCTCCATGTTACAGGAAATAAACCAAGAGCCATCGAGATGAAATCACCCCCTAAGAAGACATAGGACTGAAATCCCAAATGAACTCCTCAGTTCCTTGCCCTGGGCTAGGTCCCGAGGCAAAGTCAGTGCAAGTCAGACCGGTTGTGACCAAACTTCCTGGTCCCAGGACTCCCTTACACTCTTACAAATTCTTGTTATCCTCAAGAGCCTATGTTCTTATGAGTTATAGCTCTCAATATTTATTGGATTTGAAAATAACACTAATCAGCTGGGCATGGCAGCATATGCCTTTAATCCCAGCACACAAGAGGCAGAGACAGGTGGATATCTGAGTTCAAGGCCAGCCTGGTCTACCTAGTGAGTTCCAGGACAGCCAGAACTACATAGTGAAATCCTGTCTTAAAAAAAAGAAAGAAAGAAAAGAAAAGAAAAGAAAAGAAAAGAAAAGAAAAGAAAAGAAAAGAAGAACACTAATTAAAAACTTCTTTTTAAGTGCTGATTCATTCATTGAAAAATAATAATAAACTTATAATGATATATTTTTGAAAAAAAAAAAATAGAAGTGTGAGAAGATTGTTATTGAACGGCTCTTTCGGGCCGAAGCATAGCAAATGTGTGTGGCTCTGGCAGTCCTTGCCCTTCATCCCATCTCTCTCCAGTCCCTTATGTGGCCAATTCCTCCCCCTGAGGCTGACCACCATGGTCCAGCTATCAAAGTACTGAATGAAGTCCGACACCCCCTTTGGCTACCCTAATTCACATGCCTCATCAAAAGCAACCTACTCATCCTAACAGGGGACTCCCATTTTCCCTTTATAAACTGCCTTTTGCCTGTAGGCCAGGGCTGTCTCCTTTCCACCCAGAGGCAGTCCTTTGTTCCTCAGGGCAAATATCCCTTCCCCTTCCCCTTCCCCCTCATCCTGTATCTCCTGTCTTTGTCTCTTATTCCCTGCATCTTTGTCCTTCTGGGACAAATAAATCTCCTTTGTGCTGAGAACTTGGTCTTGGAGTGTTTTGTGCTGATTCTGGTCCTTTCAGTATCATTGGACTTATTTTTAATAAAATTATTACATCCCAGCACTCAGGAGGCAGAGGCAGGTGGATCTCTGTGAGTTTAAGGCTAGCCTGATCTACAAAGTGAATTCCAGGATTGCCAGGGCTGTTACACAGAGAAAACCTGTCTCAAATTAAAACAGGGGTTGGGAGGGGGAAAAGGAAAATCAAGAAAAATATTTTTATTATTTGTATTTGTGAGTGCACACACGTGTGCAATGTCAAGTGTGTGCCAGTTGGAGAACAACTTACAAGGGAATCAGTTCTTATATCACAGGGGTTTGGGGGACCAAACTGGGGCTTCAGACTGGGCAGCAAGCGTCTTTACCTATTGTGTGGTCTCATCAGCCTAAAGTTATTATTTTATTTTATTAATAATAATTATTATTAATCAAATAGTCATTATTGTTTTAATATGTATTTAATATTTATTTAATATTTCTAAGCCTTACAAAGATTTATATTTGGAAAATGAAAAGGTTTTAAATGTCTTCAAATAGTTAGAAACGTTCTTAGATTCTTCATCAGACAAGGAGCAACAGTTTCTTGAAACCCTGAGTTGCAAGTATGGAATCTCAAACATAGATGAAGTTTCTCTATTTTGTTACATTTGACCTGATTTGCACTTAAATGGCTCTTTCACTCAATTTGATGACATCTTGCAAAAGGCCCAGAGCTAGACAAATCTAAAAATGGACATGTTTAGTTACAAAAATCACCTCCTTAAAATCACCAACTTCTTAGTTTAAAAAAAAAAGCTTCCAATTTGGAAATTGGTTAAGTTAGTGACAAATTCTAAATGATTGGAAAGTTGACCTTTATTATTGGCCTCAAGCCCTATTGTTTGTTCCCTTTGAAGAGCCTGGCTAACTGTGTTCTTTTAAGGTAAACATCCCGCCACTGAAGCCAGATCAGCTTGCTACATAGACTCTGAGGCGGTTGGGAAAGGAGGGAGCCCGACGAGGTCAGGTGCAAAGGTTTCGGAGCTCTGCTGACAACGGAGGCTTTAAATCTTGGCTAGAGAGAATTGTTGGGCAGGTTTGGACATGGGTTGTGGAGTAGGATTTACCACTGAGTCTGGAGGGGAGGGTAATTAACAGCATCCTTACATAAGAGAGGAGAAAGAGAATGACCCAATGGATTTGAAAATAAAGAATGCCACATTCCGGGACTCACCCGGTAAAGATCTGAGACCACGGATGATCTCTTGTCTCCTGTTCTGTAGAGAAATTCGATCTTCAGACATCATCAGACCAAACATCACCAGAGAGATGAACTGGCTGGTGTACGCCTGAGGACAAAGGGGGAGGGGAACTTTAGACAGCTGTCTCAAGGTGTTTAACGAGATAGGAGAACCGAACAACAGGAACAAAGATAGGAAAAAAGATATAATGACAAAATGAAGAGATGAGGAGAGAAGAGAAGGGGCGGGGAGGAGGTGGAGAAGAGCCAAGTGCAATTGCAAGGGTACCCATATCTTCATGCCACCACCCAGGTCCTCCCTGAAGAACACAACTCGTACCTTGGTGCTGGCCACCCCAATCTCCGGCCCTGCATTGATGTGGACGCCACAGTCGGTCTCCCGGGAGATGGAGCTACCCACGGTGTTGGTGATGCCCACAGTCAGTGCACCTCGATCCTTACAGTATCGCAGCGCCAGGAGCGTGTCTGCAGTCTCACCTGCAACACGAGAGATGCTGTGAGTGAGCTGTGAGATGCTGTAAGTGCTGCTGTTTGGCCAGCAAGCACCCTCTTCTCCCATCCTCCCTTCCTCCTCATTCACCCCTTCTCATCCCACTTGGAAATTCGAAGCCCAGTCAACCTTTGGGAAAGACAGCCCTGGTTCAACATCTTCCCTGTTGTTTCTTAGACTGAATCTCATTGCTATTTAGATAGCAAGCGCTTCCTCATCCCGTTTCCTTGAATCCTCATGTCAACTCTGTCGGGGGACGGGGGTTCAGTCCTCATTTCCCTTTAGTCCCTTTAGGCTGAGGAGTTCAGAGAAACACAAACATATCCCCATCCGGGCTGTGCAGCTGCCTGGGTACAATTTGCTGAGGTTTAAACATCGAAAAGCAAGACTGGCCACATGGTCTTCTCAAATAGAATCTATCTGAAGGAAATATTTCTTGCAACCTCCCAGTGTAGACTCACATACTTTTTTTGTAATTAGGTCACACCAACAGGTTTATGCAGAAGCCGGCACCAACTCCCTGTTTGTCGATTTTAAAGAAACTCAAAGCGGTATGAGGCCGGCCGGCCATGAAATGACATCTGGTGAGTTTCCAACCAGACGGCTAATGTCCTTGGTGGTGCTTAGTTCCTGACCTGTCCCCAAAACTGGTGTCGCCAAGTGCTTCCAAGGGGTCTGATTCCCCTCTGCCTTTTTCTCTTTAGACTTCTGGACGACTCTAAGCATCAGTTAGAGAGAGGCAGGTGGAAAGGAGAAACATGGGACTCCCCGTGTCAGCCCTCTATCTCTGAGTTTGGCAGCTTGTTTACTTAAATCTCACTTTAAAACCCAGATGAAGAGATGGCTCAGCGCTTAACCGCACTGACTGCTCTTCTAGAGGTTTTGAGCTCAGTTCCCAGCAACCATATGCTAGCTCACAACCATCTATAATGGGATCCGATGCCCTCTTCTGGTATGTGTCTGAAGGCTGCAACAGTGTACTCACGTATATAAAATAAATAAATCTTGAATAAAACAATAACAACAAAAAGACCCAACAAAAAACAGAGTATGGCCGTACAGAGACTAGCAGACTGCCACTACAATGTTGTCACATGAAACCTACCTATTTCTATTTCTTTATTTTATTTGACTTTCCCTACCCATTCATGAGCTACATTTAGGCTCTGAGGGGAAGGTTAACCCAAAGGCAGTTTATTCAGTGGGATGGTGAATGTGTCTGCACTAGTTTTAACTCAGTTTGTCATCAAATGGAAATGGTATTAAAAATTCAAAATGAAAGCAATATTAAAATCCCCCCCCCCACGCATTAGAATTGTATGGTCAATTTACAGCTGTCTCACAATCTGAATTATCTGTGGAGACAGATGACATGATGCTGACATCAGCTTCCCTAGGATCCACACACATGGCTGACCCAAGGTTGACGTGGTTGGTAATTTCTAAGGGTAGATATTTCATTACATGGATGCTCCTACTTTTACAAAGCTTTGGAATTCACCAAAATTGAAACATTTCAAAATCCCTCTTAAATCTCTGTGGGCTACTCCATGGCCATGGCTCAGCTGGAGCACACCTTCACCTGGTGTGAAGATGGCATCTGGGAAAGGCTTACTCAGCTAAGGGAAAGGACTCCTCCC
Organism: Mus pahari; assembly: GCF_900095145.1. Lineage (NCBI taxonomy): Eukaryota > Metazoa > Chordata > Mammalia > Rodentia > Muridae > Mus > Mus pahari. The sequence goes on along the minus strand of NC_034603.1, from coordinate 18,073,903 downwards.
TTGACCAGAACCACATCTCTCCATGCTGCCCCCTGCTGGGCAGTGTGGGCACTGACTATAAAGATAGGAGTAGAATTGAGATTTTTTTTTTTTTTCCTCCTCTAAATTAAGTATAGAAAACATTTAGGAGCATGTAGGTAAATGTTCTTGGAAGCGCTTGGAAGCTTAGAATGGCAGGGGAAGCCAAAGGGCAGAGACTCTTAGGGCAGGCCATCTTCTCCTAAGGCACGGAGGAAACTCCCCGTATGCAGCATTAGCCATGCTGGGGTGGGCTAGGTAGCTCCTTTAAGTCGTCCATGCTTCTGTGAGTAACCTCAGTAACATCACGAGCTCATTAAGCTAGCCTTGGGTGGAATCTTTTCTTTGGTCTGTCACTGGCACCTATGTGGGGTGAAATCATGTTTGGTCACACTTCCCAGAGAAAAGTCACACACTATCATATAGTGTTGCCAGTAACCAATGCTTTGGGGGCGTTTAAATGACCCAGTGCATGAGACCATGGGTGTCACGTAGCCGATGCACAGAGGGTTCACTGGAAGAAGAGAGAGGGTGGTGTACAGAGAAGAGGGTTTGGAGGTGAGCCAATGGAAATCCAACCACGCTGTCCATCTCCCTTACCTGATTGGCTTATGAAAAAGCAAACATCATCCCTGAACACAGGTGTGTTCCTGTCCAGAAAATCACTGGCAAGTTCGACCATCACAGGAAGCTCAGTCAGTTCCTCTAAGACTTGCCGTGTCTGAAGCCAAATAGAGACTGAAGTCAGTGATAGGCCTTGTAGGGACACAGGGCACCTAGGCTTCTCAGGATAGTTTGTCACACCGTGCCTTGCTGTCCCAGTAGTGTGGGAACTTCAGCAGGCCATCTTGTTAGGAGAAAGGGCTCAGTACACTTCTCAAGCTGGTTCAAGCTCAAGTGCACGACAGCATCACGACCAGCATTTTCGTCTTGACTGCTGTTAATAATTTCCCAGGACTACCCAAGGCCTGGTGTACTGCACTTACAGCCACAGCGGCATGGTAGCTGGTTCCACAGCCAATCACAATGAGCCTTCGGCATCGTCGAATCTCCTTCAAGTGGTCCTTCAAGCCACCCAGGAGCACTGAAGAACACGAGGCAGGGAATTAACGTTAATACATGTGACACAACACATTTGACTGCATTCAGTGGAGGAGGGCACAGACAAGGGCTTCTTACTGGGTATGGGTGATTACCTGTGTTGGTCTCAAAATTCACCCGACCTCTCATGGTATTAAAAACTGATTCTGGCTGCTCGAAGATCTCCTTCTGCATAAATGCACTGAAGTTACCTGGTCAGAGAAACATCAACAAGGTAAGGACCTTTAATTTAGATACATTTTCAGAGCTTAACTGAAGCAGGAAATGCCTGGTGAAACTTTGTAACTTTTTGCCAAGATGTCACCGTGCCATAGTTCTAATAATACCCATAAAGCCCCCCACCCCAAAGGTTTTAAAGAGTGTCTGTAGGTGTTTTCCTGTGTGGTGGTGCTGTGGAAACAAGTCAGATGAAAGTGGGTCATGCCAGGCAGTGGTGGCGCATGCCTTTAATCCCAGCACTTGGGAGGCAGAGGCAGGTGGATCTCTGAGTTCGAGACCAGCCTGATCTACAGAGTTCCAGGACAGCCAAAGCTATACAAAGAAACCCTGTCTCAAAAAAACTAAACCAAACCAAACCAAACCAAACCAGGAAGAAAGAAAGAAAGAAAGAAAGAAAGAAAGAAAGAAAGAAAGAAAGAAAGAAAGAAAGAAAGAAAGAAAGAGGGCCAGACAGTGACAATCTCCAATTTACACATCAGACCCTGTAACTTCCGGGAGTCGGGAACCCTTCCATCTCTGGCTCCCAGATAATCTATTCTTTAAGGCAACTGCACAGGGACTCTTGGAGGACACCTGCCTTTCATTATTTGCTGCAGTTCCATCTGCAAGGTCTGGATGGCTCGGGAGGGGTCATCACTAGCTGAGCGCTTGACTCGGTGAATGGAGAGTTTCCCATCAGCCACTGCAGCGATATCATCATCTTCTAAGAAGATGACCCGGTTGGTGTGTTCTATGATGGCACTAGAAGGAAGAAAAAAAAAAAAAGACATCAAAGGTCATGTTCTACTCTTGCTTTAAACATTTTAAGATTGATATTTATTCATGTGCCCATGTGTGTTGGGGGGGGAACAGGAGGGGTGTGAAGGTCAGAGGGTAATTACAGGAGTAAGCTTTCTCCTTTAATTGTGTGGGTCTGAGGATCATCTTGGCTGCAAGAGCCTGCACCCACTCAACACTTGACTTTTAAAACTATAGGGTTTATAAAGACAAGCTTCTGTTTATATAATAGAATCTAAGTAATAGAGAACAAATGATAGAACATTTGGAGAACAAACTCCTAATTATGACTAGCTCTAATCAAGGATCATAAATGGCTGTTGAACCCAAGGGTGAAAGCTGAGCGAATCTTCACAGTGGATGAGTAGGGATGGTAAGACTTGAACCTCAGACTAAACACAAAAGGAGAAGTGGTGGAATGGTGTGCACTTTCTGAGAGAAGGACATGCCGCCTATGTGGTCTTACCAAAAATCAAACCTGGGTAAAATCTAGCTTCTAGTTACTTGCTGGCCTCGTGGACTTTACCTCTCAATTTGGCACAGCCTAGAGTCACCTGAGAAGGGAAGGAGACCTCACTGAGGGACTGCCCACATCGGATTGGCTGTGGGTGTGTCTAGGGTTTTTTTTTCATGAGTGTTAGTGGATGGAGGAGGCTCACCCCACTGTGAGCATCACCAAACCCTGGACAGGTAGTCCTGGGCTGGCTAAGCTAGCTAATCATGAGTTGGCAAGTGAGCCACCAAGCAGTATTTCTTCATGGTTTATGCTTGAAGTTCCTGCTTTGAGTTCCTGCCCTGACTTTCTTCATTAATGGGTGGTGACCTGGAAGTACAAAATGAGATAAACTTTTTCCTCCCCTAAGTTGCTTTTAGTCATGGCATTTGTCACAGCTCCCAAAATGAAACTAGAGCACTTGCCAGTGCTAGTGTACATTATGTTAGCACCTAGGAAGCCGGGATGTGCAAGCAAAATCCAAAATAGTGCGAAACTTATCAGACATAACCCAGCACTGCCCCCTCTCCTCCCCCCCCCTCTCTCTCTCTCTCACACACACACACACACACACACACACAGGCACACCTTTGGAGAAAAAACACAGACTTAAAGAGATACTTCAGTTCTATGGCTCTGAGTAGACGGGCGTCTGTTCAGATCCTAGAGGGAAAATTTTTTATGTGTTTAAATGCAATCATTATGTTACCCTACAGAAACAAATAGTAATCTATTGACAGCCATTAGGACCCGTAGTTCAGGATCCAGCTCACCTCTGTCTTGTATTAGTCCTAGGCCCCAGGAATACTTAAATAACCGCTCTGAACTCTGCCGCGGTTCCGACTCTGTAAAACAGGAGCTGGCACTGTACCCTCACCCAGGCTGCAGCAGGGCACTGGGTCTGTACTAGAACTTGCTGCTCTTGCCGCAAGAGATCTACATTTATCTTCAGGTCTTTGGAGGGTTTTGTCTTCTGTGTATACCAGTATACCCCAAATTCATGTGGTGACATTATTTGCAGGTGGGGTTGATCAGATGACGGGACTATTCATGAATTCAAAGGTTATCACAGAAAGAGGTGTTGTTATAAACATGAACTGTCTTGTGACACCTTCACCAGATGCCCTTGGGCTTCTCCATCTCTAGAACCATAAGCTAAACAAACGAGAGAGAGAGAGAGAGAGAGAGAGAGAGAGAGAGAGAGAGAGAGAGAGAGAGAGAGAGAGAGAGAAAATAAGGAACCAGATTCCAGAGGGACAGCCTTGGGTATCAGGTGCCACTTACCTTTTGTACATGTGTAAGTTGTATGTGCATTTGTGTGTTCAAGTGCACATTCCTGTGCACGTATGAAGTCTGGGTGTCCTGGTCTATCTGTCTGAACCTTATCCCCTTGAGACTGGGCTCTCACAGAACCTGGAGCTAGGCTGGTAGCCAGCAAGTCCCAGGGACCCTCCTGCCTCCACCCCTCACACTGCTGGGTTACAGGGCCCTAAACAGCCACACCTGGCTTTATTTACATGGAGTACAGGTTCTCCCAGCGAGGGCTCTCTCTCACTGAGCCCCCACCTTGGCTTTTTGGCTTTGTTGTTGATTTTTGTTTGGTTTGTTTTTGAGACAGGGTCTCAAATTGGTGTGGGACTCTGCAAGTAAGCCAGTTTGGTTAGGTAGTGAGCCCAGGGGACGGGTCTGCCTCAGCCACTCCAGCACTGGGCGCGTGCCATCAAGGTCACCTTTCTTATGGGAGTCCTAAGAGGAACTCAGGTCCTTACACTTGCAAAGCAAACACTTCACCAACTGAAACATTAGCCCGGCCTTAGAACCATTATTTTAAGTTCCAAAAAAAAATCTATAAAAACAAAAGGATTTCAACCATAGCATTATATACATAGATTAGTTGGGGGACAATCAAGGTTTTGTTTTGTTGTTTTCTGAGACAGGTTAGCTTGGCTGTCCTGGAACTTGCTTTGTCGACTAGGCTGGCCTTGAACTCATAGAACTGCCTGCCTGGGCTGGGATTCTTCTCCTCCTCTTCTTCCTCCTCCTCTTTCTCCTCCTCTTCTTCTTGGATTTATTTATTTTATGTATGTGAGTATACTGTCACTCTCTTTGGACACACCAGAAGAGGGCAGGGAGCCCATTACAGATGGTTGTGAGCCACCATGTGGTTGTTGAGAATTGAACTCAAGACCTCTGAAAGAGCAGGCAATGTTCTTAACCGCTGAATCATCTCTCACCTCCCTTAAAAACAATTCTTTACTGCTAATTTGAAATAAAATTCCAAAGCTGGGCATGGTAGTTCATATCTGTTATCATTTGAGGGGCTGAGGCAGGAGGATTGCCATGAGACCAGCTTGAGCTACAGAATGAGGAGACTGTCTCAAACTGAAATCACTTTATTCCAATATTTTTTTAAGCAATGTTCAGTTTTTCTACCAAAGAATATGGAATCTCTCTTCAAACCTATTCTTGCATCTTGTTATAATCATGTATAGTTTTCTGATTTGGGTTTATTTGTGCTGAATTTATTCTGAGAGATTTTTCTTAAAGTGTGGTTGTCGACACTGTAGTGAATAGTCTTGTTTTTTTGTTTTGTTCATCAAATGTTAGCTAAGGGTCTGCAGTGCTTAGTCATTTGAGAAGCTTCTAGAAGGAATAAGGTAGGCGGGGTCCCTGCCTGGGTGGCTGACGGTGGGTCGATGCATCGGCGAAAGAGTCCCACGTCTTTATTCTCCGGAAAGCTGCCAGCACTAGTTCTCACAGCGTGTCAGCTGGCTTTCAAAGTGTATAATTACATGGCCTTCGAACACCATTCCATCTTCCTTCAGCCTCTCATGCCTTTTCTAATTTCAGAAACATCTTTCATGTGTCACTGGCTATATGGTAAGAGCTCGGTGGTTTCCAGAATTTCTCTGAAATAAAAACTTCAGCAAATTCCAATGCCCAGACACCACTCACAGGTTATAAAATCTGTTTCCAACAGTAGCGCTCTAGTTTTCCCTCACCCCCCCTTCTCTGTTCCCCTTTCCTCCCCTACCCGAATAATTCTCTTCCTATGCCTGCAGGTCTCTAAAATGTATGTACTTAGGCGGGCGAGATGGCTCGGTGGTGCTTGCCACCAAGCCTGACAACCTAAGTTCAATCCCTGGGCCCCACACTTCTAGAAGGAGAGAACGAACTCCTGCAAGCTGTCCTGTGTTCTACATTCATGCTCTAAGTGCACACAGACACACATACACATACACACACACCAACACACACACAGTGTTCAGACAGTTATTTAATTCCCAGGAAATTTTTAATTTTCTTTGATCCCAGGAAAACAATGGAAATGTTAGCTACCTTGCATCAGAAGCAAAGAAGAATTCCACGGCTTTATCGCCCACAGCGTGCAGGCAGGTGGAGCTGTCCAGTCTCTTCATCCTAGTCTTGCAGATATTCTTCACATTCTCAATATTGCCTAGTAAACAAAAGAACGGGTAGGCTGCCCTATTTGCATAACACGTGGCAAGGAACCCGCTTTCCTCTTTTGAATATTGTGTGGGAGCAATCTGCAATTTTTAGCTACGGCTGTGCCAGCCAAATCACGCAAAAGCTTCCCAAATAGCTCAGCTGAGGAGCTGAGCGAGCATTTAAATGGCTACAGTGGGCAAGCAATGCAAACGAAAACAAACCAAAGGTGCTCAAATCAGGGCATGGATGCCGGCCATGCTCGCCAGCTGCTCTCTATTTCTGTGCAGGTCTCAGAATATTCAAGATGGGATGCTTTTTAAAAAGATGGAGCTGAGTCTCTATTGCATGGACATTGAAACCTGGAGCCACGAGGCAGCGGGGTTCAAGACAGAGTGTCCTGGGTAGTGGTGGTATGTCTGCCTCCAAGCAGAGCCCGCTGCAAGGGGACAGCTACCCTGCAGCCGACTGGTGATATCCTCAGGAAACTCACATGTCGGATATAAGACGGGGATCTGCTCTGTGGAGAGTTTATACTTGCTTCGTACCCCGATGAGCAAGGGGCTGCCTCTCCTGCAAGAAGAAGAAGAAGAATATCAAGAGATCCCTCACCCTTGAGACCCCGGGCCAGACACACCCTTCAAACCCAGTCTTTTCCCTGAAGCAGGGAAAGTTAAGGTCACACAGAAGGGACACCTTGACCTTGAGACCACATCCTCTGGTTTTGGAGCAGGGACCAATAGGCTGGTATGCAGATGTCAGCTCACTTACCTGTCGCCATCCAACTATCTGACCGATTAGCTTGGTACCATGCTTTTCCCCACTATTATGAGACTCTGGGCTCCTGGTTCTCTAAATCCCCACAAGCAGCGAACCCATATGGGTAGGTCTCAGGGACTGGGCATTTACCAGCAGGAGAGCCTTCGCATACTGTGTGTCAACCCCGAGATCAGGAGTGTTTGCTACCCTGAATTTGTCTGGGGAACCCTGTCTTGTGCATCCTTTTGCGGAGCTCAACTCTTTGCTTCCATGAAGCAGCCTAGCTGAGTTTTGTGTATGCAGTTGACATTTACAGGTTCAACCAGCAATTGAAAATGCAGACAGAAAACACTCCTAAGAGCCAAGCATGGTGGCACAGGCCTATAACCCACAAGCTTAAAACCTCAGGAGGCTGAGAAAGGATTGCATGTTCCTATTTGGGCTTCAGACTAAGTTCAGGGTCAGCCTGAGCAACTCAGAAAGATCATGTCTCAACAAAAATAGGTAAAACAAAATAAATCAGGGCTTAGGATACAGCTCAGTTGTACAGTGTTTGCCTTGGGTGTGCAAGATGTGAGGTTCAATGCCTAGTAGTAACACACACACACACACATGCAACACACACACACACACACACACACACACACACATAAGAAATTGCATTTGTACCCAACCTGTACAGAGTTCTGCCTGTCATTCCTTAAAGAATACATATAACAACTATTTACAAGATATTTCCATTGTATTAGGTATCAAAAGCAATCTAGATATGATGGAAGAATATATAGAAGTCATACTCAAATACCACTCTATGCTATTTTACACAAGGAACTTGAGTGTCCAAGGATTTCAGTATTTTGGACAGGGTTTAGTGTGAGAACTCCAGAGATACTAAGGAAAGACTGTACTCTATTTTGTGGGCTACAAATCGCAGGGTCTAACTTTGGACTGAGTGATACCCCACTAAGGGAAATTGAGAATCTTTGACCTATACAAAAGTGGGCTTTGTCATGAAGGGAACAATGATTTTATGAAGGACTGTCTTCAGGGGATGACAGTGACCCTTTGTGCCCCTCTCTCACCAGCACCGGGCTCTCTGGGTATCTTGGGATAGAATCTTCAGCAAAGCACTTCCCTGGTTACTATTGCTTTTGGTAATCATGTTGGAGATATTATGTCATGACTTCAATGGCATCTTACTTTCAAAATGCAAATGTTTTGCTTTATCTTATAGAGTATATAGCACTTACATCAAACAACAAGCAGCTCACTTTTATAATCCACACTATTTAGATCTCTGTATCTTAGAAGCCAGGCATGCAACATTCCAGGTCAGCAGTTCCTCACTGCCCTCCTTCCACAGGATACGGTCTCACCACCTCCAAATGAGAGCTAGGGAGGTGGCTCAACTGTCCAAGTGCCGTGAAGACCCGAGACGGGATTCCCCAAAACCAATTTTAAAAGCTATACACAACGGGTAGTGCATATGGGGGAGAGGCAGGAAGACCGGAAGATGAGACAGGTGGCTCCTCGGAATTCATTGGCCAGCCAACCTATGGCCTAGCTGAATGGGGGATGTCCAGATTCAATGACAACTTGTCTCAAAAAAGAAGGTGAAGGGGCTGGTGTGATGGTTCAGTGGTTAACAGCACTTACTTGCATAGGACCATCACTCCAGTTCTAAGAGATCTAATTCCCTCTTCTGACCTCTGTGGATAGCAGGCACACACATGGTACACATACATACGTGTAAGCAAAACACTCATACACATAAAAGAGAAGACACCTGCACACACACATACACACACACACACACACACCCTAACGCACACACCAGCACAAATACACACACCACAGACAAACACACACACACACACACACACACACACACACACACACACACACACAGAGCCTCCAGTGTAAGCCTGAAATTGCAAATAGTGAACCCAACACACATAAGGTCTTCATATACATTCACACTTATGATGGTTTAAGAGACTAACAGAAAAAAAAAAAATGATAACAGCACACCATAACAAAAAGTTAGCTTAAACTTATGAATTGTCTGTTTCTGGAATTTTCCACTGAGTATTTTCGGACCTTGTTTGACCACTGATAACAGAATCCTTCGATATCACACTTGACACTGCCTGGAGCTAGAGGCGGGGCTTCTGTAGCTCACGCTAATGGTGCCGTTCCCCTCCAGCATGCTTAACTGACTAACGAGAAGAAAATGCTGAGCACGTGTTATAAGGACCACTCGGGCCGTACACCCCTCTTCTTGTTCTCGAGATAAGGGACAGAGTTCAGAAGGACTGAGAAAAAGGTGCTTTGACTATTTTTTTTTTTATAATATTTTGTTTTGTCTAAAAATAATCAGAGACCTTGCCCTGGGTCCAGTGAGGAGGAGGTAGCTCAAATTGTCTCCCCTCACCCCCCCCCCCCCGAGTAATGACAGTTTAAGCATTAATAATTGAGGTTAAAGCTACCTGGGTTTCAGAGTAAATGGCTCCCAGGTCTTAGTGTTCAGACCACGTCTCCTTTAAGACACAGAAGCCTCCTGAGATGTCCCCAAGGGTTGGCCTGGGTGCTACAACCATCCTTTACGGCCAATTTAGAATAATCAAACTTTATTGCTTCCTCACAGCACATTCATTTTAAACAGTAATATCACATTATGAGATTTTAAAGGGAGCCTCGAGATTTGATGGAGACCAACTGGTATTTTATAATTCTATTCTATGATTTTTAAGAAATTACATTTCAAATGTTAAATTAGACCTGGTCCTGGGGATGGAGGGATTATGAACAATTCATCTGACTTTCTGGGTAGATAATAGTGACAGTTGTCAAGGGACAGTCTCACTCACTCAGCCTGGGTCTCTCGGGGCCACGTATATATTCTGAATGGTTTCATTGTGCCTTTAGCATAAAATCAGCAGCCACAGAGCACCAAGGCTCCTCAGAGCTGGGCTTCCATCAGAGCCTTACCTCGTGGCAACAGCTTCTCCTGGGTAGTGGATGCTCTTGAAAACCAGTGCAAAGGCGCCTTCCTGGAAACACAACAATGAAGGGCTTGAAGGACTGTGACTTACCCTTACTAGCTGAGCCACTGCAGACCACTGGCCCAGGCAGGTCATTCCAGCCTCTCTTCATGGTAGAGATGGGTTGCCTAAGGAGCTGAGTGCAGGGGCAGCTTATGGAAGATGATCGTGGTCAGAGGGGAAGCCAGACACATGGCATCGTGCTGAAATGCCAAGGTCTAGCCCTTATGAATGTCACTGTGAACATTATAAGCCAGAGTGGCTGGTCCCGGCTCCCAAGGAACTCCTGTTAGAGATGCCCAGGTTGGCGTGGTACAGCTGGAACCACAGAGAGGGAGAACCAGGACGAAGACACCCTGCACTGAGCCTCTGGGAGGGACCTGTGCAGGGATCAGCTGGGAGGTCAAAGGGGTTAATCAGCAGAGCTCAAACTGGGATCCAGTTCTGGCTCTATCCCTTCCTTTAGTTGGGCAATCATTTCAGCGACCTTCAAGGCTCGTTTTCCTCCTCTGTGTACGAGCGGACAGTAGTTCTATCTGTACGACTTTGAGTTTCAAGTCTAAAGCACTGTAAGTGCTAGAAAGGTGCCCAGTCTTTAGATAACTCAGGAGAACTAGATAATCCAATGGTTAATCATCTTATTATATTGTTAATTCTTTTATCAGCTCTATGGCTGTGACTGCTACTTGTGCCTCACCTTGCTATTTGTGCAAAGTCAGAACTAGACTGTAGCTTTCCTCATTTAGGACTGCAAAAAAAAAAAAAAAAAAATTCCTTTTCTGAGATATGCATGTGTATTTGCCTACATGACTTTATGTGTACTATATGTGTGCAGTGTCCATAGAGGCCTTAAGAGGGCGACAGATTTTTTTTTTGGAATTGCAGTGACAGGCAATTGTGAGCCTCAACATGGGTGCTGGAAACTGAACCCGGATCCTCCATAAGATCAGTAAGTACTCTTTGGGTAAGAAAAAAATAAAAAATAAAAAAATCTAAAGGTAACATTATGGGGAAGAGATTTCTAAAATTCAAAATTATAGAGTGCAGGGGTTGTAGCTTGGTTACAGAGTGACAGGCCCTGGGTTCAATCCTTAGGATGGCAATGAAAAAAACCACAAAAACAGACACTAAAGACGAAAGCACTGTGTTGTAATACCTCATCCGTTTACTGTACCTTACAAATTCAGGATACTGTACATTATGTACAACTGACCTTCCTTACCTATGGATGCCGATATGGGTGTGGCTCAATGAGGGAGAGCTTGCTGAGCATGTGTGGGATTCTGGATTTGATTTCCAGCATCAGAAAGACAAGGAAAAAATATGTTCTGAAAACTTGTTCCATTGTTACTGGTCTGGGCTGCGCAGCTAGCCTATAATGGAGTAATCAGGGTGAGTGTGAACGTTTGTACACGCTCAGCCCAGAGAGTGGCACTATTAGAGGGTATGATCCTGTTGGAGTAGGTGTGTCACTGTGGCTTTAAGACCCTTATCCTAGCTACCTGGAAGTGAGTATTCTGCTAGCAGCCTTCAGATGAAGATGTAGAACTCTCAGCTCCTCCTGCACCGTGCCTGCCTGGATGCTACCATGTTCCCACTGTGATGATAAAGGACTGAACCTCTGAACCTGTAAGCCAGTCCCAATTAAATGTTGTCCTTAAAAGAGTTGCCTTGGTCGAGCCGAGCATGGTGGCACAGGCCTTTAATCCCAGCACTCGAGAGGCAGAGGCAGGTGGATTTCTGAGTTCGAGGCCAGCCTGGTCGACAAAGTGAGTTCCAGGACAGCCAGGGCGATACAGAGAAACCATGTCTCGAAAGAACAAAACAAAAACAAAATAAAAAAACAAAACAAAACAAAAAAAGAGTTGCCCTAGTCATGGTGTCTGTTCACAGCAGTAAAACCCTAACTAAGACAGTGAGCATGCACAGACTTGTCCTTGTCACTGGTTCCTGGCGTATTCAATTTAGCGCAACAACTATCTACATGGATCCATTATACTAGGAATTATAAATAATCTAGAGATGATTTAAAACACACATGGGGATGGGCACATATGACATACAAATACTATGACAGTTTATGTGAAACTTGACTTGGGTATCTAGTGAGGATCTTGGAACCAATCCCATACTGGTATTCCATACCAAGGTATGACACTGTAGTAGATGCTATGTTTTAGAAATAGGTCCTCTAAATTATGAACAACCCCCCCCCCCAAGAGGATGGCATAGATCAAAGGGTTTTTGGCAGTAGATTCACTCTGAAAGTCTTCACTGAGGGCTGGCATATCTAAAACCACAGCCTGATGACCCACAGCCGTCTCTGATCCAGTGTGCCCCAGACTCTGGGCCTTGAACACCATCTCCAGGATCCTCAGTCTTGGGTGCCAGGGTCCCTTGGCATGGGCTCTGAGATAGATGGATGCCTCTTTACTGCCTCCCTTCTCATGCAGGCCTCCTGCTCTGCCTCCTCTAAGAAAGGTTTTCCTCCTCGGACAAGCCTCTAAGCCTCCATGCCTGTTCCCCTGGATGACCCCACACCCTGTGTCTATTCATCTTTGAGAGTAGCTGTTCTGGGATCTAACTCTTCGATGTGCCACTAGTTTCTCTTGCTGACTGTCCTGGGCCACACTCCCTTCAACATTTCCCTGTGCTCTGGTCCCCTCTCTCATAAAACCACAGTCTTCTTTGGGAACTAAGAACATCTCTTGTCCCACAGCTGTCTCTATGCACTCTTTGCATAACTCACAAATCTATTCCTGTGTATTCTATGAATGAACACCTCCCTCCTTCCTTCCCTCCCTCCCTCCCTCCCTCCCTCCCCTTCCTTTACCATTTCCATTCTGTAATCAATTATGGACATCTCTTCCCTTGACTGTTTTACTGACAAGAAAGAAAGACTACAATTCTAAGTCTCCAATATCAGTCAAATTCATCTGATTAGCACATAACAATGCACACGAGATTCAATTTTAGACAGGACAACATGAACCGAGACAGATAAGTTCGTACGTGCGCACAACCCACGGTTGTAAAAATCATAGATTAGAAGGCCAGCCACCATCTCAGCGGGGCTAAAATGAAGTTAAACGTTTTGTTTGATACTCGGTCCCCAAGCTGGGCTTTCTCCAGATTCTACAGGAATTAACATCATAAGTACATGCTATGGACAAACTATCTTCCACCCTCAGGACCTCGTGCAAATTTGTACAAGTGCTTATGAAAAATAAAGGTGTGTTTAGACAGATGGGACTCATAACTCACCAACTGCTGGATGACTCTTTCAACCAATGTTGAAAACGTTATGTCCTCAGTCTCTCTGTTGTCGAATACATATTTAATCAGCTTGGCGATGGTCTCCGTGTCTGTTTCTGACTCAAACTCGTAGCCTTTGCTTTCCTGGAATATGGGGTTTGTACCCAGGGTGACAGATTTTGGTCATTGTGCAATGCTGGTGGGGCCAACTCCCTCTAGTCCCTCAAGATATGACTTAAGGCAAAAATAAGCAAAACTGGGAAGGGACAAGAAATGTCTGCCAGAACCCAGCAGCCAAACACCTCTGAGTCACCACCCTCTTATTCCCAGAGACCATCCCTCCTCAGGAGCCTGTCTTCACTGTTAATCTGGACAGTGCGACACAGCAGCGATGATGATAAAATATGTTGACTCACACCCCAACTCACTCCATACTGCAGGCACTCACCATCCGCCTCCCCACCCCACAGTCTGTCCGCACGGTGTCGGAGTCAGTGTGTCTCATAGCACAAGCTACCCTGTGAAACCTAGCACATGTTATTTTGATTCTGTAAAACCACAGCAGCCCTCAAGATAAACCCTAACGCCCCACTATCTCCCTGACAAGGTCTGAGCACAGTGGCTGAGGGGAGGCTAAGGCTCACGCTCAGGACTGTGACACGGCCCGGTGTACGTCTCACTCAGTTCCTGTGCTCGTTGCTGAGTGGAAACAGGCTAAGTGAAAGTGTCAGGGGGAAGATCGGGGCTGAATCAGATTGGGTTGGCCCAGGGGAAGCCCCTTACCAGAAACTTCCTTAGATCCTTGTAATTAGTGATGATCCCGTTGTGGATGACAACAAATTCTGCAAGGAGAGTTTGCAAAAGAAGAGGAATGAGCTTTCAAAATGAACTGCAAGGAAGTGCAAGCTAGACGCTACAGGAATGAAAACTGGAAACTCTTCCCTGAGACGGGTGGTAATCGGGTTCCATTTGCAGGACTTAAAACTGAGGTTTACCGTGACTTCAGCTTACCTGAGCACCCAGCATCTGACCATGCATAGAACTCTGACACTGGATATTAAAAAGGCTTCTAGCTTCCACAATTATTTATGTCAAATGAAGGATTAACCTTTGATTATCCACAAATATTTCCAGACATTCCCAACCATCTTTAGTTCTTTCTCCTTTTTAAATAAATCATTTTATTTTATGCGTATGGGTATTTTTCCTGCATGCCTATCTCTGGACCACACGCATGCCTGGGGCCTCTGGAAACCAGAAGAGAACATCAGATGCCCTGGAACTAGAATCAGCCAGTTCTGAGCAGCGATGCAGGTGCTGGGAATTGAACCTGGGTCCTGGTCCTCTGGAAGAGCAGGTGCTGCTCTTGCTCTGAGCTGCCGACTCATCTCTCCTGCACTAAGCTTTAGTTCTTAAAGGGGAGTCACAAACTGGAAGTTTATAGATGGTGTGTGTGTGTGTGTGTGTGTGTGTGTGTGTGTGTGTGTGTGTGTGTGTGTGTGTGTGTGTGTGTGTTGGGGGTGCGTATGTGCGTGCCATGGCACATGTGTGAAAATCGGGGACAACCTGGAAGTTGGTTCTCCCTCCTACCCTTATACATGTTCCAGGGCTTGAACTTGGCTCATCGGAATTTCACAGTGGGTGCTTTGCAAGCTGACACATCTGGCAGGCCCCTCTACCTTAGTTTTTTGAGCCAGGGTCCCTCACAGAACCTAGAGTTCACTGACTTGGCAGGCCTGGCTGGCCAGTGAACTTGAGGGATCCTCGTGGCTCTGTCTCCCAGCCCTGGGATTACCAGCATGTGCGGTGGCACCCGACATAGGTGCTGGGATGCAGTGCCAGTCCTTAGGCTTGTATGTCAGGCTCTTTGCCAACTGAGCCAATTCTGCAGCCCTTTGTAAAAAATTGCTCGTTTGCTGTGTTCTGTGTCTTCTTGGAAGCAGCAGGCATCTGTAGATTGGATCTGTACTACTTGATTCTATTATTCTCCTTTCTTTCCTTCTTTTTATTTCACATCTATCATGACATTGTTTCTTTATATTATTTTCTTAAGCCTATCATGTTTTCTTTTATCTTAGTTAATGGTCTTAACCATTTCTTAGTCCATATTTTCTGTGTGAAGGCAATTTCTCTTGCCTTTTGTAGGGTTAGCAGTTAAACCTATGGCCTGCTAAGCTCTAACGGGCTATAAAGGAGGCATCCCAGGCAAGACTCCTTCATATTATTTAGTAGCTATGTGCAAAGAAGCTCTTGAAAGCACATTGATCATCCCTGGTGTGTTGGTTGAGACATTTGATAAGTCTTACTGACTGCCAATGGTATTTTTCTAGTGGTCATTCTGAATCAAAACAGCAGTTTCCAACAAATGTGATTATGGGTGGGTCCTACTGGCATTTCCCTGCTGTGGGGACACAATCAGAATCATAGAGTAGTCTTAAGTGGGGGGGCTTCTGATGGGGCTTGCCTTGTCACTATGCAGGGCTGGAGCCCTCAGGGCTTATGGCCTTGGTAATGTTTTCTCAGCCAATACTGCTGTGCTGAAGGCCAGCTTCAACATCTTAGTGGCATTTGGCTAGGGACTCAGCGCTGTGGGGTTTGCCATTTTCTCCTAGCTTGGGTGTCTGCCCCAGCTCTGAGATGTTCTATGGTTCAGAGTGTGGGCCAGACTCAAGAGCCTCCAGCAAGAAAATTTACCCAGACCACGCAGACATACACGGTTTCTCTAGTCCATGCCACTCAGCTGTCTTCCCCCTTCTCTAAAGATGTCCTCCCTTTCAAATAGGGCTGATGAACCCCTTCAAAGTGTTTCAGGGGAAGAAGCCACACTAGCGATGGGGTGAGGATGCTTGTCCTTCTTGCCTGACTATACACGCCGGCCTGGACTATTCGGATCGGCAGTACAGACTTGCTGGTCTTTCTCCCAGGAGAAGGCAGCTACAGGGTCATTTAAAAGAATTACAGTATGGGCACCATCCTGGGGGGATGAACCTGTGACTGGGCCAGGACAAGGAGACAGCTGGGAGAGCAGAGGAACTCCAAACCCTCCAAAGGCTACCATGAGCAGTCCCTATGTCTGGTTCACGGCCTTGGCCTACTACCCATCATTAGTACTCTAAGGTATGTTGAACTCAATGTTTCTATAGCTTCTGGTTTTCAAGGGTGTCAGAGGCCCGGGCTTGTATGTATCCTTTTCAAGCTTAAAAAACACTAAGTCAGTCAAGTCAAGGCTACTGGGAAGAGCTCTTAGGCTGTTGGCTGCAGCTCTGCCCCTCCAAATCTTAAACTCTTGGCTGCTGAGTCCTTTGTCTGGGATGCAGGGCTTGGAGAGAAACCTAGGCATTAGCTGTGGACAGCAGTGACATCTGCCTCCCAGAACCACTCTTTGTGGGCGAGGAAGATGAACTCTGCTGCATGGAAAAGGTGCTCTGTGTGCTCTTTATGGTCCTAGCCTGCTAGAATACTTTTGCTTGTCTCATACTGTCTGCTATGGGTTGAGCGTGGTCTTCAAAAGCATAGATCATGATGCTGGATTCTCAGAGTGGTGATTGACACGTGATTGTCCTTGAGGAGATGAGGTGTACTGGGAGGTTATTGGAGACATGCTTCTGGAAGAGACTAAGAAGAGTTTCCATGGGATCCTGAGTTGTTACAGATGCACTTCCTGATCATGAACTTTCTGCGCCTAGAACTAAGACCTAAATAATTCTTTCTTTGTAAACTACCCAGCTTCAAGTATTTTGCTAAAGTGATGGAAAATGAACTAATGCACTGCTGCTATCCTGCACTCTTGGAATGAATTCCAAAGAGCTAGTAGCCCTAATGGTAAAATGCCATCATTTCCTGTGCATACCTAGGTCAACAGCACCCAGGGGGTCCGGTGTTGGACCGACTGGGTCTCACCCTGTGGCCCACCAGGGCATCTCAGGAGGACTGGGCAGAGGGAAAAGTTCGGCTAGAGGTAGGCATGGAAGGCACTCAGGGCAGGATTATCTCTGACAGGTCATTCAGGGAGAGGTAGAAACATCCTGAACAGGCTCTACTTACCATTGTCTTTGTCTGAACGCTGTGGGTGACTGTTGACAGCATTAGGAACCCCGTGGGTGGCCCAGCGTGTGTGGGCAATGCCGAAGTGTGTCTCAAACTCCACCTTCAGGTCCATGCTATCTTGCTCTAAACAGAAAGAAAATCAGTTACTGTGTTGGTGTTTGTTGTGCATGTGTGTTTGTGTGCATGTGTGTTTACATGCATGTGTCTGTGTATGGTATGAATGCATGGTTTCATATGTATGCATGTGTGGGGAGGCTCAAGGTTGATGGCTGGGTGTTTTTCCTGTTCATTGGCTGCCTTATTCATTGAGGCATGGTCTTGTGTTAAACTCACAGCTCATCTACTGCGACCAGTCTGGCTAGCCAGCTTGCTTGGTGGATCCTCTGTCTCTGCCTTTTGACAGCCGGAATTACTGTCACACCTGCCTGACATTTACAGAGCAGCTGGGAATTGAACTCTGGCTCTCAGGCTTGTGTGGCAAACAAAGCCATCTCCCCAGGTACTGTCTGTACTTTAAAAAACAAGCATTGGTAACCAGGTGGAAGTGACACACTTTAATTCCAGCGCTGGGAAAGCAGAGACAAGTGGGTCTCTGAGTTCGAGGCCAGCCTTGTCTATAGTGAGTTATAGGATAGCCAGGGCTATACAGAGAAAATCTGTCTCAAGAGGGAAAAAGAAAGCATTGGCAGGCCACCAGTAAGGCGAGCTGGTTCCATTTTACTAGACACCATCTTCACTAATGGCCCATCTTTTATGACAGTCACACACATGGCACCTCAGGGATCTACTGCATCTGGGTACTATCGATGTTAAGTTTTACTTAGTGTTTATCAGTAACTGGACCCTTTTCCCCCACTTTGAGATGGATTATTGCTATGTGGTCCTGGAACTCACTACATAAACCAAACTGGCCTCAAACTGGCAGCAATATCTCTGCCTCAGCCTCCCAAGTGCTGGGATTCCGGGTTTGGGCCACTGTACCTCACCCTTATTTCCTAATCAAAATAAGTTGACTTAGGAAAGAAAATGATGTATCTCTAATATAAATAGAAAAGCAGTATTATATGCCAGAATGATTAAAATAAAGACATAACTATTAAAATAGTTTTTCATATCCACGTGTAACTGCTTAAAATAAAACCTCCTACACTTCATGAGACAGTCTTACAACTTGGCCCTAACACTCCTTATAATCATCCAAATATAGATGCATTACCACTTTTTTCAGTCTTGAATGCTGTTGGCAATAATGTATTATCAAGGGCCTACGCGCCAGCCACTTACTGTAAAGTCCTTCATTTTCTTTTTTTTTTCTTTTTTTTTTTTAAGATTTATTTATTTATTATATGTAAGTACACTGTAGCTGTCTTCAGACAGTCTTGTTACAGATGGTTATGAGCCACCATGTGGTTGCTGGGATTTGAACTCTGGACCTTTGGAAGAGCAGTCGGGTGCTCTTACCCACTGAGCCATCTCACCAGCCCGTCCTTCATTTTCTACTTACTGTAAAGTTCTTCATCCAGAGCCTTTACTTTCCCCTTTTTCTTCACAAGATGGATGTGTCTTTCTTTGACTTCATGGTTATTCCCGTCAATGGCCACACCTACAGTTTACAGAGAACACTGGGTTCTGATACCTGTACCAGCATGACCTACAGAAATACTGAAAAAGAGCCCCAGGTCTTCAATTCCCTTCAATTTTACTACTGCAAATCGGCAACCACTGTTCACACCGCCATCACTGGAGAGTAGTTCTTATTTTAGAACTATAAAATTGAGAACAAAAGCATTATTTTTCATGTTGAATTTTTGTCACCAAAAGGTACGAGTTGCTATCTGTGTCTGAGGCTTCTCATCCATGACCAACCAAGAGATAGATGATCAGAAGTCTTGAAAATAACATAGGGGCTAAGGCAATAGATCAGTTGGACCTGAGTTCAATCTCCAGAATACACATTAATAATAATAATAATAATAATAATAATAATAATAATAATAAAAAAGCAGCCAGGCATGGTGCTGCATGCTTATAATCCCAAGGCTGCAGAGGTAGAGACAGGTGGGTCCTGGGAACCCACAGGCCATTTTCGTAATTAATCTACCAGTTCCAAGTTAATGAAAAACATTCTCTCAGAAAATTAAATGGACCTCTGGCCTCCATGCACACGTGCATATGTGCAGTCACAGATACACAGGTGTACTCAAACACATGTATCCAACAAATAAATTCCATCTGTACTGAACATGGGCAGATTTTTTTTTTCTTGTCGTTATCTCAGAGACAAAGCATTATAAGAAATACATCACATTTACAATACATTAGGTATAAATAAATAATCTAAGGATGATAAAATGTTATCTGTGAGGAGATGCAAGTAGATCAGATGCAAATGTTGTGCAATTTTATAGAAGGGACTAGAGCATCCCAGGGTGTTGGTATATTGGGGCCTCTCTCACCCTTACCAGTAACTGAACTATACCACCTAGGATTACGGCCACAAGGTATGGTTTGTTGCAGTAGCTGCATTTGGGGAAATCTAACCCAAGATTTTATACATACTCAGACACACACACACACACACACACACACACACACACACCACCAGCTATTACCATATTTCTTTGGCATGATCCAGAACAATCTAGTTTTCAGGATATTTACTTTGAAAGACAAACCCCTAAAGTATCAACTTCAAAGTAACAGAGATTTGTGCGCAGGGGCCAGGGATGGGCTGCCACACCCACTGTTAGGGGCAGGAGACTATTCAAAGGCACTCAGCCTGCTGTGCTCTTCACATTGTAACCTCCTAGCTGCCTTCTCCCTCCATTTGCATGCCTGTAAACCCTTTCAGGATTTGCCTTCAGCTAAGAAATTGCAAGGACAGATCACCTAGCTAAGCTCCTTGGCTCTGCCAGCTACTTCATTAAACGTTTTTTTTTGTTTTTTTTTTTTTTTTTTTTTTTTTTTTTTTTTTTTTCCAGTGGAGGAGACAGCCGGTCGCTGCCATCCCATGAGGACTGGGAAGTGAATTAGAAAGATCTTTTAGGAGGGGCTTTGGAAAGTAGAAACGCTAAGAATAATGAAGGAAGGAAGACTGCAAAGCCACAGGGCTGAGGATGTGACACCGAGCAGTGTGTAGAAGGCCCTGGATTCGATCGTATTGTTTTCCAGACAGGATGTGTAGCCCTGTTTGACCAGAAACTGGCTCTGAACTTGAACCTTGAACTAGGAGATCCTGCTGTCTGCTTCCGGAGGCATGTGCCATCATCCCCGATGCCCCTCCCACCTTCCAACAAAACTAGCTCAAACTTTAATATCCTAACTGGTTAAATGTTACAAAATTGCAAGGTAATGATTAGGAAAAAAATCTATTTAGAAAAACTCCTTCCATTCTCAACCAGATGGTATCAAGGCACAACAGCAACTAGGAACTGAGGAACTGCTGGAGGAGACTTTATTGAGGTATGTTGGGCAGGCTGAAAGCTACATATATATTTAATGTATCCAACTTACTGGTCTTTGAGATAGGGAACTACCAGTGGAAATACCCAAAAATTCAAGCCCTAAACTTCTCCTTCACCCAAGTTCCCTGCAGACCCCTTCCCTCCACGAACACTACTGTGTGCATGCACATTTAAAACATGTATTGTTAACCATCCACTCTAAGCTGCCCTGGGATCGTTAGGACTTGTTCATCTTGCACAACTGAAAGTTTGTGCCTTTGATTAATGTTGATGAAGCTGTATCTGAATAGATTTTGTTAGAGAGTTATCTTTTTAACCCTTGTGTTTTCTTTTCTACAGTTAAAAAAAAAACAAACAAACAATGTTTTCTCGATTTTTCTACAGTTTCGAAACTTCTTTGATGAGGAAGTGTGGTTATTGTTACATGATTAAAGGCAGCTGTAGAGAGATGAAATTGGAAAGAAAGAGGCCTGATCTGACCTTCTGCAGGACCATGTTAATTCATAGCAAGGAGGGACTCATGTCAGTGTACAGATACCCAAATGCCTACAGAAGATGGGAAGTGGCACTTTAAAGAGGCAGAAATGACTTCCATAGTCTGCAAGGGAAGCTGGGAACGGTAGTCCTTCAGCAGGAAATGATCAGTTACATCAATAAAGGAATGTTAAAAAGTGTCAGGGAAGCACCCAGGCTGTAAAAGAACCCTCTTCAAAGAGTATGAGAGAAGCATCCATGGTGGGGTGGCTCAGAGACTCACCCGCAGAGTCATAGCCCCGATACTCCAGCCGCTGCAGGCCCCTGATGAGGGTTTCGAAAATCTCCTTCCTCGTCTTGGGAACTCTGTAATTCATATAGGCAAAGATTCCTGCCCAAAGAGAAAATAAAATGTCATCTTAAGGAAAAACCAATGTCCTATACAGAAATGAAACAACAAAAAACAAAAAAAAAACCAACAATAACAAAACCCACCACCAGTCTCGGCCCCCAGACTGCTTGCAGAGGAAAAGCTGGCTATTCCTCTAGTCCTCTAGAAGAGTGGTGCTCTGTCAGCCCTTCTCTCTGTGTCAAAGCTCACACGGACCCTGTGTCATGACCTTACATGACCCTGTGTCATGACCTTACAGTTTCACAGCAGAGGATTTCTCTGCCACTCATTGGCAGAGGTGAGAAACCAATAAACCTGAGCAGTGTCTTTAAGCCCCTGCAAAGCTGGGTGCCACCAACGGAGACTAGGAAGACAAACGAAGGGTGTGCCCAGCAGTACACAGAACAATCCTTATTGCCCTGGTTGCAGGTCCTTCCTCCTCTTTCCTCATTGGCTGAGGCTCATACCCCTCAGGAAGGTATGATTTTGCATGTCATCTGTCATTCATGTCTATCTGCTTCTTGGAAAAGACCAGGCATGGATTTAGCTCTCTGCCCAATCTGATGGAGACATCGTCTCGATTAGTATCCCCTCTTTCCAAATGATTCATCCTGTGTCAAGTTGACAAAAAAAAAGAAAGAAAGAAAGAAAGAAAGAAAGAAAGAAAGAAAGAACGAAAAGAAAAGCAAAGCCAGGGCTTCGTGCATTCCAGGCAAATACTCTGCTGAGCCCCTGCTCCAAAGATTTAAGGAAAAGTAAGTAGTCTTTTACAAGAGCCAGAGTAGATCCATCTCTTGGGAAAGCTGTGTTAAAGTAGGCTAGCAAACCAAGATGATTCCGTTTGGCTTTATTTTATTTAATGTATTTGTTTTCCTTGTACCTTTCCTTCATGGTGGAAAGATGAAGACGGTGGAAAGATGAAGGTCCCTACTTTAGGTCTTTTTTAGGGATCACTTATCCCAGCAGCCACATCATGTGACATACAACAATTTGCTTCTGCTAACTCCAGCTCCAAGGGGATCTGATGCCTTCTTCTGGCCTCCAGGGGAACTACACTCATGTGCATATGCACATAGAGGCACAGGCGCACAGAGGCTAAGGCAGACGCATACACACATAATTTGAAAATGTACGTGCAGTGTGCTTTCTGAGCAGTTTCATATGGTTTTCTTTTTAAAATGGCCAAGGGCAGTCTTGACACTCAGCCATTTTTGTTTTCCTTGCTGACTTCAGGTTGCAGGAGGGCACGAGGCTGAGGGTAAGAGGTTTGCACGTAGTCTGGGTCCTTCCCTAGCAGCTCAGACTTTCTGTCCCACGCTTCAAACAAAAACACATCTGAGCTGGGCGTGGTGGTTCACGCCTTTAATCCCAGCACTTGGGAGGCAGAGGCAGGTG
>NC_034603.1:18049632-18050819 GCF_900095145.1 Mus pahari | reverse complement strand
TTTTTTTTTTTAAAGATAGTTTTCTTTCAGTATCAAAATGAAAATTTCAGTAGCTTTCTTGAGATATTAATGTACTAAATTATCACATTTAAAAAGTACATTTCTGCCAGGCAGTGGTGGCACACACCTTTAATCCCAGCACTTGGGAGGCAGAGGCAGGCAGATTTCTGAGTTCGAGGCCAGCCTGGTCTTCAGAGTGAGTTCCAGGATAGCCTGAGCTATACAGAGAATCCTTGCCGCCAAACAGTCAGTCCATTTCCAAGGTTTTTAGTCTTATTTGGATTGTACAGTTACTGCCACAGTCTATGCTTAGGTGAGCCTTTGCTCACACTAACTTCTCAGTGAACAATGAGAAAGTTCCCTGGGTTGTATGGCTACAATTCCAGTCAATAAAGGAGCATTGACTATCTGGGACCGTCATATACAAGGAAGCCACTCATTAAGTCTTCCCTATCTGAAAATTTGAATTCTGAGGTTTCAGCTACCATCTTCCAGCCTTGACCTAAAAGTAGTAACTAGAAATTTTTGATAAGTAATTCATAAGTTTGAACTTGTGCACTGCTCTAACATGAGGAAATATGCTCGCGGCCAGCATGTACACCATCCCATTGTTCAGAGATCTATGCTGTATAAACTACCCACCCATCTAGAAGCTGTCCGCAGTATCAGCATGAGATCAGAGGATCTCAGTACCAGATCAGCTACAGAGCATCACAGGCTCAGGTGAGGACTGGTGGTCCAGGGATGCAGTTGAGTTTAACTAATGTCTGTCTTATTTAAAAAGGGCCCCAAGGACAAGAGTAGTAATAGCAGCAAATGATAGTCCCGAGGGGTGCTCTTACAGCCTTTTAAATGAAACCATGAAAATTCCTTATCGAGTAAGAGAAGAAATATCACAGGCAGAGATTGCTAAGATGGATAATAAAAAGGAATCTTCTACCCGGGAAACTGTGAAGAAGGAAAGAGAAATGTGTGCCTCTTCCGTAGTCACTTCAGACTATACATTCACAGAGCTGGTAAGAGTTTAGCTAATTGGCAAGACACACTTCAGGTGTGTGTGTATGTGTGTGTGTGTGTCTGTGTGTGTGTGTGTGTGTGTCTGTGTGTGTATCTGTGTGTATGAGTATGCCTGCCTGTGGTGTGTGTATGCCTGTCTGCCTGTGTGTGTGTGTGTGTGTTTATGCCTG
>NC_034603.1:18005375-18049542 GCF_900095145.1 Mus pahari | reverse complement strand
ATCTGCCTATGTGTGTCTGCCTGTGTGTGTCTCTGTGTGTGTGTGTGTATGCCTGCCTGTGGTGTGTGTATGCCTGTCTGCCTCTGTGTGTGTGTGTGTGTGTGTGTGTGTGTGTGTATGCTGGTGGGGGAGGATGCAGAAGCTAGAACAATACCTGGATATCTTTTTCTATTGCTCTCTATTTCAATTGCATTGTGTCAGGGATTCTGGAAGCTCACCACATAGCTAGGCTGGCTAGCCAGAGCACTCTCAGGATCCATCTGTCCCCACTTCTCAATGCTTGGGTCACGGGCATACACAGACATACCCAGTTTAAAGACTCAAACTCAGGTCCTCATGCCTACTAAGCCATCTTCTCAGCCCCTGGAGTGATGAGATTAAAGGCATGTGTCCCCATGCCCAGCTCTGAAAATATTTTAAACAGAAGGGTGTGTTACAGGGGTTATAGTTAATATAATCTAAATAATTGATATATTCCAAGGAAATTATCTTCGGGGACCTAACATGTACAATGAATGTACACCAGTAGAAAGGTTTAGATCACATAAAATGCAATCCATCAAGTATTTGTCTGTATCAGTTTTGATTGATTGACTTTTCTTCCTGTCACGGGTCTTATTTTTCTACATGATACTTAGCTAATACTGGGTGGAGTACAAGATATTATGAATTTTGATATATTAGGTCCTGGCTATTATTTTATATCTATACATATTCTCTAATTCTGAAAAAAAAAAAAAGTAAAAAAGCCTTGAAATCTGGATTCTTTGGGGCAAGAAGCCTCTGGATTCAGCTCTCCCATCCTTGCCTGGAAATTCTCGTCTTCCAGCACATTCCACTTCTGATCGTGCATCTAGCACACGTTTTTGCATGGCACTAAAGATCCATAACAGCTTGGAAGAAGGGGTATATTAGAAACCCCTGGTTGGATATTAAAATGTCCTTTTCCTTGGGACCACCAGCTGTGTTGACACCCAGCCAGGAGCTTGGCAGGCACAGTTGAAACATTTTGGGAGTTGACTGCTGCAGAGCGAGCTGCCAAGGAGGGTTCGCGAGGTCTTCGCACAAGAAACATAAATCTTCTCATTTTCATCATGAAATATCTATTGAGTGACTTCTTTCATTAACAAAGTGCCACCCCTCTCCCTGCACAGCTAATTTTCCTGGCCACTTGGGTATGCACAAAACTGAACTGAAATGCATAAAATAGTATAGACACTGCTGACTGTCAGTCACATTACTTGTTTTTAAAAGATCCTAAGACGAGCTGCTTTCCCAGGAATTTCTCAAGTCAAAAATTCCCCTCTTGGAATCCACCATCCTATCTGCAAAAGAAAGCGATGACGAAATGCAGTTTTTAAACACAGATGAGTGTGGCAGGGAGCATTTAAATTCATGCAACCTCTCTTTAGGGCATTTTGCTAGTTGGCTGAAGTGAAAAGCGAGCTCGTGCCGGTGGTTAAGAGCTATTGCAGTTCTAGAAACACACCCAACAGACACCTTTGCAGACGCGCATGGGTACTCATAAAAGGTTAGCAGCTCAGGCTGCTCTGGGACCCCCACGGACTAGAGACAGCCTGGTGGTTGGCTGGAGCCGCGTAAAGACAGCCGCAGGTGCACAGAGCAAGCAGACGTGGGCAGACAGAGCCCCTCCTCGGAGAACAGAGCAGGGCTTTCAGGAATCAAATCTCCAGGGTGTGTGAAAGGAAAAGAGCAGTTTTTAGAACACGAACAAATCATGCGGGGAGTGGTGGAAAGCTGTGCAGAGAGGTCTTCCCTCGATGTCTGAAATGGTCTCAGAGAATGGGTTCAGGATGTCCCTGGAATACCACCACAACTCAGAACTGTTCAAGCCGGGCATGGTGGCCCACGCCTTTAATCCCAGCACTCGGGAGGCAGAGGCAGTCGGATTTCTGAGTTCAAGGCCAGCCTGTGAGTTCCTACAAAGTGAGTTCCAGGACAGCCAAGGCTACACAGAGAAACCCTGTCTCGAAAAACCAAAACAAACAAACAAACAAACAAACAAAAAAACCCAAGTGTTCAAGACCCTGTTATATAAAAGGGTCGAATCCTACATGACCTGTCCACATGTCCCTATACTGTCCCTTGTTTTCCTCTCCCCCATCCCTCTCACAGGGTCACAAGCACTCCACCACTGAGCTACAGTCCCAACCCTAGAAAATATTGCAAAGGCCAGCAAGATGGTTTAGCTTGTAAAGGTGCTGGCCACCAAGCCTGATGACCTGAGTTTGGTCCTTGAAGCTCACATGCTGAAAGAAGAGAACTGACCTCACCTGAGGGCCATGGCATAAACGTGTCCATATGCATACACATACAATGCACATAAAATAAATAAAACAAGTGAGAGAGAACCAAGCTCCAGAGAGAGAGAGAGAGAGAGAGAGAGAGAGAGAAAGAGAGAGAGAGAGAAATCTCCTGTGTCATCATAAAGGGGACATCCTGGCCAAGGATTGATAAGCTTGAACTGTTTGGGAAGTCACAGACCTGGCTAATCCTGATTTCCTGTGGGAACAGTCATGCCTGTGAGGGCATGACTCTTTCAAGGGGAGATCCAGCGACAGAGACACCTGGGGTTTCTGGCCAAACCCCTGCTCAACTCTCAGACGTTACTTTGGGTTGTCCCAAGCCTCCCCTTGGATCGCCCATGTCACATGCCCTTCCCTTAAGGTCTCAGTTGCCAGGGTCCCATCCCCCTCCTGCCTCTCTACCTCCTGAGCTGAGCCAGTCTGACTCACTGGCTCTCAGGCCGTGGTTACCTGGAAGAACAGTAGCCACAAGAGAAAAGTCCGAGACACATCTCCCCACCAGATCCATAAAAGAACAGGCTTAGGGTCATGCTGTCGTCGCCCTGCCATTTACTGGCTCTGTGACAGCAAGAAACCCAGAAGATGAAGTCTGAAGCCTTCAGCCAGGGTCAGATGCTCATCCCTGATCCCATCCAGTCCTGAGCTTTCTGTGTGGCTTTGACAAGTCAGGGTACCTTGGTAACATGGTTATATCCGTGAAGCAGCGGTGATGGCAGCATCTACTTAACAGAGTAGTTACAACAGTTCAGAACGTCTTCCTTCGGAAACCCTGCACAGCACTGCCTGTCACATAGCCAAGGTGCTCTCACTCCAAGGATGTCATTGATGCAAATGTGTGCATTCCTACCATACATGGCCAGTCCTTAAGAAGTGACTGTCAAAGTCAGGGTAA
The DNA here is from genome assembly GCF_900095145.1 of Mus pahari. Taxonomy (NCBI): domain Eukaryota; kingdom Metazoa; phylum Chordata; class Mammalia; order Rodentia; family Muridae; genus Mus; species Mus pahari. The sequence continues at coordinate 18,046,323 of NC_034603.1, read as the reverse complement.
TGGGAATACTACCATTTCACTTTTTTTTTTTTTTTTTTTTTGACCTTCTCTGCCTGGGAAAATGATGGTTAAGCCAAATGTGGGATCTGGCTGTGATTTGGGCCAAGTTTAATTCAGCCCATAAACATATCTCTGCTCCACCGGGCCTTGTCACTGTTATGCATCAGTGAGATGTACGGATGAGCCTTACAGAGTGGGGCAAAAGAAGTCACAGAGGTGTAGGGGTCACAGAGCTGTGACTTTCAGGCAGAGTGACTAAGGGCTGAGAGTGAGGACATGCTTCCTCTTAGCCCGTGGGAAGTGGGGAGCAGCCCTCATCTCCCAGGGCTGACTACAAAAGCGGCATGGTCCCCACAAGATTTATTGAGTTCTCTAGCTCCCACCTTAGAGGCCACAAAACTAATCGTTTCCTATATTAGCTTCCTGCCCTTTTGTTTGACTGCCTACCACATATAGTCTTCATAAGAGTAGGGACCACATCTACCTACATTGTCTTATCTGTTACAGCATCCTGACCACATAAGGCGTACGTCGGGTACACAATAAACAGCTGTTGGACGGATGCATGCATGAATAAAGAAGCAAACAGAGATAAACAAAGGTAAGGGGCCTCAGAACTGAGCCTGACACAGCCACATGCCACACTCAGCCAGGCAGAGCTAGGTCTGCTTATTAGAACTCATTTCCCCTCTGCACAGGCTTAAGAAATCACTCAGGGACTCAGGCTCCACAGAAGTCATGCTGACAGGCTCAGAGTTCATGAGTTCAGCCTCCAAGTGACAGATAATGACAGTGATCAGGTCAGGGAATGGACTTCCTCTGAATACCCGACCAGCACTGAACACTTAGAATCTACCTGTAGTCCCTAGAGTAGTTGGGGTACAAGAGGGATAGGAAAGGAAGCAAGGATGCACGGAGCGCAAGGTAGGAAGGCACAGAGAAGGCGACAACCAGCATGGAGGGAATCCTGCTCTGTGAAAAACTGCTGAATTCAAATGCTCTACCACAGGGCTGGAGAAATGGCTCAGTGGTTAAGGGTGCACACTGTTCTTCCGAATGTCTCAAGCTCAGGTCCCATGAGTGCCAACATCAGTCCAAGAGGTGTGTGTAGGTGTGCAGTGATTGCCCCTGGTGGTTTCCAGGAACCAGCTGGGTGCTCTCTTTTCCCAGTTACTCATTCAGGGACTTCCCCGTGATGACCCTCTCCTGAAACTGTCTATGGTGGGAGTACATAAACAATAGAAGCTAACAAACCAGGAGCTCAAGAGATGGCTCCAGTGGGTAAGAGCGAGTACTGCTCTTCTTGTAGAGAACCAAGCTCCATTCCCAACATCCATGGTCAGGTGGCTCACAACTTCCTGAAACTCCAGAGAAGTGGGCACACCTCGCTTGGCCTCTGTGGGTATCTGCACTCACATGAACACAATCCCCAACACACATAAACATAATTAATTTTTAAATGGCAATCCAGAAAGCAATATATAATAAATAGCATATCACTGGGTAGAAGATCTCTGTTTTGCCCATTTCACCAACAAGGCTTGGGCGAGAGATTAAGCCAAGCAACTGATACCAGAGTCTGTCTATGTTTTCATCAACTCCAATTCTCAAAAGACATTGCTTCCTTCTGAAGCTACGAACTGAAATGTCACAAGAAAGAAATGAGTGTTGCGGATGATTTGATTTTGTCAGAAGTCTTCTGATCCCCCTGGATGGACACTAAGCAATTGACACAGAAGACCTGCTCTCCAGCTGAGATAAAAGGCAATTCCTCTTTATACAGTGGGCAATTCTCCCCCAAAGACTGCAATATACAAGAAGACTTTGTGTGCGTGCATGCACACATGCATGTGTGCAATTCTGAACAAATCTGGAGAAATAAAACCCATGGCTGCTTCTCCTAGAGACCTGATAAACAGGCAAAGTGTGTACCATGTGAAGGGCAAGAGTTGCCGTGAATGCCTTACTATATGGCCCAGCAACTAACTATTAAATAAATGAGGAAGTCTGTTTGGTCCAACTAGGTATGTGGCACTATGTCCATGAAGCGGGAGGTATTCAAATGATCTTTCTGACAGTGATGGGTCTAGTCTGAGAGTGTTAGAACCAGGGTGCTTGGGTGTATGGGGGTTCAGGAAGCCTGATTATGAATCTCTCAATTAGGCCCTCAAGGGCAAGACTTGAGCATTCAGGATTCTAAATATTTGAAAAGAATCTGTAGAGGTTGCTTTCTGTGAGGAAAATCTGTACGGATGAGAACAAATGGAACTCAAACTGTCCCAGATAATCTGAGAACCTTCAAAGAATCATCACAAGAGTCCTTTAAAGAAGGGGAGCCTGGCCATGGAAGAGGAGGGGGTCATGTGACCACGAGAATGGCGTGGTGCTGTGCCCATAGCCGGGCATGCCTGTGAGCTCCTCTCTCTGCAGAGCTCACACTTGAACCTGGAGGCCTTACCGCAGGCCTCTCTCATTCCTCTTGCCCATTAGCTCTCTGTTCCTCTATGCTGTCCCAAACTTCTAGGAGCCAACAGGTAGCGAGCGCTGTGATGTCTCAATGAGTGAGACATCCAGGAGACAGCTGTTGTCCATCATCTAAAAGACCACCAGAATGCTCCTCAGAAATATGGACTCAAGGTTGCTTGTCTTTGAATCCTTTTTAAGATTAAAGAAAAATTTATATGATCTCTCCTGATTTTGTAATCTGGTAAGTAAAAAATATTTAAATCCTGTGCGTTGAACAAAAAGCTGTCTGTCTGCCTGGTTCAGCCTGGTACTGCCAGGGTATAGCCTATGTCTGAGGTATCTTTTGTGTGGCAGCATTTGCCAGCTGAGATGCTCTTGTTGCTGGAGAGTGACTGGCTTACAGAATGGCCATTTTCTTCACCTGTTCCTTCTTAGAAGTAATGGGTGGCACAGCCACATGCCCTTTAAAACTTCATAGCATAGAAAACATAGAACCTCTCCACAGGCAATCATTTGCGATTTCGTGAAGAATAAAAGCAGGAAGGAAAGGAAGACCACAAAGGGGCCTGGGAGAAAGAACACAGTAACCTTTCTATTGGCAGGAAGTCAACAGAATACAGGGAACTCTGATGTCAATAAAACTGCACCTGGGTACCTGTGAGGGTTGGCTTAATAGTGGATCTTTCTAGAATCACCTGGGAAGCGAGTCTCAATGAAGGTGGATTTAAGTTGGCCTGTGGACATGCTTGTAGTAGATATTTTGACTTTATTAGTTTAGGTAGAAAGGCTCACCTTAAGTATAGATGGGACCATTTCATGGGCAGTGTGCTAGGTTGAATGGAAGAAGGCAGGTCGCTAGGGAAGGCAGATGGCTAAGCGCTGCATGCTTTCACTCCTGTTCTCTGCTCTCGACTGGACTTAGTCTATCCGGGGTCCCTCACATTTCTGCAACCTGGATTTCCCCACAATGATGGACTGTAACTTGGAATAAGTCCTTTCTCTCTTAAGTTGCTTCTGTCAGGATGTATTCTCTCAGCAACAGGAAAGGAAGCTAACGAAGACAGCATTTAAGGGCCAGCTTAATTCTCGGTACACTAAAACACATCTGTTCTCTTTGAGAGTTGGTTCCTGTTGGGCCCCAGTTTTCTGTGGATGGAGACATCATTGGATGCTCATCTCTTATCATCTTACCATCCCATAAGGCCTTTGGTCTTGATCCCTGAAACCTGAGGCTGCTTTGAATGAAAGCAGCAGACATGGCCCAGGAAATTGAAATGACCTTAAGGTTCCCAGTCAGACAGGCCTCCCTGAGCCTCAGTTTCCCCAAATGTAGAGTGAAACTGATTCAATATGTGTTGTATCCTTGTGCCAAAAACATGATCACTATCATTTTTTTTTCTGTAAAATTCATTAAATTGCAAGTGAAAACAGCCATAAGAGGAAAGCCAGTATTCGGTGTGGAACACATACAGACCACGAAGTCCGAGCACCCAGACCAGTATGCTCAATTCCAGGCAGCTGTGCTGTGAGCGCCAGACCAGAGACAGATGCTCATGCGCAAAGGGTGCCCCATAAATGCAAGAGAGAACTAAAAACACAGTATGGTTTGCCTTTAGTCAGGATGTTATAGGACTCCTGGATGAAGGCAGGGGGCTGGGTCAGACATCAGCAAGGACAGCTTCAAAAAAAAAAACAAAAAAAAAAAAAACCTGAGTTAACCTCGCCTAGTTCATCATCTGGCTCCTTTGATTCTGAATAGGAGCACAGCTGGGCCAAGACTTCTACTGCATCCTAGACATTCTTTGGTGACCTCAAAGTTCTTCTCATACTCAGTCACAAATCAATACCAAAGTCTAGGAAGGAGACGATGGGTTGGTTATAACCCCAACACCATCTCTTCCAAAGGGTTGGAGGAGATAGTTTTCCAGAGCTTGGAAAAACACGAAAGGCCAAGAGGAAGCAGGGTGGGAAGCTGAGGGTGGTTGATGGTGGAGATGCAGGGCCATCTGAGAGGCTCAGCATGGAAAGCCGAAGAGTTCAAGTAGTTTGAGGTCTCTTGCTAAAGTCTGGTTCTAAAGCCACCGGTGGCTAAAGATCTACAAGAACTCAAACCAGGGGGTAGGGGTGGGGTGCTTTTGAATCTGACAAAACTTATACATTTGTTTCATTTCAGTGTCCAGAAAAGCCGGAGGCAACCTTACACACAAGTTGCCAAAGGATGCCCAGGAGTCCTAAGATTCTGTCTGAGGATCCAGGATTTTAAACTAATCCCGGCTCTCTCTGGATGAGGCTGCGTCCCCAAGGTTCCTGCCTAATCCTTGCTCTGTGGTTCCTTTCTCCTGGTCTCCTGGCTCATGAAACAAGGCCTGTACAGACCTTGGCTTTGGACTCACCCACTGGCACACCCCACCCCACAAGCCTTTAGCAAAGTCAGAGAGGCGCCTTTCATGGCTTCAAAAGTTCCACCAGGTTCTCCAGCCGCAGGGGGCTGGAGTGGGTAACTGAATCCTACTCAAGGCAGAAAAAAAAAAAAAGCGCACAGTGACCTTTTGTCCCGGCTTTCCCCGGCCAGCCAGCCAGCCAGCAGAGGCGGCCCAGCCAGCCAGGAGAGTAAGGAATTGCAGATGTGCGCCCAGGGCGGCCGCCTCCCTTCTGCTCCCAAAGCCCGGCTGGACACCTCGGCGTCGCTCCGGGCTGCGCCGCTATCCGGTCCAGGGCTCCCGCTCCTAGCTTTGGGCCAAGGCTCCGGGGAAGTCACTATCGTGTCGCCAAGAGCTCGGTCCAGCAAAGCTTTACCACAGTTCCCACCCTTCTAGGGACAGGAGATTCTTTTTGCGTCGCAAGCAAAATGGGCAAACCCTTCCGAGCGCACCAGGAGCTGTTTGGGACGCCCCGGGGCGGGCTGCTGACACCGCACAGGTGAGGTCTCCTGTCCTTGGTGGGCGCGGCAAACTGGGACTGGGACCACCACTCCGCGCCCGGAATGATTGAGGTTGCTCGTGGCGGCCTTTGTGGGCCAAGTGAAGGAAGCACCCTCCTGGTATATGGAGTGGAGACACCTCTGTGTTGCGGGGCTCCTTTCCTGGGACAAGCCTCGTTGCCCCTGCTCTGTGAGGTCCTGGCTTGGTTCTTCTTACACGGAGTTTAGACGCCCTCCTCCCCACGCCCCCATGTCCCCGAGACGTCACTCTGGGTCCGCGCGCGGGGAAGGAAGGCCTGGCTAATGAAAGCCCTACGATCGCCGCCCCTAGCAGGTCCCCTGCGCCTGACTCTCTAGCCTAGGCTCTGAGGGAGAAGGCCGCTGTGCACTCACCGCACATGGTGGCTCCGATCACTCCAGACGCTCAGACGACTCGCTGCGCCTCGCGCTCCCTGGCTCAGGCTCCCGCCGCTCGGCCTCCTGCCCTTATAGCCAGCCAGTAGCCCTCCGAGAGGGGTGGGGCTGGGGCGGGGCCTCTTGCCGCCTGCTTGCTCCTTATTGGTTCCTGGTTGTCGTGACAACGGCGGGGGCCCCCAAGACTCAGGGAAAGGGGTGAGGGGCGGCTCCCAAGCTCCGGGCTCTACTGTAAGGGGAGGGAGGAGGCCCAATCGGTGGTAAACACCTTGAGTTTGGACTTTTGAATCAGTCATATTAGACGTGAAACTTTAGCAAGGGGGACAGATCGCTCTGTGCCTCAGTTTCTTCATTTGTAAAATGTGATAATGATAAAATGTACCTCTCAGATCCTCCTGAGGGTTAAGGCCAGACAGACTGTGTAGGCACAGAGTACAATCAATCAATCAATCAATCTCTCTGTCTCTGTTTCCCTATCTTTCTCTGTGCCTCTGTGCCTCTCTCTCTCTCTCTCTCTCTCTCTCTCTCTCTCTCTCTCTCNCACACACACACACACACACACACACACACACACACAGTGGACTCCTATTCTTGCAATATGCCCCACTATTCCAAACTTCTTTCAGAGCAAGCAAAAGTAGCACACACTAGGTTTGTGAACTTCTTCCAAACCTGCCAGGAGCAAACTGGGCTTGGCTGAAAAAGAAGAAAATTGAAGCTCCTTATTAAGATATAAGATATTGACTAAGATGTGCCAGAGCCCGGACCTGAGAGCAGTAGGGGGGTAAGATACCCCAGATCTAAAGGATAGCTGAGCCGCCCCGGAAACCGCCCCATGATGGAGATGCGCTGGCAGACCCGTCTGGCAAGCAGTGAGCCTGCATCCAAGCCAGGGGCTCCACCGCCCCACTGTGACCTGGAGCCTTGGTTCGACCCTGCGATGGATGAGTCACGAGGCTGGCTTTCCCCCGCCCTACTTCCCGGCTGTCTCCTCCTTCTCCCCACTGTTCTCCAGCCCCCTCATCTCCTGAGGAAAGACCTGGCCCAATATTTGCTCACTTTGAAGCCATCTGTGTGTGCATGGTTTAACTTAAAAAAAAAAAAAATTTCTTGAAATCTAAATCTATGATATTCCCCAATTATATTTTTTAAAGAGAAAAACTAGCTTAAGTCTTGTGTTTGGCATTTTTACTTAGCTTTGTGACCCCGGGAATGGAGGTGTTGTATCCACTGAGGAATTTGAAATTCGATGCTACTGACTGAGAAAGTTTGACTGAATCATCTTGATGCCTAGAGCTGACTCAGGAGCACCTTGCTCCTTACCCTCAGCTATGTGAGGTGACACTCATTCATTAATTTACCCATTCATCATTCATTCCCAAATCTGCACTTCACATCTCTCCCGGTGATAGGGACTTAATGAATGAGGACAGATCCAGCCTCCTGGCTCTTAGAAAACAATGGGTGGGGCAGACACTAAGCTGGAGGTTACATAGGAAATTGGACATCTCTGTAGAGAAGGTCCTGGGCTAGGCAGAACTCCACAGAAGGGGACAAGAAACAGGCCTTCTACTGGCACCAAATACCAGGATCCCTGTGTCCTAGCATAGTGCAGATCTGCCTTCCACTCTTCTTGTAATTTTGTATCTTCATATGAAAAGTGGCAGGGGTGACTGCTATGACCCAGTGGAGGCATCCTCTGCTTTTGGGACCCGTAAGCCTGGAAGCCTCTGGAAGAGTCATGACCTGACAGATACATAGCCATTGGACTCACCTGGCTCTAGGATTGGTCAGGGATTTTATGTAGCCATGCTCAACAACCTGCTGCATTTGGAGACATAGAAGAAACAGAAAAGAACAGATTCTCTTGGTTCAGCTGTACGGAGGATAATTTGGGGGAGTTTGTGATCACATTTGGGATGAGATAGAGGTGTCTAAGAGTGGAATGAGCCAGAGCAAATTGGATCCTTAGATGGACAAAGTTACACATCTCCAGAGCCCTGACTGCTCATGGATTTTTCAGAATCACAGCTCTGTGGTTTAAACATGTCCCCAAAGCAAGCTCTGTGATACAATTTTCAATGATATAGTTACCAGGCGGGACCTCTGAAAATCGATTGGGCCATGAGGGCTGCACCTCCACCAACAAATTAATGCTAATTAAAATAGTGCACTGACCTTTGAGTATAGCCTGTCATATCCTCTTGATCGAGGGTATCTTCCTGTATGGTAATATGACAGGAAGACCCATGCCAGACACCACCCCTCACTTACCGACTTCCTAGCCTCTAAAACCCACAGCTTATAAAGATTTATTACTTAGAAGTCACCTAGCCTATGGCGATCTTTGAGAGCAAACTTAATAAATTCCTATGTTTACTTGACGTCCACTGAAGCCGCTTTTGTCGTTTGAGACCAAGTACAGCCCTGACACCTTCAACCTGCAAGTGCTCTGACCAGAGAGAGGTTCGGTGGAATGCTCGGGTAGGGAGCGATAGCCCTAGTCCATTAGGTCCTTGCTGGAGGTAACTTTCTTGTCTTCAGCCTAGTCAGGGACCTGCTCCAATGCAGTCTAGGAATCCCCCAAAGAGTCAAGCCAGAGATGAGGATTCAGCTGGGGGAGTTCAGGGATGGACCCGTTTGGAGGACAGAAGCAATGGAAAGGAGCACCAGATCCTCTCTCAGCATGGCACGTACCTCTCTTTAGAGGAGGGTGAGCCTGTATACCCATAGGCAGAACCCTGTCTTCTCATTCATAGCAAGCTGCTGTACCTGGCCCTAGGGGCCTTGGATGTTCGGTACTAACATGCTGTCTATGGGTGAGTCTAGCCCCACTTTGCAGGGACACTTTGACTCCACTGGCCGAGAAGGTGAGGCATGTATTGGCTTCTTCACCTATACACGTGTCTCAACCCCTTCTGTAGTTGGAAGATTTACTCTCTGCTCCTCCCTATTCTATCTGAATAGCCCAGTGAAGCTCCACAGCTGTCCTCCTGACATGGTATGAGCCTGCCATCTCCCATGCACAGGCTCTGCTCATCTGCCTTTCCTGGGGTGCTGTTGCTGGAGTCTGACCACAGTGTCCAATTTGTTCATGGCATAGCAACTCCTTTGGGCCCCTGGATTTTTCACCATTTAGCATGTTATCATGAGGGACTTCACTGTCAAGTTTCTCTCAGCCTCAGCTCTGTGAGCTGAGCTATCCACAGGGCAATCTGAGATACATATTCTCCTTAATATCCTTTTAATACTCACAATACAGAAACACCACGTAAATCTGGTTGTCTAGACACCTAGCCCAACCCAGCACAGGGCTTCCTGGATTTAAACAGAACTCCTCAGGGAGTTCAGGGTGAGGGGTACTGAGGTTTGCAGCTAAAGACTTCTTGTTAGATAAAGAGGGATGGGGTGTGTATGTAGTGAGATTCAAGAGAGACCTGTGAGTAAGGTTCAAGGCAGGTAACATGTGGGATCCTAGGTGTGTAGGCCAAGTCCCATGTGTGGAGACTTGGACTGAATTCTCTACCTCAGGCCATCTACCTAGCCCTCAGCTAGATAAGAGGGGGGAGTGTCAAGGAATAGAAACTTGGGTATAGCACAGGAGGCCTGTCATATAACCTCTCCTTCTGCAGGGCTGTATAATGGCTTAAATAGGAGATTTCCCTACAGGCCCATGTGTTTAATTCTTGGTCTCTGGCTATCAATACTGTTTGGGGAGGTTCTGGAAACTGTAGAAGTGGGACTTTGTCTTCTTTCTATTCTGCTTCTTGGCTTCTAAAATGTAAGCTGCTTTGCTCCACAACATCTTTCTCACCATGGATTGAAATTATGAATTGAAATTAAATATCTTCTCTTATGTTGTTTCACCCAGTCAATATGTTACAGCAATAGGAAGTCTCATTAATATAGAAAACTGGTATCTGGGAGGTGGAGCTGTTACAGTGGCATCACCACATGGTTTGGATGCTTTTAGAACTGGTTTTCAGGAAGAGTCAAAAAAAGTTCAGGGAAGCCCTAGGATGCCAAAAGCAGAGCTTGATGGGATATTCTGATGGGTGCTCAGAATAACAGAGTGATTGATGTGAGTAATAGGGACAGAGAAGATAGTATTCATGAGGCTTCAGTTGGAAGTGAGGACTCCACTACTGGAAACTGGATGAAAGGCTGCTCCCCCGTGTCCTGAGACTTTGTGGGAAGGAGAACTTAAAGGCTAATCAGTTGTAAAATTTCATGACCACTCAAGCTGTGACACGGCTATCGCTGGCTGCTTTCAGACAGGTTTACAGTACACATTAGGAGCAAAGTGCAGAGCAGAAAGTTGAAAGCAAGCAAACCAACAAACCAAGAAAACCTGCAGCTTAAGTTGGAACAGCAGCATAAAGTTGGGACTATGCAAGACATCATTTCTGAAAAGATTAACATCAATAAAAGCTGATTGCTTTGCATTGGGCCAACAGAAGAAGGCCAACAGAGTGTCTCAGAATCAGCCAGACCTTATTTAGTGCAGGCTTATTTGAAGACTTTCGCTTGAACAGAAAGGGCCTTGGGATTCTCAGCTCACACAGGGCTGTCCACAAAGTTGTTTCCCTGGCCTGGCCTTCATTTCACTGTGTACATCTGCCTGGCCATTCAAAGGCTGTGGTAGTCATGGTCCAAAACTCTCTACTCAAGCTAATGGCTGGCCTTGTTTTTGTAGGTGTTTAGAATCCCGGAGTTATCAGATCACAAAGGCTTCCACACCAATTTCAAAGAAAGCCCAAGAGACCAGGATTTGTATGTCAGGGTCAAGATGCCTGCAGGTACTCCCTGAGAAGACAGTGCATAAAGCTGTGAAGGTGAAACCTAAGCATCCACAAAGGCTCCAGGAAGGGGAAGATGTCAGAGGTATAGAATATCTATCTGCAGAGGTAAGCTGTGGAAACAAGTGGGACCAGCCCAAGAGAGACCATGTGGATTAAAAATGATAATGCACAGGACTACAGAGTCCATTGGTGCCCGTATCATAATAACATGTACTCTACTAGATGCCAGACATGGTCTATAGAATTCAATATTCACCCTGCTAGGCTAGTCTGATATCCTTGTTGTTTTCCTATTTCTTCTCCAGTAGTAGAAATACCCATCCAAGATATAAGGGCACAGAATAAACATAACTTTTCTTATTTAGTAGGGGTTCACAACTAAGATTTTTTTCCTTAAATCTCAGAGAAGACTTTAGTCCCTAACACTAGGAAAATATTAGAACTGTGTTATGGTGGTTTGAATGAGACTCATTGACTTATGTGTTTGAACACTGAGTCCCCAGGTGGTAGAATTGTTTGGGAAGGATTAGGAGGTGGGGTCTTGTTGGAGGAAGTGTGTAACTGGGGCCAACTTTGAGGTTTCTAAAGCCTCCCTCCACTCTCAGTGTGCCCACTAGTTTATGCTTGTATTTTGAGGTGTGAGCTCTCTGCTACTCAATACTGTCCTCGTCTTTTCTTCTCCCACCATAGACTCTAACCCTCTAAAACAGTGACCTCTTTAAATGACTTTCTTTTATAAGTAAGTTTCCTTGGTCACAGTGCTTTTACCACAGCAATACAAAAGTCACTGATGAGTCTGAAAAGACTTTTGAGTTACTAAGACTCTTCAGGATACACTATATGCATTTCACATCATGAAATAGTAATGAGTTTTTGGAGGCTAAGGGTGGGATGCTGTGTTTTGAATGTGAAATTTCCTCACAGGCCTACACATTGAATATCTTGTCCACAGATGATGGTGCTATTTGGAACATTCTGGAACCTTTGGGATGTGGGGCCTAGAAAGAGGAAACAGGTCACTGGATGCTGCCCTTGAAGGTTATGCCTGGTCCTTCCCCTTTCTGCTCTGCTTCCTGGCAGCTATGATCTGAGCTTCTCTGTCCTTCTACAGTGTCCCTGCTATGATAGGCTGAGACCTCTAAAACTGTGGGCTAAAATAAGCCTTTCCTCCCTTAAGCTGTTTCTCAAGTATTCTATCAACACACATTAACACTGAGTGAGTAGGGCAAGAAAAGCTCATGATAAGGAACTGGACAGGAAACGGTGGCCAGAATCCTTCTGAAGTACAAGAGCCTTAGGGTTGAAGCAGTGACTGAGCACTGACTGTTCTTCTAGACCCGTGGTTCTCAGCCTTCCCAATGCTGCAGCCCTTTAATACAGTTCCTCACGTGCTGTGGTGACCCCAGCCATAAAATTATTTTTGTTGCTACTATAAGTTTGCTACTGTTTTAAATCATAGTGTAAATATCTGTATTTTCCAATGGTCTTAGGTGACCCCTATGAAAGGGTCAGTCAACTACCAAAGGGTTGAGACCTACAGGTTGAGAACCACTGCTCTAGAGAGTCCAGACTTGATTGATAGCAATCACATGCTGGCTAACAACATTCCCTCTTCTGACCTCTACAGGCAATGCCTACACATAGGGCAAAACACTTATACAAATAAAAATTTTTTGGAGACAGGGTTTTACTAGCTCTAGCAAGATGTCCTCGACCTCACTTTGTAGACTAGGCTGGTCCTGAACTCATAGAGATCCACCAGCCTCTACCTCTCAGTGATGGGACTAAAGGTATGCACCACCAGACTCAACAAAAATGTCTTGAAAGAAAAGAAAAAAACAGACAAGGATTTGTGGCAAAGAAGACATGTGGAGGTCAGGCATGGACAGATTGTCTTCCTCAAGTACTTTCTGACTTTCATTTGCTTTCTTCTTTTCTTTCTTTCTTTCTTTCTTTCTTTCTTTCTTTCTTTCTTTCTTTCTTTCTTTCTCTTTCTTCCTTTCTCTCTCTCTCTCTCTCTCTTTCTCTCTCTCTCTCTCTCTTTCTCTCTCTCTTTCTTTCTTTTTGAGACAAGGCATCATAGTTTTGTCACATTGACTTAAATCTAGACAAACACGGATCAAGGGAATCTCAATTTAGAAACTGCCTCCATCAGATTGGCCTGTGAGCAGTCTATGGGTCATTTCCTTGATTGCCTATGAATGTGGGAAACCCCAGCCCACAATGGGCAGTTCCATCCTTGGGTATGTAGTCCTGGTCAACATAAGAAAGCAAGCTGAACAAGCCAGTAAGCAGCATTTCTCTGTGGGCTCTGCTTTAGTTCCCTCCTTAAGCTCCTGCCCCGGCTTCCCTCAGTGATTGACTGTAAGCTGTAAGATGAAATAACACTTTCCTCTCAAGTTGCTTTCGGTCAGTGTTTGAGGGCAGCAACTGAGAAGCAAACTCAGATACAAGTTTTCCTGTTGAGTCAGGAGCTCACCCATACAGCTAGTTTGGATGGCCAGCAAGTCTTCCGCCTGTCTTCCCAGTGCTGGGACCACAGGAGTGTTCTGCGACATCAGGCTGTAGCTTGCTTCTTTCTTCGTTTTTCAAGACAGGTTTCTCTGTGTAGCCCTGGCTTCACTGAAACTCACTCTGTAGATCAGGCTGGCCTTGAACTCAGAGATCCACTGCCTCTGCCTCCCGAGTGCCTCTGGGATTAAAAGTGTGTGCCACCCCCACCTAGTCACATCAGATTTTTTTTTTTAACCCTTGCGCATACTGGAGGCTTGAACTCAGGTCCTCCTGTTTGTACAACAAGCACTTTAGAGACCAAGCCATCTCCCCAGCCTGGGATGCAGAATTTCCAAGGGTTCCCTTCTGTCAATTTCTTTCTGTACCCTTGAGGCACATACTGCTGTTGTCTAAGCAATATGGTCCTGACTCAAGGGATTCCAGTCATGCTGCAGAGCTGGGGTCTGGCACAGGAACGCTGGGGCACCCCCATATGCTTCTAATGCTCCCAGAGCTGGTCTTGCTATGCCTGGCTTAGACAGAGTGGAAATCTGAGGCTGCACTAAACAGTTCTGTGAAACAGGTGATGGGAGAGTACCTGGTGCACACCAAGTGTGTAGTTCCCATCAACCTGTGGCCAAGACCAGGGGACCACTGTTCTAATCTGAATGCCAGCATCCTCCTAGTATAGCCAATGGTGATAGGAAGCTTCATGGCCAGGTAAGGGGGCAGATTATAAAGGTGTGCTATCCACATAGAAGAGATCCCAAGGATGAATATGGTGGCATCTGACTTTAACTCTAGCACTCAGTAGATAGAGTGCTCTATGAGTTCAAAGCCAACCTGGTCTATGTAGTGAGTTTGAGGCCAGCCAGAGTCACATAATAAGACTGTGTCTTTAAAATGAAAGTTAAGGGCTGGTGAGATGGCTCAGTGGGTAAGAGCACCCGACTGCTCTTCCGAAGGTCCAGAGTTCAAATCCCAGCAACCACATGGTGGCTCACAACCATCCGTAACAAGATCTGACGCCCTCTTCTGGAGTGTCTGAAGACAGCTACAGTGTACTTACATATAATAAATAAATAAATCTTTAAAAANAAAANAAAATAAAATAAAATGAAAGTTAAAAAAGAGATTCCCAAAAGCTGCCTCTCCCCTTCCACCATGTGAAGACATCCATACTAAGGGCCAGATGATCCAGATATGGAATCTGCCAGTGCCTTGATTTTGGACTTCCTTGTCTCCAGAATGTCAGAAAAAAGAGATTCTACTGATTGTAAGCCTCCTGTGGTGTTTTGTTGTAGTAACTTTACAGACAAAGACAGCTGGTGATGGTCTTTTATTCTCCCTTCTCTCCATTATCTGGCACTGTCTGAGCTCATTCCACCCCAAACTGTTTCAGTTGTCTCAGACAAAAACAAACAAAAACAAACAAACAAACAAAATAAGAAAAGAAAAAAACAAAACCACCCAAACAAACAAAATCCCGTGGAAGCAGAGGAGGCCTCATACCTAGAGGTCATTAATTTATCTTACAAATGTTCTCAACACTGCGTCTTTCCTGAGTGACAGCAAGGGGGAAAGAGAAAGCCAACCCCTTTTTACCTTGCTGGGACGCTCTGAGCAAGCATGCACAGAAACACACGTGCAGGAGAGGGAGGAAGGGGGAGCAGAAAAGCTTTAGAGAGAGTGGGAGCTCAAAAGAGCAGATCTGAGTTTACCTTCTAACTGAAGCTTCTAAGCCAGGAAGGAATTCAGCTAAGGAACGGGATGCGGGGAGGGGACCGGGGGATGTACGTGTCACAGAAGTAAGTGTCGTGTGATTGATGGTATCCTACACCTTATCAGAACTAAATGCCGTAAATGCTATAAACAAGGAAGGCAAAGAGGAGAGAGGAGACAATAGAGAATAGTAGGGACTGTGGAGACAGGGATCATAAGCCCCATTTTAGACTCTTCTAGGTACCCCCCCCCAAAAAAAAAGACACACTGTGGATGCTGGCTAATGAGCTAAAAGGGTATAGGGACGGGAATGAGACCCATGTTTAATATTTCAAGGTAAATATTTCGTGTTCCATTAACTTATTTACTCTACAAACAGGATTTTCCTGAGGGCGTCAGAGGGGCTCCTGGGAGTACACCTCTGTTTGCTGAGCTGATCTAGGATGCTACAGGAAAACCCAGAAGTGTAGGTGCTCTGAAGAGCCGCAAGGGGACACAGTTGTAGCTGGTTAGCCAGTGGTCTGTCTGCTCCAACAGAGCTCCCTTTGTTTGGATCCCAGAAAGGAGGGTACCCCAGTAGCCTGGACTGTGGTGAGGAGTTCACCCTAAGGTGTCAAGTGTGGGGCAATGACTCATCAGAACCAGAGAGGATGCATTAGATAAACAGCTTGTTGCTGCTGATTCTATACAATTCTTCTAAAATAGGAAGCCATGGGAGTCCCAGCACTCAGGTGGCAGAAACAAGTGGATTTCTCCATGAATTCTAAGACAGCCTAGCCTTCATACCAAGTTCCAGACCAGCCAGAGCTCGATAGTATTGGACCCTGTCAAAAAAAAAAAAAAATGAAGAGGGGGAGGAGAGGAAGAAGAGAAGAAAGATAATAGTTGTTGATGACAATGATGATGATGATGATGATGATGATGATGATAAAAAATGAGGGATACTCTAAGCTTGCTGAACATTCAAAGCCAAGGCCAAGGGCAGTTGAAAGCCATTCTTTGATCTCCACATTCTTGACATGATACACACACACACACACACACACACACACACACACACACACACTCACACTACTATACTCTTTAAAAAGCCAACTAAAGACTCCCACATTGGGAGTTAGCATTGGGTAAAGGGTTCAAATACATGGTGAGATGCTCAGAGAACTAGGATCAGAAAGCCAGAGGGGTTCATGAAAGGCCTGCCTTCCAGAGTCCTCCAGGACACCCCAGAAGCAATTCAGAGATAGGGCAAGGTTTCTGCACAAAGGATACGTTGACACCCCCCCCCCAAAAAAAAAACCCCAAGGACCAGATCTCCATACTTTTGCCAGGAAGAAGTATGTGCCCTCTGGAGGTTATAACAACCTTGCTCACAGGTCCATTGTGGACCTCAAGACTTCCCAGACTGCATCCTTGGAGGAGGGTGCCATGACTGCATATAGGAGGTGCCTTGAACAGTCCAGGTCACTCACTGGAGCCTCCAGGGTGGTCAAGGAGGGTTAGAGGCTGGTGACTAAGTCAGACCTTCATCTTCAGTTTCCATCTTCTGAAGGACCTGCTTTTAGACCTCTTGGCCATGTTTTGCCTGTGTGCTGCACGTTTGCCCTGCTTGCAGTCCACCTTTAAGCAACACACCTAGCCACCCTGCTCTGTGCCCTGAGAAAGCATCTCATCAGGCATGCTTTCTGGCTTTTGGTTAGCCGTGGCTAGTGGGAGAATGAAGTGTAAGAAGACAGAAGTGAAATGAACACATGTATCTTTGGGGTGACTGGGTCTCTCCCAGGGGCACTTAGGTACTGTCTGCGGGGTGTGTGATTTGCTCTGTGAGAATCCGGTCCTTGTAAGTCTAGAACTGGTCCCTTCCCAACTGGGCAGACTCTCTTCTTTGCACTACCTGGGATTGAACCCTCATGCATGGTAGAGAAAGAAGTACACTACCACTAAGCTACATCCCCAGCCCCAAGATGAGCATTCTCCTAACCTTGCTTATTCTTCTTAGTTAACCTGTATTGTAGCTAGGATTTCATTGTTATGAAGAGATACCATGACCACAGCAACTTTCATAAAGGAAACCATTTCACTGGGGGCTGTCCTACAGTTTTGGAGGTTTAGTCCATTATCATCATGGTGGGAAGCACGGCAGCATCCAGATAGACACGCTGCTGGAGGAGCTGAGAGTTCTATATCTTGATCCGCAGGCAATGAGGAAAAGACCGTGTCACACTGGCCAGACTTGAGCATATTCGAGACCTCAAAGCCCACCAGTGACACAGTTCCTCCAATAAGGCCACACCTCCTGATAATGCTTGCCCCGCCCCCAACCACGGGCCAAGCATTCAAACACGTGAGTCTATGGGGGCCATTCCTGTTCAAACCACCACACTGGCCTAGGGAGTAATTGAGGTGAATGAGCTATCTGAGTTTGTCTAGGGCTTTTCTGCTTTTAGCAGCTGGGCAACCTCTTAGCCCTAAGTAAACAGGAACAATCACTGTAGTGGCTACCTGACTCCTGGAGCCCCTGGTACTGTTGGGTAGCTAGCTAGCCAGTAACAGGATTAGGGGACATAAGAGCTGGGTCCTCCCCCTGGTAAACAACAGCTTCTAAAACCAAGGACTGGAGCTTTAAGACTAATTATTACTGGTCACACATGTCCCCAGCCCTGAGAGGTGAGGTGATATCCTAGACTGCCTAGAATGTCATTAATTGATAACTATCTAAACCTGGACCCAGGAGCCCTAAACCTTAAAGATTTAAGGTTTAGGGCTCACCCTGTAGAAATCAAACCATTCAGACTGGTCTACCAGATATACCATAAAGTTCCCAGAAAAAACTGCTTTCTAGAGATTTTTAGAATTAATGTAAAACCTGCCCTAGGATAACACTAAGTAGCTACTTCTCCCAACCAATGTCCTCCCAAACCCACATCTAGATGACTTCAGGATAGTGTGTGTGTGTGTGTGTGTGTGTGTGTTTTACTGGGGACTGAATTTAGGTCGTCAAACACACTGGTCAAATGTTCTGCCATTGAGATACACTGCTAAGCAGTTAGCTGCTTTCTCTGAATGGAAACAATTCCTCCTGACAGAGGAAGGAGGCTCATGAGACTCAGAAGTTTCCTGTAACTTACAAAGTTCTGGAAGCTCTGAAAGAAAGTCACAAGGCCCATCCCCACTGTGATGCAAGTTACAAGCAACTGAGAAGAGACCCTGTGGTACAGCTGCCAGCAAGTCGTGCGGGGAGCTGCAGGGACACGCAGCCTTCTCAGGGCTCAGCCATGCTGCATTTCAGTGATATCGCTGTTTTCAAGACACCCCTGTAAGTAGCCCCCAATAAACCCACTGGCGAGCCAAGCGAAGATAGGGTGGGATGTGTCTTTGTCCTGTTGTCGCTCTATCTGGGATGAGAAGACATTTGTGTCTCCACAGGAAGAATCTCACAAGAACTGAAGATAAGGATAAAGGTCTCTGGCTGTTGTCTCCTCTCAACCCTGGAGTACGTACCTCACTCTGCAATAAGCTCCTCCCAGCTTCTGAGATAAGCTCTGTGTGTCTTATCTGAATTCTTTAGATAGAGATCACAAGAGCCAAAGGGATCCCATGGAGCCAAAAGGAGTCAGTCAAGTGTGAGATTCTTGGTGACATTGCTGCTTATCTGTTTCCTTGAATTCCTTTTCTTTCCTTCTTTCTTTCTTTCTTTCTTTCTTTCTTTCTTTCTTTCTTTCTTTCTTTCTTTCTTTCTTTCTTTCTTTCTTTCTTTCTTTCTTTCTTTCTTTCAGACAGGGTTTCAAACTGGGTATGCAGCTGAGGATGACCTTGAATGCCTCCGGTCCTCCTGCCTGCATCACTTGAGTGCTGGGATACCATGGGATACCAGGTATGTATTAGCACACCAGATTCTTCCTTACATTTTTTTTTTAAAAAAAAAAAAACTAAACTCAGAAGAAGAAGATCCCAAAACTATGCCCTGAACTTCTAATCTGTCACGACCACTGAGAAGGACTAACCATCTTGGCTCTCCCCGAAGGGTGACAGTTGTCTGGCAATGAACCTGGCCATGTCCACAGAAGGGCTCAAGGTCTTCTCATCCCCTTTGGAACTCGATGCTGACTGCTCTTACCATCCAGGGTTTCTGCCTATACCCACAAGTAGCTGAACCAGTGTTCTCCTGCCTGCATCCTATCTTCATCCTATACATTTCATCTTAGAATGGTATAGGTAAGGGTGGGGTGGGGGAGATAGGGGTAGGGAGTAGAGGAGGGCCATCAATCTGAAGGTGAATGCCTATATTAGTCTGTTTCCTGTTGCTAAAACAAAGTAGTGGTGGCTGACTAATGTACAAAGAACACAGGCTCATAGAATTCGTAACTAAATAACTTACAGTTAGGCTGAAAGTCAAGCGGCAGGGTCCTGGTTTCTGGGGAGGTCTTGTAGGGGGGAATCTCATTATGGTGGATGCTAGCATAATGGTATGAAAGTGATCAAGAGGGAGAGGTTATCTTGTGATACAAGAAGCCAGAAATCAGGGAGTGGTCCATCCAACTATGATGACATCTTTATTTTGAAGGCCTTTCGATGACCTAATGACTTCCCATTAGGCTCTACCTCTCTTAGATCTTACATTACTCTCTCTTATCATTAGTTATGTTAAAAACACACACACACACACACACACACACACACACACACACACACACAAACAAAAACTCTTTTACTCACTGACCCAGCTCACCAGCTGCCAGGTTCTCTTTACATTACCACATTGGGAACCAAACTTCCAACATGCCAATCTTTAGCAGAAAATCACAAAGAAACCATATCAATGTCTCCACCGAGTTATCGAGTCGCATAGTGGCCTGTAGTTGTAAATCTCTGAGGTTGGATCAGGGACAGCAAGTCAGGTTTGGGACTCAGAACCCTTTGCTCTTCAGTCAGAAGAGAGGGGTTAACACTCGGTGGGCCATGCAGACAGGGCAATAAAGCAGACATCTCAGGAAAGAGTTAGCCTAGCCCAAGATCATGACCTTAGCCCCAGAGCCTGCCTAGAGTCCTTCTCTGTCTCTATTGTGGCCTCATGGCTGTGTCTGTTGACATGGTTGGGTGAACCTAGCTGGTGCAGGAAGAAGGGCCTGTCTGTGTTTACTAAGCATGCAGAAATGGTGTCTTCTGGTGTGGCTAAAGCAAGGGGGGCACATCTGAACCTGTTTTCCTGAAGATGGCACCCTTGGTTTCCTCTGTGGATTCAGGTCTCTGACTCTCAGCCTTGAGTCACATGAGCAATCAACACAGTGGCCATGTTCTGCTGACTCCTCAAGTTTTGCTCATGTCCTGAAATAACTTTACCCCTCTACAAAAACCTCCTCTTAAAAATAGAAACCCAGCTTGCGTACCTCAACTCCCTTTCCTCAACAATATTATCTTTAGAACATCGTTTTCAATGATAGCAGATATTCAGCCATCTATTTTTTGTTAGGAAAAAAAAACCTCAAATGCGCACCAGAATAGCTTGAATTATCCTTATCTACTCACCTCCCATAGTCAACCATCATCAATATTTAATCAACTTGTTTTACTGACCACCCCCACCTCGGCTTTTTTTTTTTTTTTTTCTGGAACAAATTATAAGATGATTAATTCACCATGTGGATTTACAAATGAAGATTCGTGTGGGCATAAGAATACTTTAATATTCTCAAACACTTCACATTGAACTTCCTCTATTATCTCCAAAATATCTTTTTGTTATTTTTTTTTCTGGCCCTAGAGATCAGATCTGTCCTACACATGTTAGACAGGAGTTCTAGCTGGGTGTGGTAGCTCTTGTCTGCAATCCTGGCACTCAGAAGGCAGAGGCAGAGGATTACCATGAGATCAGTGCTAGCCTGAGCTACACAGCCCTAACCTGAGCTACACAGTGCTAGCCTGAGCTACACAGGAGCTCCATGACAGCCTTGGCTACATGATGAGACCCTGTCTTGAAGAACAAAAGCAAAAAAGTAAAACAAAACAAACAACAGGAGCCCTTCCACTGAGGTGAGTCCCTAGCCGTTCAGAGCATATGTTTACGGCTTATTTGTTCAAATCGGGGTACAAGCAGCATCCGACCATGGCAGTGGCAAGCCTATCTCTGAGAGCTAAGAAAATATGTAATCCTCAGAAACATTTATAATCTCCCCCATGCCACTCATCCTCATCACTTGGGACAGTCTAGTGGCGGTAAGTGCTTTTCCACCCTGCAAAGCCTGTAGGGACCCTGTTTCCTGCCTGGCTCGCTTGCTGGCAAGGAGACTGTGAGTACCTCGTGCTGCTGGAACAGCAGAAGCCCTGGGACCCAGAGCCCACATCTGAAGACGGGGGGGGGGGGGGGGAGAGATGTGAAAGTCAACATACTCCAGGAGCAGCTGCCAGGGTCATGGAGAGAACTGGCCCTGGAGCTGGCTGGCCAGCAACAAGCTTCGCACACCCATCGAGGTGTGTGGTGAGAATTTTGGTTTCTTAAAACCCCAGTTATGTCATGGGAATATGTTTTTTGTCTCAATCCCAGGTGTGGGATGTGGGGCTGCTTCAGACTGTCCGCGGTCTATGAACAATTACAATTATTAACTACGATTGTCTCGTGCTCTAGGAGGGACATGATTTTTTTTTTTTAACAGCTGCAGGCAGTTTAATTCTGGGGACTTTGGAGAGGGGAGAGCCTCAAGAGGACCTGGGATGCTGCAGGTCCCCCTGCTGCTGGATCCTGTTGCTGCTTTTGCTATTGTGAGATTGCTGGTTTATTATTATAATTATTATTATGAGTGTGTGTGTGTGTACGTGTGACAAGAGTGTCATGGCTTATTATTATAATTATTATTATTATTGTGTGCATGTGAGTGTGACAAGAGTGTCATGGTTTGTATGGAGGCCAGAGAACACATTTCCAGGTTCCATTCCCATCTACAGGCACGTTGGTGTGCAGAAGGGCCTTCGGGTCCCCACAGCCAAGGTTACTGTCACACGTGCTTCTCAAACAAACACACGAGGATCATTTTCTTCGTGTGCCAATGACAAGACCACCTCCCAAAGTCTCTCTCAGCTGGGATGTGTGACAGAAAAGCCATCTGGCCAACACCTGTCCCGAGGCCAGTGACCATTTAGTTTCAATCTGTGGTTCTGGAAGAAAATAATTAAGGCTCCGGATGCTGCCAACAGGGTGGCTCCATGCTGTCCTTGGCAATGACCCCTAAAAGCAGAGCCCCACCATGAAGCTCTCTGCCCTAGCTCCAGCCCCACCCACCAGTTAGCTCACTTACAGCATCAGAGGTAGTCATCCCTTCTCCATGGACGGCTGGTGCCCCTTCCCTAGCTACAGGTCTCGGGCCCTCTTTTTGTCTCACTCCTGTAGGACAGGAGCCTGCCTCTGTCTACTGTCCTCTAAGCATCTACCCTGTGCTTCCTGGGTTCCCGTCTGCCCTGTCCAAGGCTGGGAGCCAGATGTTCTCAGTCCTACTTTACAGACAGAGAAATAAAGGCTCTGGAAACTAACAGCTGTTGCCCAGGGTCCAAAGTCAGCAAGCCTGATTGGATCAAGTCTCCTGCCGTGGCTTCTTCAGCACTCTCCCTTCACCAGTTCAAACCTCTGTCTGAGGCTTACTTCTATCTCTGGCGGGCCCTTTCCTGAGCTTTAGAACCATAGCTGACTGAAAAAAAGTCTGTGAGGTGTTTTTTTCTTGGTTGATTGATGTGGAAGGGCCCTATTCACTGTGCCTGGTGCCACTCTTGAGCAGATAGTCCTGGGTGCTATAAGAAATCAGGCTGAGCAAGACGTGGGGTGCAAGCCCTAAGCTAGCAAGCAGCACTCCTACACGGCCTCCATCAGTGAGGAGAGTCAGGGCAGGAACAGGGGCAGGAACCTGGAAGCAGGAACTGAAGCAGGGGCTCCTGTCACCCTTTTCTCCCTAAGTTACTTTGATCATGGTCTTTATCATTGCAACAGAAACCTAACTAAGACATTTCCCTTCCTAAGCAAACTGTAACCTGCTACCATTCCATATGCTGAAGTCCAGCAAATGGCTTTCCTGTCAGCCCCTCCAGCTGAAACCACTGAGTTCAGTCTCCGCTTTTCTTACCCCCAACCTCCGTCTTAAAGCCTGGGAGGCCTGTTTGGGTTAGTTGCTAGGGCTCCCTGACTCACTTCCCTTCCACCCCACATCTGCACTGAAGCCCATCCACCCAACCCTGAAATCTTTCAAAAATGAAATTCTCACCACGCTACTTCTGCCTAACCTCTTTATGGGGCTGGAGAAATAGCTCAGAAGTTAAGAGTATGTACTGCTCTTCCAGAGGAGCCTAATTTGCACCCTAGTACTCACGCTTCAGATCTGATAGTCCCTTCTGACCTCTGTGGGCACCAGTGTGCACGCACTCGCACACACATGTGCACACACACTCACACACATGCACACACTCACACACACATGTGCACACACACACACTTACATACACACACTCACAGACAGATGTGCACACACACATACACATACACTCACACACATACAGTCACACACATACACACCCACATACACATACACTCACACTCATACACACATGCACACACACATACAGTCACACACATACACACACACACTCACACACATGTACATGACAAAGAATTAAAAATGAAAATAGCTTTTGTTTGTTTGTTTTTATACAAAAGACTTCCGCTGAGCCTCTGAAAACAGAGAGAGTGGGAAGTTTAGCTAGGCCTGCCCTGTTCCCAGTCACAACACCCAAGCTACTATGTAGGCAATCTTAACTCAAGCCAAGGTTCTAATCTCTACAGGCCCAGATTCTCACGTCTGTCTGTCTTTCTTCTGCCTCTCCTTGCCTGGTCAGACACATTCCCCTCCCTGCTCCACTGAATTAAGTAACATCTACCCAGTGGTGATGAGGAAAATGCTTTGCTTTTACAGCCCATTAGCCATGTGCTGGGTCTGGTCTGTAATAGCATCTCCAACATTCTCCACTCCACCCCATTCCACAGCGACCCTATAACACACACCGACCGTGTCATGTGCTGTGTTAGGCTCTGCCCATGAGCCCCTTGGCCATCCAAAGAAGTCCAGGGAAGAATGCTCTGCAGTTCACAGGAGTGACTCAAGGAGTAGGTTGTGGGCTTGGAACTGCCAAAGGCCATAAGCTCAAGAAAGCTAACCAGAAGTCAACAGGGGGTCGGAGTGAACACCCAGATACAGCTGTACCTATGCCAACACTGAAAGTTTCAGTTGTGTGGATAAATGTCTTGTTCTCTTTCTTTTCTTTTCTTTTCTTTTTTTTTCTTTCTTTCTTTCTTTTTTTTTTTTTATCTTGCCTCAAGTTTATTTGTAAAAACAGCACAGGACACTGGTCATATGCAAATAGTGTGTAGGTAGATGTGTCCCAGCAGTCATCTGTCTTCACACTGGCAGGAGCCTTTTCTATGGAACTTCACAGGAGCCTGGGCACTTTTAGGAGCCTGAGCTGGAGCTGCAGCCTCTGCCTTGATTTGAACCCTGGGCTTTGGCTGGCAGAGCCTACGACCCTTGGCCATGTAACTTGGAATCCGCTTCCCAAGCTTGGGGTGAGCGATGAAAGCCAGACGGCCGAGTTTGCTGCTGGGGGCTTCTGCGCATGCTCTCACTGCCTTTGCACGTTGTTGGCAAGCATCTTCTTCAGGCCTTTCTTGTTGTGCTCCTTGGCAAAGCACATGTTCCCCAGGAACTTGGGATCAACTCCCTAAAGAGATTCTTATCTTTGTGACCATGGTTTCTTAATGCCATTTCTGTGCCATTTGTGGGACTAGTTATGTGTGGTGTGGTTCTTGGACTTGGCCATGTCTGCACTGTAACTGATGGCTCCTGCAGCGCCTGGGACCGGAAAAGAAAGACAATAAATGTCTTTTCCACTTACACTGTTAAGCGTTTTCTTTTGATCGCATGCTATGGGAGGAACCACAAATGACTCTTTTTCTAGGCGCGGTGAGTGGCTCTTCCCCCCTACTCCTTATTACCTGTTGTACTTGGCATCGTAAGTTTGATATGTGCCTTCCCATTTGACCATGAATCAAGGGCACACATAGAGATCAATACATCATGGCCTTGCGGCAGTAGCTCAAGCTACTCCAGGAATAAGTGAGTCCTCGACCTGGCTGGGAGAAGCTTCCTGAACAGGGAACTTGTCTTGGCATTACTACACATGCCTTTGCTTCCCCCTGGCACTGACTTTCGAGGAAATGGGAGGAACGAGAAATGGGGAGGATCATTCTCACTCCTCTGCAGGTTCCCCTGACCCCACCTGCGATCCTCAGACAGTTGGTGAATATCGAGGATTCTGTGTATTGAGACCACCAGCCCCTTCCCCCTTCCCCTCTGAAGACCCTTTGACCTCTTATTCCAGGCAATTCCAGCATGAACTCTGGTTCTCAGACTCCAGAGCAAACCCAGGGCAGGGGAACTGAGCCCCCTTGCCATCTAGAGAGGGCACCAGTTCAAGCCCCAAAAGGCAGATTAAACAGATGGCAGTGGGCATGAGAGATGATGAGCATCGTGAAGGTAATGCTCAGGAATAAATACATTTCCTTTCCTTTTTGCTCAAGCTAGTTTGAAGTGAGTTCCTGCCCATCAAGGAGCGGAGACTCAAGGTTAGTGCTGCCTGAGGCCACAGATGGTCAGAACGTGAGCACAGAAGCTTGGGAGAAGAAGAAGGAAAGAGCCAGACAGAAGCTTGGGAGAAGAAGAAGGAAAGAGCCAGACAGAGCCACGTGCTCCGCAGAAAACCCAAAGTAGGAAAGCACACACAGAAGCCCAACATAATGAGAACTTGAGGTCTCCCACTCACAAGGATCTAGGGAAGACGGTGTCACAGTCTAAGTCATCTTCAGGGAACCAAGAACCGGAAACAACCAGGCATAAAGTCACATGATACCAGAGCTCCTTGCATCCCAGGTGCCGTCACTGTGACCTGCCTGTGAATTTAGTGTCAGTGGAAGAGAGGACTGGATGAGCATCCCTGCCTGCAAAGCAGCCGCCTGCTACAATCCCATCCACGCACACGGCTGTGCCAGGCTGCAGACCAGTGTGTCTGGATGCTGTCTATTGTTAGTTATTGTTGCTGAACAACAGACCCACAAAAGGGACCAGATCATCTCAGTCCACAGGCTGAGATCACGGCATGGGAAAATTTGTACTCTCAGAGGAAAGAGTCGTTGGTTCTTCCTGCTCTAGGTTTATTACCAAGGTGGCCTTCCAGTTTGGGGTGTTTTTTTGTCTGTTTCTGTTTTTTTCGAGACAGGGTTTCTCTGTGTGGCCCTGGCCATCCTAGAACTCACTCTGTAGACCAGGCTGGCCTTGAACTCAAGTCCACCTGCCTCTACCTCCCAAGTGCTGGGACTAAAGGTGTGCACCACCACTGCCCAGACAGTTTGGGGTTTTTAAAGATATATTCTCTTGGCACATTTCAAGTATGACTGTAGCTGTCATGCTGTGTGCTCGTTCAGCATGATTTAATTCTCCTGTCTCAGTGGGGTTTTGTGTCCTTTAAACAACACTTCCTATTTCATACATTTTCAATGGGTAAGTGGGTGATATCTATGTAGGTCTGTTAAATAATAAAACACAAAAGTGATGCTGATTATGTAACACAGTAGCATCTTTGTGACCCTCTTCTACTTCACACTGTAACCAGTACCATCAACTGGCATCTCAGAGTCACAGGGAATTTCCTTGTGGGATTCATTCTTCATGCAACCAACAAATCCCCTACTGATTGGGGTTGGCTCTTTCTGAAGTATACCTGAAAACAGCACCAGGTAAGCAGGTATTTGCCCAGTTGGTCATTATCTCTGGAATAATGTTATACCTGAATATATATATTTTAATATCTTTGCAACATGCTACCAGACTTTTCTCTAGAAGTTTGTGCACATGGATGTTTTCTGAAACACTCTGTGAAAGGTCTTTTTCTCACAGATGGTGTCTGCTTTGTTGGTGGTTTCTTGTTTGTTTGTTTGTTTGGTTTTTTTTTTTGCTTGTTTGTTTGGTTTGGTTTGGATTTTTATTTCTTTTGTTAATTTATTGCATTCTTATACCTTCCACCCTCTGACCCTTATTCTACCCTAATCCCTTCCAACCCTGAAACACTAGGTAGGAGAGAAAGAAAGTTAGAGGGGAAAGGAGGTATAGACCTCTTTAGACTACTTCCTGCTGAAAAGGGATGTTGGGTTCCTTGGGAGCAAGTCCCGTCTCTGACATCAGGATATCTCTAACTACCAATCTAGAATCCCAGCAATCCAGCAAGAGCAAAAGCAGCAGGAGAAAACACCAGCAACCAGAACCAGCAGCAAGGACGAGCAGCATTAAGAATCAGCAGCAGGGACAGCAGTAGTGGGAGCAACAGCAAGCACAAGGAACATACCCGAAATGCTAAACAAGCCAGACCCTTGCAGGCAGAGCTTTTCCCTTCTCTCCTCACTCTCTCGTGGTGTCCCAGCTACTAGACCTGAGGAGCCAGCATAAGCAGCTGACAGGACAGAGTGAAGTAGGCTTTATAGTAAGGAGAAGAGAGGAGGAGGAGGAGGAGGAGGAGGAGGAGGAGGAGGAGGAGGAAGAAAAGGAATGCTTCAGAGACTTTGAGGATTGCACTCTTGGGCCAAATTAAACAAGTAATAATGTAGCTGAGAAGTAGGAACAAAGAACAACTATGTTCTTCCCAGACCCATCTAAAGCCTTCTAAACACTGGTACTTCTAGGAGCGAAGCAGTGCACTCTACCTGTGCCAAGATGGCAGCTGAAAATGGAGAGCTCTTCCCACAAATCTGCAGTATGGTCATTCTACTTACATATGGCCCCAGAGAAAGCTTGGATGTGGACACTGTCATGTGTGGTGTGTGTGTGTGTGTGTGTGTGTGTGTGTGTGTGTGTGTGTGTGTGTGCGTGTGTGTGTGTAACTCTGACTTTATAGAGATCCCAAGAAATTTACTGAAATAAAACCCAATCCTGTTAGAATAGGGCTTGCATTCCAAATTAAACTTGACCATAGGGGAGAAAATTAGTAATGGGTTTTTTTTTTGTTTTTTGTTTTGTTTTGTTTTGTTTTGTTTTGTTTTGTTTTTGCATCGTTCAAAGCCCTCTGAATATGGATGTCACCTGGATATAGGGGTGGTTTCAAGATTTTCATTAAAAGACCTTTCATGTAGAAATGAAAAGTCACAGGGAATGCACAAGCCATTCTCCAGGGCCAAAAGTCATTCCTGCTCCAAGGGTTTGAACTCTGAGAGATGACGGGCTGCGTGGAGGCTATCTGATAAAAACCGAGGCCTTTGGTGCTAGGATACAGGGATCTTACTCATCTCCCTCTCCCGGTTTCCTGCTCAATATCCTCTGACTAAAACCAAAGGGAAGTTCAAAAAAAAAAAATCCCTTGATGGTGTCCACATGGGTCAGACTTCTGGGATACAGAAGGATGGAGAAGGGACTGGAACACGGAACAAAAAGTATTCAGGTGAGGTCCCACCCTTTGCAAAGTAGGAGCGGGGCGAGGTCATAAAGTCTCAAAGCCCACCTCTGGCAGGCTTCATACCCTGAACATTTCATAACCTCCCCCAAGCAGTGCCACCAGCTGAAGACCAAGTGTTCAAACACACGAGCCTCCAGGACACGTCCCTCATTCTAGCCACCACAATGGCTGTGCACGGGAATCGTCACGGAAGGGCTCTCTTGCAGGGGATGCCAGTTCCCTGAGCCAAAGGACAAGCTCTGCTGTCAAGAGAGACTCGGGCACTCTGAGAACTCAGAGTTCTCGATGCCATTTGTGTCTCTCTGTCCCTCGTCCATGTCCCAGGGTCTCCTCTCTGTGCCCTTGGCATGTTTAATGAGTCCAGCGACTCTGACTAGATAATTGTTATTCTACAAACCCTCTACTCAGACTCCAGACTTGCTCTTCAGCCTTAGGTACCCTCCCTGCTCTGCAGGGACTGGTACTGAGACAGGCGGGCATTCGGGAGAAGAAGGGACTAAGCAGAGGAAGGAAGGAAGCCCCTTTACCTTCCTGGTTCTGATCCTCTATCTCTTCTTGGCTGATGCCTAGGAATTTTGATATAACTAGCCATGCCACCTGAAAAAGAACTGTACTCTCTTGTTTGAGGTATCAGAGATCAAATTAAAAATAGATAATGTACTGGGCATGGTGGCAACACCTTTAATGCCAGCTCTCAGAAAGCAGAGGCAGGCAGATCTCTGTGAGTTTGAGGCCAGTCTGGTCTACAAAGAGTCCAGGACAGCCAGCCTATTACTGGTTGTTCTTACAGAAAACCCAAGTTTGGTTCCCAGCACCAACCACATGGTGGCTCACAAACACCTCTAACTTAAGCACCCTCTCTGGCACACACACACACACACACACACACACACACACACACACACACACGACAAGAATGGCTATTGAACTGCACTCCAATCACAATCCTTTGTCACCAGTTTCTAAGTAGCAATTTTGAAATCAGTGGTTTAGTCTATTGATGTTGCCATCTCTAGCTGCAAGCTGCCTCCCTAGAGCATGCCTTAGTATCTTATCTCCAAGGAAAGAATTGTATGGGTAAGAAAACAAAGTATATCAGCATATACTTTCCCTCGTATCTAAGCTGACTTGCAGATTAAGTGGCTTCAAGGCCAAAGTCACATTTGGAGTGTCTTGGGGACATCCCTCCCTACTCTAAGAATGGAACTTGGGTCTGATCAGTAATCTCACTCTGTCTCTCTCTGACATTTTTTTTTTCTGTGCTGAACATCAGCTTCCATGGCACACCTGAATAGAGTTCCCCGGACTGCACTGTCTGCCATTGGTGAGCTAGCTGCAGCTCCTGGCGCAGTGATGAAGCCATCTTGCAGGTTGGCATGGAGTTCTGGGATGCTCCGCCTGTATTCACATCCCCTCTGTTCACTTCCTCTTGTTACCAGGCACCTTTCTAGTACACTGCTTAAACTTTTAGTGGATGCTGGTCATCTAAAAACTTTCCCAGGGGCTGGAGAGATGGCTCAGTGGTTAAGAGCACTAGCTGTTCTTGCAGAGGTCCTGAGTTCAACTCCCAGCAACCACATGGTGGCTCATGACCATCTATAACGGTATCTAATGCCCTCTTCCGTCATGCAGATGTACAGGAAGACAGAACGCTCATATACATAAACAGATAAATCTTTTTAAAAAACCTCTTCCAGTACAGTATCTGAGGTTTTTCACTTTCAAAAGTGAAGGCCTCATTCTCAGTCAATGCCTATCCGAAGCTTCTAGTAGAAGGTTCAATGTAAGAAATCAACTTACTACATTTCAGTTGCCACTCTGAATAACATGGTAAAGGTTCTTACAGTCTGTATCAAAGTCATAATTTTTGTTATTTTGCAATTATAAAGAAAAGGGATTTGATTCCCATTTTTGGTGACTTTGCTGACAGTTTTTTGTTTTTCTTTTTTAGAATTATTTCCTGCATCCTAACTCCATCTAACCTCGCCTTGCCCTTGGTTGGGGGAGATGCTGGCCCACCGAGTATCTCAGCTACTTGATGCTCTAATGCCTCACTGTCTGCTTATACTTATGCTAACAGCAGTGATCATTTGAGTAATA
Organism: Mus pahari; assembly: GCF_900095145.1. Classification (NCBI taxonomy): domain Eukaryota; kingdom Metazoa; phylum Chordata; class Mammalia; order Rodentia; family Muridae; genus Mus; species Mus pahari. The sequence continues at coordinate 18,015,879 of NC_034603.1, read as the reverse complement.
ACGGCATTGCCACATGCTAGAGGTCCCATGGTTCACATCCACCCAGCCACATAAGTGAACTCTGTGTGTTGCTTAAAGCCATCTTCAGCCAACAAGGCCCCAGAGGTTATTTGGAGCATCTGTTTCCTGGGAACATTCAAATATGATCAATTGAGAAATAATTTCTTTTGTTATTTTAATTGGAAGTCTAGTTAGGCTGTAGCTGATATAGGAACACCTCTCTCTCTCTCTCTCTCTCTCTCTCTCTCTCTCTCTCTCTCTCTCTCTGTGTGTGTGTGTGTGTGTGTGTGTGTGTTGCACCTATGATGCCATCACAGGCTTTAAAAACAGCACCTCTATAATAAACACACCCGTCATCCTTCCTTGTGTGTATTTTTAAGAACACACACTGTGAACTCTACTCCCCTACCATGTTTTAGTGTGCACTGTATTGTTAACTGCAAGCCTTGTGCTGTGGAAATACATTCAACTTGCCTAACAGAAACTACAACCCAAGAAGACACAATGAATCCCCTACTCCCCAAACTCTAGCAGCTGCTATTCTAATTCTGTGGGCCAGTGGTCAATGCTTTGTGTATTAATGGGTAGACTCCAGCAGTGTTTGTCCCCTTGTAAATGGCTGACTTCACATAGCACAGCATCCTATATAGCCACATCTGTCTGATTACAAATGGCAGACTTGCTGTCTTTTGAGGGAACTTATTAGGAGGTCCAACAGAGTGTAGGAAGCCCCCAGGACAATGTAAAAGCCCAGGTGTCTAACAGCAAGGTGCTTTCTGCCTGCAGGGTAGAAGCAGTGAGCATTATCAGAAACTGGGCATGGGATGTGTGTGTGAAGAGTAGGGTACAGTGGGTTTGGCCTAGCACTACTTTTATTCTACTGTTAATTTGGTCCCCAAAACTGTTTCCCAGGGGTCTCTTCTGCTTACGTGGGTAGCTTCTGGGAACCTGCCCCCGGTTGGTTTTGATTGGTAAATAAAAATGTCAACAGCCAATAGCTGGGAAGGACAGACAGAGGCAGATTATTGGAATTTCCAGGGCTTAGGAGAAGAGGGGAGAAGACATGCCTGAGAAGAGTGCTGGACAGAGAGGCATGGCCACCATGTGAAGGAGCCAGGAGAATGTGGCCCACAGCATGGCCCAGTTAGGCAGAGCTCTGGGTCCAGAGCAGCCAAGCTAGAACACAGAATTTAATAAGTAATAACTCGGGATTAGCCACATGGAGGTTAGGCAGCGGCCTAGCTATTGAGCTGCTGTTTAAGGCATCTCAAAATGCAAAAGCTGTGTGTGTCTCTCATTCAAGAATGAAAACACTGAGGCAGGTAGTGACCCTGCCGGTGGGGTTTATCTTTTAAATATTTAATTCTACAGTAGGGTGGGGGTGAGGGTGTTGTACAGAGGAGTCACTTAACCAGGACGCCGTGACCTTTAGTAAAGAAAGAGAGCTAGGTCAAGTTAACCCTGTGGAGAGGGGACCTGGGAAATAAATACTATGACTTCTTGCTGCCCTCCCAGGAAGGTCTAATGGTTTATTCCAGAGGCTAGGCTCCCAGGAAAGGGTGCACAGTCATTCCTCAAGGCAAACTAAAGCCACTTGATGTTCGCTTTGTGCTTCTGAATTCCTGCCTTGAAATATGTATACCCTACAGCCTTGTGCTGTTTTGATGCAAGAAAAAAGTGTTCATGTTCCCTGGAGTTCAACCAGAGGAATCCCTTGGAGACACAGCATGGGCATATGTCCTGTGGGGCCTTGGTTTTAGGACTGCCCTGCATAGATTCAAAATTGGAGGATGCCCAAGCCTCTTATTAAAACAATGTTGCATTTACACATAATTGGCGTGTTTCTTTACTGTCCAGGAAGTCATTTTAGGTTACCTAGAACAAAATAAATGATACAATAAAAAATTCTGATAATATATAGTGTTTAGGGAGTAATGACAAGAAAGAAAAAGTCCACACAAGTTCAATGCATAGTTTTATAAAAGTGTGTGTGTGTGTGTGTGTGTGTGTGTGTGTGTGTGTGTGTGTGTGTGTGGGTCAGTCTCACCTAATTCCAAGTGTGGCTTCAAAGCCAGAAGAAGGTGGTAGATCCCTCTGGAGCTGGGTACTTGTGAGCTGGTCAGCATCAGTGCTAGGAATTGAACTTGGATCCTCTTCAAGAGCAATACAAACCCTTAGCCACCCCAGCTCTGGGCAAGTTTTTGTTTGTTTTGCTTTGTTTTAAGTATTTTTCTCCACGGTTCGCTGAGCCTATAGATGCAGAAGTGGTGTACTCTAGGCCACCTTATGACTTGGCTATGTCCAGTGTGCTGGGGCACGCCTTTACTCCTAGCCCTCGGGAGGCAGAGGTGGGAACACGGCCACTGAGTTTGAGGCCAGCCTGGTCTATAGAGAGAGAGTTCAAGGACAGCCAGGGTACACAGAGAAACCCTGTCTCAACCCCACCCCTGAAAGTGCATCTCCAAATCAAGTGCACTTGGGTTAAAATCACATAGAACAAAAAACTCAGTTATAACCAACTGTTTGTGTTCTTTGCACTGCCCTGGAAACATTCAAAACTTCTAGAGCTCATCACAAGAAAGCTCCCACCAATTTAAGCCATTTCTCACAGGGACTCCTTTCATGGACACCTAGCCTGGTCTTCTGTCTCCTCTTCCTCAAGCTCCTCCTGTGAGATGTCCCTTTGCCAATTCCTTGCACCCTATATCATGCTATCAAGAAAGCTCTTGCCAGGCGTGGTGGTGCACGCCTTTAGTTCCAGCACTTGTGAAGCAGGGGCAGGCGGATTTCTGAGTTCGAGGCCAGCCTGGTCTACAGAGAGAGTTCCAGGACAGCCAGGGCTACACAGAGAAACCCTGTCTTGAAAAACAAAAGAAAACAAACAAACAAAGAAAAAAGAAAGAAAAGAAAAAGAAAACTCTCATCTCCACCCTGCACTGGTATCATGTGTAGGTATTCTGATTGGGCTAGCCAGAGATTGGGGGCAGGGGTTGGGGGGCATGAGTTGTGAATGACATGTTGCTCCAAGTGTGGACTGTGCAATATGAGAACAAAACTGACATTAGTGGATGTGATGGTTTGCTGTCATTGTCACCTTAACTAGTTTAGAAGCATCTAGATGCCACACCCCTGGGTATGCTTGTGTTTTTAGAGGGTCAACTGGGGAGGGAAGATCCATCCTCAATGTGGGCACCACTCGCCTATAGGCTGTCCTGAATTACATAAGCGGAGAGAGAGACAAGGAGGTGAATGGAGCACTAGTACATCTCTCTTTGCCTGCTAATAGTGGATGCAGTGTCACCAGGCACACGTTTTGGGTTTCATTGCTGTGAAGAGACAACACGACCATAGCAACTCTTATAAAGGAAAAGACGTTATTTGGGGCTGGCTTACAGTTTCAGGGGTTTTGTCCATTACTGCCATGGCAGAAAACATGCTGGCCTGCAGGCAGACATGGTGCTAGAGAAGGAGCTGAGAGCTCTACATCTTGATCTGAAGGCACACTGGGTGTAGCGTGAGTATAGGGGACCTCAAAGCCTGCTCTCACAGTGACACACTTCCTCTATTGAGGCCGTACCTCCTAAGAGTGCCACTCCCCATGGGCCAAGCATCCAAACACATGAGTCTATGGGGACCATCCCTATTCAAACCACCATACCACCAAGTCTCCTGTCACCGTGCCTTTCCACCATGATGAATTAGATCCCTTCAAACTGTGAGCCAAAAATAATCCCTTTCTTAGGTTGTTTGTCTGGTATCTTGTCACAGCAGTAAGAAAAGTTACAAAGACAGGGGATGTAGGGACACAGAGTCACATGGTGACAGACATTTCCTCACATGGTAACTTGCCTTTTCCTCCTCTGACGCTTGTTAGCCCTGTCTGAAGCTTTCAGAGAAACATGGAGGCCACAGACCCAGGATACCTTGGCAGGCAGCCAGGCGTGTTTCTAGAATGTAATAACAAGTCTGCTTTTATTGAATTTATTTTCATGGTTACCTTCTATTTGTGGAAAGTTAATCTAGCTTTGCATTTAACTTAGTGATGTAATGGTATGGTGCAAATCATAAGGTTATTTAAAATGAGAACAGAGAGACTTCCTTAAAACCCCAAGTGGCAAGCAAATGTGAAGTAGTAGTGGTGATAGATAGGTGTGTCCAGTCGATTCAGGATTCATCTGGTGACTGTGCATCAGTGTGCTCCCCAGGGCTGCCACTGCTTTCAACCCCAGCCCTTTACAGTGGTGCATCATCTTCCTGTGGCCACAGTAACAAGTCCCTACAAACACAGGTGACTCAGAGTTCCACACATTCATCCTCCCACAGCTCTGGTGGTCAGAGGTTTGACTGTGCTCCCTCCGAGGGCTCTGGGGAGAAGCCTTCTCATCCTCTCTCTCAGTGTCTGGCATCTGCAGGCTGTCCTGAGACTGTGGATATGTAAACACCGTCTCTTTTTATCTGCATCTCTTACTAGAAGGAAAACTCATTGTATGAGTTACTGTTTTGCAGCTGTGACAAAGCAGCTGTCACAGTATATTTTTGGCTCAGAGTCTGAGGTGCAGGGAAGGGATGGGACCGGAAGCTGGAGGCAGCCAGGCCACCTTGTATGTAGTTAGGAAGCAGAGAGAGGCGAATGCCGGTGTGCAGTCCGCTTCCTCCTTGAGCTTCAGTTTGGGGTTCCAGACAACAGAATGATGCCACCTCCATTAACTTAAACTAAACAGCTTCTCACGGGCATCCCAGGAGGCTTGTCTCCTAGGTGGTTCTAGAGCCTGTCAAGTTGGCATCACTATTGACAATCAGATCCAGAAGGATAGAGATTTTATCTGTTTTGTCTGATCCATCTCAGATTCTGTATGTGCTATGTGAGAGATGCTCAGAAAACATAGAGTGACCAATGAGTGCACGCATTTGGAGTGTAGGATGAAATGAGGTAGGACAAAGATATCAGGCCAGGAGATGCCCAAGGTTTTGCTATAAAAGAGCACCCATTCCCCCCAAAGGTCCGGGTTTGACATACTTTGTCTCCTGCGTGGTACTATTGGGAGGTGGTAGAACCTAGTGAGAGGTCTCTAGCTGTTAGGGGCACACCCTTGAGATCCCTGCCCTTCCTGTCTCTTTTTGCTTCCTGTTCACTAGGTGAACAGTTTTGTTCCATCATGATATCCTGCTTTGTCAGAGACTCAAGGCGATGGACTGCCTGTTTTTAGACTGGAACCAACAAAAATCACAAGCAGAATAGACATTTCCCAGGGTGGGAGTTGCTCAGTGTGCAAGAAGACTTGTGTAAAGCTTGGGGACCTGGGTTTGGATTCCCCAGCCCCATATAAACAGCTGGGCTTGGTCGCATGCCTGTAATCCCAGCACTATGCATGGTGTAAGGGGAAGTGCAGAGGTGGGAGGATCATTGTGGCTGGAGTACAAATCTGCCTAACTTGGTGATATCTTGGTTCAGTGAGGAACCTGGTCTCAAAAGATAAAGCGAAGAGTGAAACACCACCAGCAACCTCTGGCTTTCGTGTCTGTACACACAGCATAACATACACCACAGACACAGACACACAGCATAACATACACCACAGACACAGACACACAGCATAACATACACCAGAGACACAGAGACAAAGAAAAGCCAGCTCAATCTCTTTATACATTAAGACTGAAGGGCTGGAGAGGTGGCTCGGCCGTTAAGAACACTTGCTGATCTGGGAAAGGGCCTTGGTTGGGTTCCCAGCACCCACATTGAGTGGCTCACAATTGCCTGTAACTTCAGTTCCAATGGATCTGCCATCTTCCTCTGGCTTCCACAGGCATGACAAGCAAATGGTGCACATACAGATAAGCAGGCATGCGCGCGCGCGCACACACACACACACACACACACACACACAGTTAATTTTAAACAAAGTTCCTGAATAGTTTCTCTGAATTCCAATTTCAATAAACTCCAAATAATCCAACAGTGACATTTTTCTTTTGCGTTTTTAAAGTAAAATTATTTTATTGTAACCAAACAACAACAAAGCAAACAAGATAACGAAAATGCGGTAAGGAAGATATTCACAAAATAATTCAAAAAGATCTTTCTCAGGAAGTGACTTTGGAGGGGCCTTGATCCCTAATGTTGTCCTTGGTACAGAATCTATAAACTGGGGAGGAAGCTCACAGAGTCCAGGAGACACTTCTTGGTGACACTCGGAAGCCCCTCCATCCTGCAAAACTGCACGTAGTCCTTGCCAAAATTCTACGATGAACACAGAAACTAGTTTCCAACTTGGAACACTGAGTCCTGAAATGGAGAAGGCCCCTCTTCTGAGAATCGCGGGCTCTTTCGGCTGCTGAAGGCTTTGGCTAAGTTAAACCCCTCCTCTCACTGGTGAGGAGATCTCCCAGCCCAGCCCCCATCTCTCAGAGAAAGAACAGAAACCTTGTTCAGCCAAGCTCCGAGTCTGAGCACCTGGCCCTTTCAACTGTGAGTCTGCAGCCAGTGCTGGTGAGCTGGAACAGGAAGGGACCGGAAAGATCTGCCCCTGGGGAGCCTGGAACAAGGGGCAGCCAAGAATGTGCTAGAGAACTCAGCCAGCACCCTGGGGGGGAGGGGGGTTCAGGGAGGGGAGGTGGGCAGGAGGGAGGGACCCTCACTTCTTCTGGAGTAAAAATGGCTTGCTTGGCAGCCCAGGAGTCTGGTGAGGGCTCTGGTTTGTGGGAACACATTTATATACTACTTTCCCTTTAGGGCTCTTCCCAGGACTTGGGGACCTTGAAGTTGACAGGCCCAAACAGCTGCAGTTCTGATCTATGTGACCTTGCACACATAACCAGTTTCCTGTCTGTAAAGTGGGCTAACATTAATGGTGCCCCTGGCAGTCCCCTCCAGGCTAGGTCTCCACTGTGGCATGGGCCACAACTCACACCCCATGTCAAAGCTCCCTCAGTCCAAGCAATAGTGTTCTTGGAGGAGGAAGGGAGTGTGAGGTTTGTTCCTGCCTCCCTCCAAGGCTCTAGCTCTTCATGCTCACGAGGGCACTCTCATGTGACTTGACCCTCTGGCCGCCTCTTCTCTGGCTGTCCTAGACTGTGGTCTATTCTCTGGTCACCTGCTTCAACACTTCTGTGTTGTTTGTTCAGATTGGAGGAGGGTCTCAGAAAGGTAAAGATCTTCATTACCCTCTCAAGGTCCACCATGAACCTCGGTGTGGGGGGGTTCTCCTTTGAAAGGATGCAGAGTTGTAGGCAGGGGGCCTGCAGCATCCCTCACCTCTGCTGACTAGCCAGCTCAGACCAACACTGTTCCCTTCCTTCTGTGAAAAGATCTGCAACCCCCCCAAACCCGCACATTTACTCATTTCCCTGTTCTCCCTCTCAAGCCTCCACGACACCCCAACCCTCACCCCAGCTCACTGTTTCTCTGGGGTAGGACTGTGGATCCTTTTATGCCCTCACCCCTTTACAGGCTGTGCAGACAGCCAGAGGCCCCTGCTGTTCATTAATGACTTCCAGACACAGCATGGAGCTCAGCTGGACAGGGCAGGGCAATAGGAGGCCAGGCTGGGGAAGCAGGGAGTGGAGAAAACTATGGGGGGGGGCATCAAGAAGACACTGGAGACACAGGCTCCCCTAAGGAAGATGCAGTTGTGTCTGCTGAGGTGCAGGGGTTGCCTTTGGCTCCCTCATGAACACTATCTAGTGCTCCATGTGGCCATCCTTGGGCACTGTGGCTTGCCTTGCCCTGCATCTCATCTCATCTGCCTCCCTCAGTATATACCTCCTGTAGGGAATGCTCCCCTCTTTACTCCTCCTCAGATCTCTTCTTGGTAACTCTGTGTCCATGGACCTTAGGCCAGGAGCATCTGTGATGGTACACAACCCCCACCCACCAATCCTCCTGGGGTCAGGGCTCCTCTTGCAAGCCAATTAAACCTCAAGGTAGGGTCTTCATGGATTCATGCAGACCTTGTGAATGGAACCCTTTATTAGGGACCACCCAGATTCCACCCAGATTCCACCCAGATTCCAAAGCCAGTGCCAACAGACACAGAGAAGGCAGCAGACAAATAAGACACTTGACCCCTTTAAAAGGTTCCCACCATCACAGCCCATTCCCTCATCTCTGTCCCTTGCTCATCTGGCTCTCACTCTCTGTCTCTTGTCTCTGCCAGAGGTGCCCAACCCCACCACAATAAATCTCTTGCGTGAGATATGTTGTGTGGTGTGATCTCTGCCACTCCTTGGCCTTGATTGGTGAAGGTGCTCTTCTGCAGAAACCCTAACACTCTTACCTCTGATTTTTCTTTTCCTTTTTTTAACCTTTTCCTTCTTGTTTTTCCATGATAGAGTTTCTCTGTGTACAGCTGTCTTGGAACTTGCTCTGTAGAGCAGGCTGGCCTTGAACTCACAGAGATTCAGCTACCTCTGCCTCCTGAGTGCTGGGATTAAAGATGTATGCTACCACTGCTGGCTTGCCTCTGATCTTTCAAAGTTAGTCTCTTTGGGACTACAAAACGTAGGACTGGTCCCCAAAGTCTTTTACCCACATATGATGATTCTATGACTATAGATCTCTTTGATAGTATTAACCCGTGAAGAGCCCAGAAACTAATATGCTGATCACTGATATACTTCAATAGATTCCACTAAAATTATTGGCAAGATGTGGATATTTCCTGTATTCACAAACTCCAAGTGAGCTTGCTAAAGAACGTGTGCAAGAACAGGTGTGGTGGTTGCACACCTGAAATCCAAGCACCAGGGAGACTGAAGACAGAGGATAACAAGTTCAAGGCATTCCTTGGCTATGTAGAGAGACCCTGTTAGAAAACAAACAAACAAACAAAAACAACAGAAGAAACAGGCCAATAAAAGAGGGTATTTTTAGCGGGGCATGGTGTCACTCACCTTTGATGTCAGCATTTGGGAGGTAGACTAGGAGTTCAAGGCTGTCTTCAGATATGTAGTAACTTCAGTGCCAGCCTGGGCTACATGAGACCTAGTCTCACCCTACCCCAACATAAATAAAGTAGTTGTTAATTGTTTGAAACAAGCAGACAATTTGTTTTGATTTGCTAATGTAATTGCTGTACATCCAGAAATTCACAAGCATCTTTTTGAAATACACTGCAAAAATTGATTCGAGGACTTAAGGATGAAATATGTTTTATTTTCAGCACTTGGGGATCAAACCCAGGGGTCTTGTACATGACTGGAAATAGAAAGATATCAAACCTTTTCAAGAAAACTGAAATTGAACAGAAAGATCCAGAACATATTGGAAAAAGTCACAATCTTGGATAGCAAAGCATAATGTCATTAAAAATGACATTTCCCCATAAATTAAAATTTAAGCTTAAAGTGGTTTGGCTTCCAGGAGGGGTAGGGGAAAAGAGAAGAGAAGAAGGAAGAAATAAAGCTGAACAAAAGAATTTAAATGTTTATAGTAGGACTGGAGAGATGACTCAGCAGGCAAAGCACTTGCCATGTAATTTCAAGGACTCAAGTTCAAATCCCCAGCGCCCACAGCACCAGGTGAGGTGTCTCACACCTGGAAACACAGCACCCCAACAGTGAGGTAGAAGGAGACAGGAGAATCCCTAGAACTTCACAAGCCAGCTTGCCAAGCTTACACAGTGGAACAAGAGACCCTGTCTCAAATAAAGTAGAAAATGAGGACTTGAATTTATCCTCTGTACTCCACACGCACGCCATGAAGCACATGCACCACGGTATGGTGCTCATACCGGCACTCATATACACATACATGCCAACACGTCATGCACACCATACACAGAGTGTATAAGGACTTTATTGGAGTGATTGGAGGGATTAATGAGAACAGCATGTTGGGAACGGCTTGCGTTTACAGTCTGGCACTGTGAGATGCATGCTTTTCCCATGAACCATTGGATTGCTGGAAGAGAGGCAGATGTCTTTTGCATCCAGCCAGGGAGGCCTTGCCAGCCCAGCAGCTACAACTTCCCTCAAGGAGTCAACAGGAAGATCCCAGATGCTCTCAGCCAGAGGAGGAATTAACATTTGGATATCTCACAGCTCCCCACCCCTTCAGGAGATGGAAGAGCTCACTACAGAATAGCAAAGGAGCAGGCCTGCTCCCTCTCCTACCTACAGAGACCCCCAGTACAAGGCTTGATCCCAGTGAGGATCAGGAACCCACCTGGTGATTGTGAAGGCCTCAAACAGACAAACTCCATAGTAGGGAGGAAAGATGTTGGGGGAGGGGCACTTTCTGCCTGTCCCATTGAAGTATAGCCCTTAAACTTAGATGGAACTGTCCATAAGTTCATAGTGTCAGCTACTAGAATAGATCTCCCTGGTTTCATGTGGCTGCTATAAGAAAATGACCACAAACTAGGTGGCTTAAAAAGGAAAATTCTACTCTCTCATCCTTCTGAAGACCAAGTGTCTGAAATTCAGCGTCAATAGTTTATTTAGTTCCTTCTATGGGCTGAGAGAGAGAGAGAGAGAGAGAGAGAGAGAGAGAGAGAGAGAGAGA
>NC_034603.1:17976358-18004298 GCF_900095145.1 Mus pahari | reverse complement strand
TCTCTCTCTCTCTCTCTCTCTCTCTCTCTCTCTCTCCCTCTCTCTCTCCTCCTTTCTCATCTCCCCTCCCCATGCCCTAAATAAACTCTATTCTATACTATACCTGACAAGTGTCTGGTACCTCAGGAGCAAGGGATTCCTCAGCATGGGACCGCAGAGGCACCCCTTCCACCTAAGCATACTGTAAGCACCTCTACCAAGCATATCCCTGGCTTTCTTTCCTTTTTATAAAACACAACATATTCATCTTTTTCTTTTAAAGATTTATTTATTTATTATATGTAAGTACCCTGTAGCTGTCTTCAGAAGAGGGCATCAGATCTTGTTACAGATGGTTGTGAGCCACCATGTGGTTGCTGGGATTTGAACTCTGGACCTTCGGAAGAGCAGTCGGGTTCTCTTACCCACTGAGCCATCTCACCAGCCCACAGCATATTCATCTTATACTTCCACATCATAGTCCAGCATCGAAGGAAGCTAGGACAGGAACTCAAACAGGGCAGGAACCTGCAGGCAGGAGTTGATGCAGAGGCCACAAAGAAGTGCTGCTTACTGGCTTGCTCTCCACAGCTTGCTCAACCTGCTTTCTTACAGAACCCAGGACCACCCAACCAGGGATGGCACCACCCACAGTGAGCTAAGCCCTCATCCATCCATCACTAAGAAAATGCCCTGCAGGCTTGACTACAGCCCAATCTCACGGAGGCATTTTCTTAATTGAGGTGCCCTCTTCTCAGATGACTTTAGCATGTGTCAACCTGACATAAAACTATACAGTATCTTATGCAAGCATGAGGACCTGAGTTCAGATTCCCATAACCCAAGTAAAAGATGAACACAGCAGTCCAGGTCTGTTATTATATCACTGGGGTTGGGAGAGGCAGAGACAGGTGGGTCACGGGGTTGTTGTCCAGTCAGTCTAGCTAAAATGATGAGTTCAAGGTTCAGTGAGAGACCCTGATTCAAAAGATAAGGTAGAGAGCAATACAGAAAAGACAGTGACCTCTGGCCTCCACATGTGCACACTCGGACACATGTATCTGCACACACATGCAAATATATGTATGCACCACACACAGGGAACTTATATCTAGTGATCAAGAGAGTTGCAGATGAGACATATATTAGGAAAAATCCAAAGTGCTGGTGTGGGATACTTCCCTATGGATTATTGGTCATGGAGGTCCCAGAGGTCCCAGAGGTCCCCAAACAACACGGGCTATTGCCATTGCTCTTGGATGCCCATTAAAACTAGATGTTAAGACCGTATTGCTGAAGACACCACCTGGTTTCACATAGGGCACACAGACAGATACAAGAAGGTAAAACATTCATACACATAAAACAAAAGAAAAAGTTAAAAGCCCCCAACCAGGGAGGTCATAACTATTGTTTTTCTAAATAGATAGTTTATCAAATCACCTTATAAATATTTAGAATTGTACTAATAATTTAGAGTTGCCCCCAACCTTCGCTGGGGATGCTTGTTTTTGCAGAGGACATTGGTTGATGCAGATGCTCATAATTGGCCAAAATGCTGAAACTAAGTTACTGTTGAGTGCTCAGTCCTAAACAGGACTCTTACGTCAACTCTTCCAGGGCTCCAGAAACATCAAGGAAGAGGGAACAGAAGGGATATACAAGTGCTGGGATGGGAAAGAGAGCTGTGAAGGGCTGTAAAAACAACCTAAATTCACAGCAGCTGTGGTTACCTGCCGAAGGCCAAGCTTCTCAATATTCCACCGTGGATGGGGGTGGGTCTCAGAGGTCCCACCTCTTGCTGAGGAACCGGTTGGCAGCTGACGGCTACTGGCGGAAACTGAGTCATTTTTCTGCAATGATGTGGCCACTGGTAAGTTGCCCATACTCCGGTAAGTAGTCCCACACCCAGACTCAGGCAAGATGTCCTAATTAAATTTAGTAGATCATTAGAAAAAGAAGACAGGGCATGAGGCATGTAAATAAGAGGAAGGCTTATGAGGACTTGTTTTAGAGAATGGAGGAGATGAGAGAGAGTGATGGGGATAAATATACAAACTGGGTCAAAATATATCCCATGTAAGTAAGAAATGAACAAAAGTCTGTATGGATATCCGTGATGTGTGGTCAGGCTCAGTACCATTCGTAGGCTCTTGTGAACTTTTTATAAGGAATTAACAGGTGGGTCTGATTGTATTGGGTTAGAATGAGTTAAATCAGATTGATTTAAATTCTAAAATAATAGTAAAACGACACGAACCCAGAAAAGTAAGGGACCAAAGTGGGTCTTAAAATAGCATAAGCAAAAGTCAAAAGGTTAATTTTGTTGTAGCGGTCTCTGAGTTGTTTCGAGGATGACACCACGCTCTCTGTTTCAGCTCAAGGACCTCTGCTAGCTTCAAACACTGATGAAAGATGCCTTGTTCTACTCCGAGCTGAAAAGATAGTCTTTTCTTCTTTTAGAAGTATTGCTGGTTTCTCTTTCCCACTTAGATCTGTGGTTCATTTCAAAATGCTTTTCGGGAGCTTGGTGTGGTGGTGTGTGCCTACAGTTCCTGGGGAGAATGAGGCAGGAGATCTAGAGGCCCAGGCTAGCCTGGGTAAAAATACTTTTGCTTACTCATAGACAATATTTTAAAAGTAACAAAGCAAGACACATGCCGGGAGAAATTATTTATAGACTATCTGACAGGGGACTAGAATCTAGAATATATGTATGATGTATATATATATATATATATATATATCCCACAAAAAGTCTACTCATCAAAAAGAAAACAAGGGGGGAGGGTATAGGGGACTTTCGGGATTTCATTTAAAATGTAAATGAAGTAAATACCTAATAAAAATTGGAAAAAATCCTTCAAAAAAAAAAAGAAAACAAAACAAAATACACTCCCCAATAAAAAAAAAAATTGGGGAAAATCATCATAAGGAAAATGCAAATCAAAATCATGATGCCAGGTCACTACATTCCTGTTAGAATTGCTAACTTTATTATGTTTTAAAGATTTTATTTTTATTTTATGTGAATGAATGTTTTGCCTGCCTGTATGTGTGTGTACTATGTGTGCCTGCTTCCCCTGGATGCCAGAAGAGGGGTTGGATCCCCTGGAACTGGAGTTACAGATGGTTGTGAACCACTATGGGAGTTCTGGGAACTTCGGTAAGAACAAGTATTCTTAATCACTGAGCCACCTTCTCCAGCCCCCAAATATTTTCTTGGTTTAATCTGGGCAGAGGTCACATGGGCCTAAAGAGTAAATGTACCAGAAATGGACTTGAGACTTTTGCTCCATGCAAACTACCTCTCCTCAAGAAGAAGAAAAAACACAAGAGCCAGAGAATGAATGGGCAGATCTGGTCTCTGACATTGCAGGCAGAAGAATGTTCTTGAGGGCCTGACAGACTTCCAGGGAAGCATGCAGTAGCTACATGCCTGCTGAATGGGACAGCACTTATACACATGTGTCTGTGTGCATCTGTATTCCTGTTCATATTTAACCATGCAGTTCATACATCCCAGCACAAAGTTGCTTGGCAGACCTCTGTGAACATCAGTGCTTTTGAGTAGCTTTATGTACTCTCGGACCCCTGGTCTGTGCGATCCTCTATTCCTTCCACAGTGTAGCCTCTGAGGGCATTTTGCCCCAGGGACCAGTACTGGAGGAAGCAGATTAGAACTGGGCTCCCGTCTACCTTCAACAGGGAACTCCAGAGCCTTCTTGCTTTACTTTGTCCCCGTGTTTCTCCTTCCTGCTAGCCCATCCCCCTCCGGACCTCCCCTTTTGTGTGTGGGGTTGCCGTTTCAAGGCATGGTTTCTCTGGTTGTAGCTCTGGCTGTCCTGAAGCTCGCTCTGTAGACCAGGCTGGCCTGGAACTCACGGAGATCCACCTGCCTCCGTGTGCCTCCCCACACCATTCTTACTGGTGCTCCCCTCCAGCTGCTGTCCCCATGTCTGAGCTCACGGTCTTCCCATCTCTTTTCTCTGAAGCCCCTCTGTCATCCCTTACTTCAGATTCACTTCTCTGGCTCCTGTGAACAAGGCCTGTAAAGAGTGAGGTCTGGGAAAGCCAACTTAGATAGGCCCTTTCACCCCCAGCTTCAGTACTGCTTCCATGAGGTCTGGGCAGGGGCCTCAGAGAGGAGTCATCCCCAGTTCTGCACAGGGAAAGTTACTTCTCCTGCCAGCCAGCTACAGACATTGCAGAACAAGTGGGGCCAGGGAGTGGGTGCCCACAGGCCCAGGATAATAACCACACTGCTGCATCCTCCATAGAGGCAGGTGACCCCCTCCCTCCTCTGTCCCTCAAGGAGCTTCCCAGGTATGGACTCTCTGTGAACCTGTCCCCGTTGCACAGATGTTGTGACGTGGCTGGAATATCTCCCAGCTTGCACCAGGCTTGAACTAGACAGCTGCTGGGAGGGTCTCGCATTCCCTAAGCCAAACCTCACTAACATTCATTATCCCCTATTGCAGACAAACAGTTCTGACCTTGCCATCCCCATGGGCAGCAAAACCGAAAGTGTGCGTGATGCCAGGGAATAAATCACAGACTGGCTGAGGGGCAAGGAAAGTTGTGTGGCTCGGCGGGGAGGAAATGACGGGCGACGTAAACAAGCATGACTTCATGTGTCCCCACACTCCCCTCTGAAGTCAGACAGACCCCTCCCGTCCCCTGGGCCTGATGTGCATGATTCTCACACGTCAGAGCTGGGCTTTCTTGACCACACAGGCACATGGGCCTCTAGGGGAGGACACACAGTTTGTACACCCATGAAACACTGGTCAGAAGTGTGCTGGCTGTCTCTGGGAGCTTTCCTTGCTTTGAGTGTTGGGAGTGCAAGGAGTGGTCTTTGCTCCCTGATCTTGGGGCCTCGTGGAGGAATATTCTGTTACCACTTATCCCGTGTGGCCAGGAAGGGAAATGGGGAAGCCCCAGCAGACCTTTGAGTGTCCGGCAGAAAGAGGAGGAAGAAGCTTTGGAAATGAACGGATTTTTCCACTGTGTCTTGAAGGAGCTTACCAAAAAAGATAAGGGAAAAGGCCTCAGGCATGGAGGACAGAAAAGCCATCTGACAGACAGCCAATTCCAAGGGCCAAACGGCTGGGACCCAGTCAATGTCGACCTGCCTGCCTCTGTTTTCTTCCCTTTAAAATCAGGAATCACAGGCTGGGTTTGTGGGGTGACAGGGATGGCCCCACCCTGCAAGTTTCCAATGATGGATACCTTTCTGCTTTCCCTCCACGTCCAAGCTACAAAGTCCTGGCAGAGAGAGGCGAGAGGCCGACTTCACATAATCCTGGCTCTCTGAGTATCCAGAATTCTTATTTCCAAGTTTTTTGCTTTTATTTATGTACATTGGTGTTTTGTCTGCAAGTATGTCTGTGTGAAGGTATCTAGTCCCCTGGAACTGGAGTTACAGACAGTTGTGAGCTGCCTTGTGGGTGATGAGAATTGAACCTGGGTCCTTTGGAAGAGCATCCAGTGCTCTTAACTGCTAAGCCATCTCTCCAACCCCCTCCAGGCTTCTTATCTCATCCTCCCATGTCTATACTTTCTGAGTGCTCCCAACTCTGACCATAAACTTCAGAAAAGGTGGGGAATTACCTACAATGTCTGGGGTCAGACCTTGAATGCTGGCTTCAGGTTCTCAGCCTGGGTATTAAGGAGGAGAAAGGGGACTAATGGGATAATCCCCACTAGGGGCTTCTGACACCCCTGCCTCCATGTCCTCACCTCCTGTGCAATGTTCATGGTTGGTGGGTAAGGGAGAGTGACTTTTTCCATAAAGAATTGTAGTCAACACCTACTTGAGGTCAAGGCTGGGACATAGCCCAGAGCCTTGACAGGAGCCATGCATGTGTGCACGGTAGGGTGTGTGTGTGTGTGTGTGTGTGTGTGTGTGTGTGTGTGTGTGTGTGTAGGGATGTCTCTATCTGATCCAGCTTATTGGTGGCATGGTCATAGCAGTGGTCCAACCCTTACCATGAAGCCAGTAAGATGCAGACACAGCTCCCTGCTGAAGAAGCAAGTAGTTGCAGGGATTGTGAGCAGCTGGGGAGACCCTTGTCTGAAGGGATGGCCACTACCCAGCCACAGTGGCTCTATCAAACTCTGGATCACATGTCACTGACATTAAAATGTTGACTACAGTTCAGAATGTTCTGTGAGGACCCGTTCGAACAAATATACCTAAGGGTTGAGATGGGCCCCAGTGGCCCTCTGTGTCCTTTGCTCTTTAGTAAAATGTGGCACTTGACTTAAACACAAGGGTACTGAGGCCCAGAGGCTGCCACGACTGCCAACAGGAAGCAAAGACAGATTCAGCACCCTCTGTTTCTCCACCCTGTGTCAAGTGCACAGCTGACGGTTTGCTGGGGGCGACCCTGCTGTGAAGGTAAGAAGAGGACCTCACAAAGTCATATCCCCAACAGATACTTAGGAAGGGGCTTCTAAAGCCTCAGCCTGGACCTCAGAGTCACCCTACCCCACTGCACCCACACACAAAGGATATTTGGGTAGGCAAGAACTGATTCATGAGGCCCGGGGTTATCCTAGGATCATCCTGGGTCATCCTGGGGTTATACAGATGTGGCACTGACCAAATGTCTGGGCGTCTCTCCCCATCACTCTATCCAGCTCCAGAGTTACCCAATAGACCTCATTAGAGGTGGCAGGAAGACAAGCTGAGACTCACCGTGTGATGATGTCTTAAGGAGGCCGCTACAGTCACTTCTCCAGGTCCCAACTGACACACTGAGGAAGGGCTGTGGGGGATGGGAATTGGGACAATTGACTTGGAGTCAAGGTGACTGTAGAAGGACATGAGGTGCCCATGCTTGCAGAAAAGCAGTAGAGAATCAAGAATTGTTACATGCGCAGGAATCAGTCTCATACAGCCTCCTGGTTAAGGGTAGAGCTGTGTCCCCCTCCCCGTCTCAGCACTGGGATTTCTGTCTTGTTTGAACCAGCACATGCCTTGTTCATGCTGTCACTCTCTGTGAGTTCATATGTGTATCAGGAAGACACATATGTGTTTCTTGGAGCTATTCACTACCTCTGACCCTTACAATCTTTCTGTCTCCTCTTTCACAAAGATTCCTGGGCCTTGAGGGAAGGTGTTTGATAAAGACATCCCATTTAGGGCTGGAAGGAAGCTGCTACTTTTAAATGTCCCCTGTTCATGGACTGAAACGTCCCACAGCAATTCCGGCATTAAGAGCAGTACCATTCCCAGATCAAGACTTCCCTGCCTTTGAACTTGCTTTAAAAAAATTTTTTTTCAGCAGGGCTGGAGAGATGGCTCAGCAGTTTAGAGCACTGATTGCTCTTCCAGAGGTCCTGAGTTCAAGTCCCAGCAATCATATGGTGGTTCAGAACCATCTGTAATGGGATCTGATGCCTTATTCTGGTGTGTCTAAAGACGGCTACGGTGTACTCAAATAAATAATTCTTTAATTTTTTTCAGATTCATTCATTTATTTAATGTGCATGAACACTTTGATTGCATGTACATACATCTGTGTACCATGTGTACCTGCAGAGGTAGAAGAAAACTTTGGATCCCCTTGAAATGGAATTACAAATGATTGTGAGCCTCCATGTGGGTTCTGAGAATTGAACCCAGGTCCTCTACAAGAGCAACAAGTATTTTTAATCTTTTGAGTCATCTCTCCAGCTCTAGACTCTCTCTCTCTCTCTCTCTCTCTCTCTCTCTCTCTCTCTCTCTCTCTTCCTTCCTTCCTTCCTTCCTTCCTTTCTTTTTTGGGGAGTTTCCAAGACAGGGGTTTTTTCAGTGTAGCTCTGGGTGCTCTGGAAACTCACTCTGTAGACCAAGCTGGCCTTGAACTCAAAGATCTGCCTGCCTCTGCCTCCCAAGTGCTGGGATTAAAGGTATGAGCCACGACTGCTGGCAACACCTTCTTTTTGATTGCTACAACATCCCCTCTTCTCACTGCCTCAGGCACAGATTCTGTAACTTTGTGAATGAACTGGTAATCTTCACATGCAGACTTGCTGGAATGCTGTGAGGATAGAGTTAAGATATTCTATGTGGTTGTTCAACCTTGTCCATTTCTCTGGAAGCCCAGAGCCAGGACTGTACCACAGCCAGTTTTGGAGACTATGACACGTTACTCCTGATTAGTGATGTTTTGTGTACACCCAGGTCAGTAAGGCCATTGCTAAATGCTGTTTTCTTGGGACTTGCCAGGATCGAGTTGTGCAAATATTAAGTTAACCCATATATCTGTTTTCCCTGGTGGGATCCCCAGGGGTCCCACAGCATTCTGTGCCTATGAGAAGCCCTCATTGAGGCTTGTAGATCCTGAGACTTGAGTGTCTTCCCTGGGTGAAGACATCTCACCGGGATTACTTCTATAGAGCTGATGTGACCTGAGTAAAACCAGTGTAAGTAGGGGTGCTTAATCTTTCTTCTAACACAAACCTTTCTGCTTCTCCCCATGCCTTTTTCCATATTACATTTCAGCCTTGAGTGTAATCTGGCATTATTAAGTCATGGGAGCTCCTTTAGTAAATTATCAAACTGGAGTCTGGTCTCAAGGCCCCCTCCCTCCCAAAACAGAGGGTGAGGGGGAAATCTCAAAAGCATCTTGTGTACCATGAGTTTAGCCTCAGCAATGGTGATCGCAGTTAGCACCCCTGTGAATTCAACCTTTCCTTGTTTGCCTGCCCATTGATCTCATTCTTGTCTGTGACCAATGGTGGGTTTTGACTCTAGTCTTCCCTTACTAAATTTAGCATTCATTCCCCTGAGATGCTTCAGAGCCAACCTCTCATCAGAGCATCCCTGGTCAGGACAAAGTCTTGAATAGGTGAAGCCATGAATTTACACATGCAGTTGGCCAATTCCGTGGTGAAGCTTGTCTATGATTTTGATTCATGTTGAAAGATGATTCCTGCTGTATGGCCCTTTGGAGATGGCAGGAGCCTGAAGGAAAAGGAGATAGGCAGTAAGAGGGACAAATGAAGATTGTACAGGTTCTGAGGAGAGGCTACCCCTTGTTGTTTTCTCTCTCCCATGCATACCCTTCCCCTTCCTACTATGATACCATGCAGCAAGTGACCTTTACCAGCTATGACTGCCTCATTTTTAACATCCAGCCTTCAGAACCATGAGCTGAATGAACTTCTTTCTTTAGGTCATTCTGTTATGACAACAGAAAATGGATGGATATGGGTGCATCCTTCAGGCAGGAGCCCAGATCTCTCAGGGACAGATGGACCTAAAGCTATGAGATTTGACTGGACAGACATACCTCCCTTTTGAAAATCATGGGGCCTGGAACCTGGATCAGACAGCAAATATTGTTTAATAAAGAGTGAAAGAAGGTCTTGTTCAGGGGCAAAGACTCAGAGGAATTCTTTCCAAAGCATGAGTGAGTCCTTGGGCTTGATTGGCACTGAAAAAGAAGAAAGAGGAAGAGGAAAGATAGGAAACAAAAAAGGGAGGAAAAGGAGGAGGAGAAGGAGGAGGAAGAGGAGGAGGAGGGTTAAAATAATAGGAAAGGAAGACAAGGAAAGAGAGAAGAAGAGAGATCTGCTATTGTCAAAGCCATCAACCGAAGGATCCCCAGGACCACACTCACAGTCAAGAGTGGGCTACATCAAGGGAAAGTGAATATACAGGCCAGGGACTTTATAGAATGTGAGATTGTACTGGGCAAGTCTTCAAGAAGGCTTTGGGGCATGAAGGTGAGCTCTGGGCTGGGAGACAGGAGGAAGCAGGAAAGTGATGACAGTGTGTACCACATTTAAATTCTCATCCATCCATCCATCCATCCATCCATCCATCCATCCATCCAAAGACACTTGGGTGGTAGCCCCCCTTTCAGCAATTGTAAACAATGCTGCTGTGACTATGGGTGTAAAAATATCTCAAGATTCTGTTTTTTATTCTTCAATTTTGAGAGTTTTCGGGAACTCACTTCTGTTTTCCCACAGTGGCTATGGCATTTCTGCTTCCCACCAGCAGTACATAAGGGTTCCAATTTTTCTACATCCTTGTTAACATTTCTTATTTTATTTTCTATTGTAGGCAAGGTGTTGGATCTCATTGGCATCTCTCTAATGCTTAGTGATGCTGCCTGTCTATTGTGCCCTGTTGACCATTTATACAACTCTTGGGGAGAAATATCTATTCAAGGCTGCCTCTCATTTTTTACCCAGGGTAGTCTTTGGTTCTGTGTTGGGACTTGCTTTATTATAGTCTTCATATGAATCTTTTATCAGACATACGTTTGGTAACTAACTCCTCTTATTCTATGAGTTGCCTTTTTACCCTCTTAATAGTGTTTTGGGGGCTGGTGAGATGGCTCAGTGGGTAAGAGTACCCGACTGTTCTTCCAAAGGTCCGGAGTTCAAATCCCAGCAACCACACGGTGGCTCATAACCATCTGTAACAAGATCTGACGCCCTCTTCTGGAGTATCTGAAGACAGCAACAGTGTACTTACATATAATAAATAAATAAATCTTTTTAAAAAATAGTGTTTTGGTGTCTGTGTTGTATATTTCAGAAGCAAATTATATGTCAATCACTCCCATGAAACAAACTACAGGACTTTCTTCATACCCAAGTTTCCTAGGCAGAGACAAGCAGCCACTAATCAGCAAATGCAGGATGTTCTGAGAGGGGAGACTGAATCAGAAGTGAATGGCAGAATTGTTAGCAGGGCATGATGGGAATCTAGCTAACCAAAGGAACTGTCAGCTCAGAAGCATATGGAATTCCCCCATATCTTATGCTTTCTCTACTGTCTCCTTAGTAGGCTTCAGAGCTGACACAGTTACAGGAAGTACATGGCCATTCATGAAAACCACAGCCTCAGTATTCTAGTCAGAAACCCAGGAAGTTGATGGGAGATGTTTCCCTGCCAAGGTCAGTGACCCCATGATTATCATAAACAGCATGATTCTGGGAATTGAGAATGTGTTTGGTGATCCTCAGCAATATGGTGACACTATGACATTCCAGGCAGCCCTTAAGGCTGTGGGAAACAACTCTGAAAACATGAATTCAATAGATGGTCAAGAATACATAAATACATAAATAAGTATAAGAACTGTTCTTTACAGGATTTCTTAACTATGCAAAATATAACATGTCTGCCCCAGCAAAACACCATTCAACACAACTGACTTTCCAAAGAAAAAAGAGGTTTCTACTTCACCCATGGAAGGACACATGATGTTTAGAGGGAGTATAAATAGGACTTAATGGGCCAATGCTTGGTCTTTTATTTTTGTCTTTGCTGATCTTCACTTCTGTGAGAGAGGCAGGGTAGAGAACTTCTCCTGGTATCCATGCTGGTTGTGGTCATTCCTGCTGACTTGTGCCAATTTGGTAGAGGCCTGACTGTTTCTGCTGTTTCTGTTGATTCATGTTTGCTCTCCTGATACTACTGAAATGGACTGCTAGATATATCCTGACAAAATAGATTGGATTTGCTCCAAAGAATTGTTTCTAAACAAGTCCTCTTCCCCCATATCTTTTTTTTTTTTTTTTTTTTTTTTTTTTTTTTTTTTTTTTTTTTTTNTCTTTTTTTTTTTTTTTTTTTTTTTTTTTTTTTTTTTTTTTTTTTTTTGGTTTTAAGGTGTTTATTGTAGAAAGGCAGATAGAGGGAGAGAGTAGAGAAGCAGAGGCCAGCCATGGCCATGTGGAGGGGGGGGGGAATGGGATAGGGAGAGAGAAGGAGCAGGGGAGTGAGAGTAAGAGCAAGAGGGTAAAAGAGGCAAAAGGGTAAGAGACCCCCAAATCTTTATAACCTTTTTTTCCCCACTACCTCTGGTGGGTGGTAGGCTAGAAGAGAGGTCTAAGCATTTAAGAACACTTATTAAAAGTAGTATTTGCCTGGCAGTGGTGGTACATGCCTTTAATCCCAGCACTTGGGAGGCAGAGGCAGGTGGATTTCTGAGTTCAAGGCCAGCCTGGTCTACAGAGTGAGTTCCAGGATGGCCAGGGCTACACAGAGAAACCCTGACTCAAAAAAAAAAAGAGAAGAAAAAAAAAAGTATTTGAAAAATTGAAGCTTACAAGGTAGGTGTGGCCTTATTGAAGGAAATGTATCACTGTGGATGGGCTTTGAGATTTCAAGGGCCCAAGTCAGGCCCAGTGGTTCTCTTCCTGCTGCCTGCCAATCTGGATGTAGAACCCTTAGCTACTTCTCTAGCACCACGTCTGCCTACATGCCACCAGGCTCTCCACCATGATGAAAATGGACTAAACCTCTGAAACTTTAAGCAAGGCCCAATTAATGGCTTCCTTTATAGAAGTTGCTGTGGTCATGGTGTCTCATCACAACAAAAGAACACTGACTGAGACGACATCCCAGACAGGCAAAAGGAAGAATGTACATACAGGGGCTTAAGGTCTCAGAGCCACATGAAATTATAAAAGGCTTTAATCTCGGGGTGAGCCTCTATTTCTTAATATGTCATGGTGGAATGTAGACATTACTCACAGAGTGAGGATAGAAATCAAAATATTGAGTGAGTACTGGGCCTCAGGCAGCAGGGGTAGCATCATCACCCCTGTCCTCGTAATATCGAAGACGGAGGGGGAGAAGGAGGGAGAGGAGGGGAAGGGGGAGGAGGAAGAGGAGGGGGGAGGGGGAGGAGGAAGGGGAGATGGATATGGAGATGGAGAAGAAGAAAAGGAGGAAGAAGAGGAGGGGGACAGTGTTCATGATGACAATAATGGCAGCCAACAGAATGTGCTCTAGGGTTGAGGTCCTGTGAAATCTGAGGCTGAACTGGAAAGATTCTTGCTGCATTGATGAATAAATACCACATGGGGCTTGGCCCTGGGGGTACGGTATCTCTGGAGAGGGGAGGAAGGTCCTGTCTTGTCTTCATCACAGTACTAAACATGTCCTGAACTTGGGCAACATAGCCCCAAAGCTGAACACTTTACATAAAAGGAGGTTTACTTAGGTCAGCATGTTGGCGATAAAGAGCAGGATAACGCTGGGGTCTATCTGTCTACAAATGGTGGACATTGCAGTGGAAGTATTTGAGACAGGGAGAGACCACTCTGTAAAACAGGATACCAATAAGAAAGACAAAAACCTCCTATATAGCAACACATTTTTGTGAGAATTAATTCCATTTACAAATCTAATATTGGTTTCTTCAGAGGTAGATGCCTCCCTAATCTGTTACCTCGTACAAAACCCCACTGAAAGGTTTTTATCACTTCACCACCACCACACTGGGAGCAAAGGTGTCAGCCCGTGAACCTTTGGAGGACAGGGACACACTCAGACTACATCTAACCACAGCTATGAGTCAGACAGGACAGTCACCACCAGCATTCTTCAGTGCTTAGTGTAGCCCATGGGTTGGTTCCAGAGGTCTCTACAGGCCAGCTTCCCTCTTTACCTGGAATGGCATTGAAAACATCCAGGCTGAGATAGCAACAGCAGCTACCAGGGATTCCCTGAGTAGATTTCTACTCACAGTCAACCACCCATTGCTATCAGTGGGGCATTGCTTCTACTGTGGGGCATTGCTTCTAATGCCCTCCAAATGCCAAATCTGCAAATGCTCACATCCTAGTTATAAAATGACATGGTATCCCTATATACCCTACGCACATCCTCCTGAATGCTATTTCTCTACTTTCCTTGTAGTACCTAATGTAATGTGAATGCTACGCAAATCGTTGCTGAGCTGTATGGCTCTTATGTCTATTATTTAGTACATCTCCATCGTCATTTTTATTGTTAACCGCTCCTAGTTTTTCAGTCTGCAGTTGGGTGAATCTGTAGATGTGCAAGTCACTATTACCACAGAGCTGACTACCTATTGCTGAAATAATTTAAAATACTCGAACTGATGAATGTATTTTTCTGGATCCCATGTTCCCAGCCCTAGAGAACAACTGATTGGACTTGTTGTCTCTCCCTGAAGACCTTTTCTCTGCACTGTGCCCGCTTTGGCATGCATGAGGCGTTTCGGCATAACTAAGCATCATGAGTAGCAGAATCTGCCCGTGCTGGTTCTCGGCTCAGGGTTTCCCACCATGCACTTGCATTGCTGAGTGAAGCATATGTCAGCGTGTGGCTGCAGTGTTTCTCAGCACAAGCAGACAGCCTCGTGTGGTCTGCCTTCCACTGAGAGTTCTGGGTGAGATTCTGCAGCTCCAGTCTGCTGTGGGCAGAGTGAACACTTGCACTTTGCCTTATACCCCTACTTTGAAATTCAGTTCCCAGGAAGATGGTATTAAGAGATAGGTTTGGCACTTGGGAGGCAGAGGCAGGCAGATTTCTGAGTTCGAGGCCAGCCTGGTTTACAAAGTGAGTTCCAGGACAGCCAGGGCTACACAGAGAAACCCTGTCTCAAAAAAAAAAAAAAAAAAAAAAAAGAGATAGCTTTGAGAGGTAATTAGGTCCTGATGGCAGTGTTCTCATGAACGCTGCTAATTCCCAGGTAGAGAGACTTATTATCATTATTATTATGAACTGCGTAGTTCCATGTTCTATGCTTTAAATTTTTTTACATGTATTTACTTGGTGATGGGGCACTCATATCACGGCATGCATAAAGATCAGAGCATAACTTTCAGGAGTCAGCCCTTCCCTTCCACTGTGTGGGTCTCATGGATTGGACACAGGCTGTCGGACTTGGCAGCAAGTGTCTTTACCACTGCGATATCTCATTGGTCCCTATGTGCTCTACTTTTATGTGACTGACAACATAATACACTTTTGTTCTGCAGCAGCACCTCAGACACATGGATGGTGCATTACATTCCCATTTTATGAGGGCTGCCATGTCATCTCCCTAGGGAAAGAGACTTTTCAGCTACATCACCATCCTATAAGACAGTCATCATTTATATGTTCATCACTGACCATACATCATCATGTGGTGTCTGACTGTGTGACAAAGCAGGAGAAAGCCCCAAACACTGTTGTACCCTTAGTAGGTACTCAATAAATAGTTTTCCTTTCTGTCCATATTAGTCTTCAACAGGAAAGAATTCACAAATGAATAAGCTACTTGCCACTGTCTCCTGTGGCACCAAGCCAATGAAAGGAGTCTTCTGACTGCTGAATGCCAGGCACCAAGCCAATTGAAGCTGTTGGTGGTGGTGTTTACCTTGCAGGGGATCGATGTTAGTATATCCAGCAGAGAAGCATCCAGATGGCATGTGGTTCCAAATGTGGACAACTGAAAGGAAGCTCTTGGCCCCACCTCAGAGGTGTGTGTGTGTGTGTGTGTGTGTGTGTGTGTGTGTACAGGTATATGTAGGTGAGTTCACCTATGTCTACACGTGTAGAGGTCAGACAATGTTGACTATCTTTCTCAGTGGCTTTTCCCCTGGTTTTTTGAGTCAGGGTCTCTCACTGGATCTAGAGTTCCCTCTTTGACTAGACTCCTGGCTAACAGGATCTCAAGGACCCCCAGAGCTGAGATTAGAAATATGTGCTACCAAGCCTGGCTCTTCTGTGGATGCTAGGGATCAAATTCTGGTCTTCATGCTTAACAGAGCAAGTACTTTACCCACGGAACCACCTCCCTAGCCCACCTCAGAGCTTTTATGCCGAAAGTCTTAGGCCTGAATCCAGTGAGCTTGCTTTACAGTTGACTTCTGATTTTGTGGATAAAGAGGAGATGGAGAATCCGGTTAAAGGATGCCTAAGACAAGCCAGGCAAACTGGGAAGGAGGGATGCTATCTAAAACCACTGGCTCTCAGTTAATACAGCAAGTCCATAGCTGGAGAGGGAAAGGGGAAGAGGATTAAAAAATGGAACTTCCAATATGATGTGTAGTCCTTGCTTTGGATTCTGTGTGAACAAGATACAGAGAGAGGGCTCTTATCTGGAGCATGATTGGGAAATGGCTCTTGCAAAGTGCCAAAGATTTCTTGATTATTTGCTGTCATCATGGCATTGTGATGCTATGGGGGAATGTCCATATGGAGTATGTAGAGGTGAAATAAAAATCTGATTTTTGGAAAGAGCCATGAAGGCAGACCAAAACTTTAGTTATTTGGTGTGTCTATTTACCAGTGGCTTTTCAATTAGTCCAAAGTATAAGTATGCTGTGTGAGCAACTCTTATTTCTAAAAATAAAGAATACAGTTATTGCAAAAGTTTCCAAAGTTTAGTGATAAGAGTAAATGCCAGCAGTACTATCATGAAGCCAGTGTGTTCCACTATAGAAAATGAAATCATATATGCACGCAGACAAATAATTTAGCAATAAGCAGTGCTAACCATAAAAATATTCATATCTTCTAGTTCAAGAACTGGACTTCTGGGAATGTACTCTGACTTAATTCGAAAGACAAGGGTGGGAGGTTGAAATCCTCTCTGCATGGGAGTGGCTCCGTGAGTTACGTGTTTTGGCTTGATGGCATTAGACAGCAAAGTTCTGAGGTCTGTGTTGCAACTTGGGAGCCTGAGCTACAAGCTGGGAAGTGCGCGTTCTGTGATTATAACCAAGCGAGGGCATGTGTGCCTGGGACCACCCCCTCCCCACCGCCCCCCACCCCCGCCAGTGGCAAGCCTGGAGGGGTGAGAAGAGCTGAATCTTTGGAGATGGCAGGGCTGGCCTCTGGAAAGCAGGAGAGGGGGAATAGAGACTTGGGGCCACTTTTGAACCTTGGGAAAAGGTTAGGCTCTACTGTTAGGGCTGCAAGCGAGTAGGCTTCAGTGGAAATGTCTACAGTGGCTTTTGAATATTACCTGGTGAGACTTGGGTGGTGAAGTTGGACTTTTGGAGGTTCTGGAAGACTTTTGTCCTTCCCTTTCTCCCCTCTTCCTCCTCTTCCCCCTGCTCCTCTTTCTTGTATATGTGAGATAGGAGCTTTCTTTGTATCCCAGGCTGACCTTGAACTCAAAGTGATCCTCCCGCTTCAATCTCCATTGAGGCTTGGTTTTACCTTTGAAGTTTTCAACAAAGCTCTCTCAGGAGTGGCCTGAAGGGATTCTCACCCTGCTACATACTGCCTACCTTCAGACTTTCATTGGAAATCCTGAAATTCTTGCCTTTGTGTGCTTGCAAAGCCAACATCATATGGATAATGAGAAGGTCCTCTACCACCTTGAATTGTAGTATTCAGGTTCCCTGGACCATGACTGCCGTGGCTTCTGAGTGTCGGGGTGACTGAGCATGGTAAAGCTGAACTGAATTCCAGGGACTCCGGACATGTCTGGGAGTGGTGAAATGGGCTCTAGGGAGTTTGTAGGTGGCCCTATGCAAACCCCAGAGTCCCGTTCTTCTCAAAAGAAGGTGTTCCAGAGGGGTCGCATAGCCTTCAGGTCACAATGGATGGGGTCTGATTTATTCCTGAGAACCCTAAGAGGCACCTTTTCCCCTATTGTCCTGATACAAAGCACTTGGCTTCTTTCTAACCCTAATCTCTTCCAAAACCATGCCGTCTCCCCACCACCACTATCACCCTCTCCCCAACTTTAGACTAGTAGGATCAAACTGAAAGTTTTTAAAGTCTCTCTGCTCTATTTTTGCTCATAATCCTCAGTGTAAACACAGCTAAAGGTATCTAGCCATAGTGAAGCCACCGCCTGTATCCTGGGCTCCTTTGATACTTCCTGCATCAGTTTAGTTACCTTGATACCTCCAGACTTTTGCCTTCCACAGATCCCCAGAATGGAGAAAATGTAAACAGGTTCATTACCAGGACATAGCTTGAAGGCTTTTATTTCAGTCGCTGGCAGAGTCTCTGCTCCCGTATAAAACACGCAGACCCCAGTTTTAACTCTGTACTCCTATTGGCATTGCGGCTTTGGGGGCTCCTGCTGGTGTTGCTCATTAAGCTGAGTTTCCGGTATTCTAGGCTTTCTTTAGCCTCCGTCTCCAAACTCTTCCAAACCCCTCCCCTCACCCAGCTCCAAAGGCTTAAGTATCACACGGTCAGCTTAATCATAGCGATGAGTCCACTTTGCCTTAACAGGGACACCTAGCAGACATCATTTACGTCAGAAAGAGATAGGACTTGTTCCAGCTCTCAGTTTCAGAAGTTCAGTCCAGCCCACTGATTCTGATGTTTGGTGAGGCAGAATGTCATGGTAGCAAGGGCGTGTGACAAGTGATACTTACTTTAATCACATAAGAGAAGTAGTTACTTTGCCTTGAAGTTTTCACCTATTGTAGTAGATATAGACTCCCATCTCCATTTCCTCTACTAATAAGACCAATAATTCCTATCTCAGCAGCAGTTTGTTTGGAAAGTTCTAGTCTGAGAGCTGAGATGAATGTAGTAGCATTTATAGTACATGCTTTCCTTGTCTTGAAATAATCTCTGTGGTATTCGTATTGTCTTCCTTAGGGTTTTATTGTTGTCAAGAGACACCATGGCCAAGGCAACTCTTACAAAAGAAAACATTTAATTGGGGTTGACTTACAGTTTCAGAGGTTCAGTGCATTGTCACCATGGTGAGAAGCATGGCAGACATGGTGCTGGTCAGAGTTCTACATGGTGGAGTCAGAGTTCTGCATCTAGATCCAAAGGCAACCAGGAGAATATTGCCTGAGCATACAAGTCCTCAAAGCCCACCCACACAGTGACTGACACACTTCTTCCAAAAGACCACACCTCCTAATAGTGCCACTAATCATGGACCAAGCATAGTTAAACCACCACACATATATTTTCTATAATGCTGTTGCCTAAAATAGGAAGGTAAAATCTAATACTTATTTTTTCTGTCCTGAGTGGATCTTTAACATCTCCCCCCTTCATTACTTTTCGTCATCAAATGTGAATGAACAGTTAAGGTGTATCATGAGGGCCAGGCGTGGTGGTGCACACCTTTAATCCCATCACTCAAGAAGCAGAGGCAGGGGCTGGAGAGATGGCTCAGCGGTTAAGAGCACTGACTGCTCTTCCAAAGATCCTGAGTTCAAATCCCAGCAACCATATGGTGGCTCACAACCACCCATAATGAGATCTGATGCCCTCTTCTGGTGTGACTGAAGAGAGCAACAGTGTACTTATATCTATAGTAATAAATAAATGTTTAAAAAAAAAAAAAAGAAGCAGAGGCAGGTGTATTTCTGTAATTTGGAGGACAGCATCGTCTACAGAGTGAGTTCCAAGTCAGTCAGGGCTACACAGAGAAACTCTGTCTCAAAAAACAAAAACAAAGCCGGCCATGGTGGTGCACGCCTTTAATCCCAGCACTCGGGAGGCAGAGGCAGGTGGATTTCTGAGTTCGAGGCCAGCCTGGTCTACAGAGTGAGCTCCAGGACAGCCAGGGCTACACAGAGAAACCCTGTCTTGAAAAGCCAAAAAACAAAACAAAACAAAAACAAAAAACAAAAAAAACAAAACAAGAACAAATAAAAGATTGTGAACTGGAGAAAAGCTTTCTATGTTAAGTCCAGAGACTAAAACTAAGAAGCATACAAGCAAAAGAACCAATAACTTGGAGTTGAAAGGCTTGCACAGAGACACACACACACATACAAAGATGTCTATTATTCATATCCTAAAGGAGATAGAACATCTGTTGTCTAAGAACAAAAATTTTTATTTAGACAAAATTCAGAGAAAAAAATGCTTTAGAAAATAGAAATATAATCCCAGAAATACAAAGCTCGGTGAAGAGATAAAAATATAAGGAGGAAAAATATTCAGACAAAAATCAAAATCCTAAAAATGTGTTACTCAACCCCAGAGAGCTGATGTTTGAAGAATAGAAGTATTTAAGGAACAGTAGATCACAGGAGGCAAAGCGAAATAGGTTAAGTCAACGAGTTTTCCAGAGTAAAAAGTCCACCCTTGACAACAAGGACTTTGCACAAGGGATAGAGATACAGCAATACCATAGCATAACATTTAAAACTTCAGCACTGCAAATAAACGGAGTATATTGTATAAGGTCCTACTTAGAGAGAGGGGAAAAGTTCTTTTGAAACTATCATCCATGAGATTGTTTCGGATTGCTCAATAGCATCTCAGAAGGATGGGGCTAAAACACTTCCAGCTTGGATGCTGACATTCAACAGAACGAACAATCATGTCGGAGTCTGGATTACACATTTTCAGAATGCATGTTCTTAAAGTAATTATCTCACGTGACTCTAGTGTCTAAAAACTAATTTGTATTGTGCTTATAATATGAGGAAGAGAATCATGAAGAAGGCTCTGTGAGAGCCAGGACTGAATCTAAGCAGAAGAAACCCAAGGAAGACGGCTCATGGATGAGAGCTAGAACTCAAGTCTACAGTGGTTGTTCTCCAAGCAGCTGCCCTTGGCAGATTTGCTTCTTCTTTTTACCACACCCAAATGATTAAGCTGTCAACTGCTAAATACCCTTCCTTTAGACCCATAGCTCTTCAGATAAGAGCGACTGAGCAATGTGTCTTTTCACTCTTTCATCTTGTGAGTCATCTAACACAAAGTATGTTCATTGCTATGTTTAACCTGCAGAAGAGTAATGGGGTTGTAACTAGCCTCAGAAGGTCAAGGTCAATTTTTAAGGTAGGGAAAAAAAAGTAGAGACACACTCTAGATCAGTGCTTCTCACCCTTCCTAATGCTGTGACCCTTCATGCAGTTCCTCATGTTGAGGTGAGCACTTACCATAAAATTATTTCATTGCTACTTCATATCTGTAATTTTGCTACTGTTGTGAACTGTAATGTAAATATTTGATATGCAGGATAGCTGATATGCACCCTAGGTAAATAGGTCATTCAACTCTCCACAGATTGAGAATCGCTGTTCTACATGATGCAGCTCCTGCTCAACACGTAGCCTGATAACTTCCTGGTGGTTGCCCCCATATGTCCTTACGTTCTCCATAGAAGCCTATTTATGTACTTGAATCCTCCAAGATATAGTTTTGAAGATGATTGTTCTTGTGCCTTCCAAGGATGACCCTTGAATTAATCTGATTTCCTTCCCATCAACTCTCAAGTATTGGGTTTGTTTTTTTGTTTTGTTTTCTTTTTTTGTTTTTGTTATGTTTTTGGGGTTTTTTTTTTGGGGGGGGGGTGTTTCGAGACAGGGTTTCTCTGTGTAGCCCTGGCTGTCCTGGAACTCACTTTGTAGATCAGGCTGGCCTCAGACTCAGAAATCTGCCTGCCTCTGCCTCCCAAGTGCTGGGATTAAAGGCATGCGCCACCACGCCCGGCTCCAAGTATTGGTTTTGAAGAAAGATTTATTTATTTATTTATTTATTTATTTATTTATTTATTTATTTTACAAATATGAGTGTTTGCCTGCATGTAAGTAGGGGCTTCACATGTGTACAGTGCTTGAGGAGGCCAGAAGAGGGCATTGGATTTCCTGGAACTGGAGTAACAGGTGGTAGTGAGTCACCATGTGGGTGCTGGGAACAGAGCCCAGGCCCTCTGGAAGAGTAGCCAGTCCTCTTGACCACTACTGCTGAGCCATCTCTCTAGCCCTTCCAAATACTGGTGTTTGAATGACAGGTATCTGGTTCTTGGGCAATAACAAGATTGAAGCAGATCTTAAGCACTGGGAGAAAGATCAGTTAAAGCTGCAAATGCATCTAAATGTCTTTTCATAGAATCCAAAGCAATTTATCTAAGTGGGGGAAGAGTTTGAGGATAAAATTAGTGATAAATATATGGAGAAATGGATGCCAGTTGCAACCTCCAGGGCAAACAAAAGGCTGTTCTAAGGGGAAAAATGTAATTACAGCAACACTGGTTCAGCTGTGAATGTAATTTACATAGCTACAATGGCATTACTCCTGAATAACAATCTAATCCAAATGACAATAAAACTGAGGATGGCTGTGAGGGTTAGGGACAGAGAGAAAAGAGATAAAATTTCATGCATTTGGAATTGTGGAAACAAAAGAAATAAGGTTCCAAAGGAAGCCACCAAGAAGTAATGGCACAAGCATGGTATTCAGAACCTTGAGGGTTAATGCGGAAGGATCGACTGGACAGGTCCAAGGATGGATAGAGAGATGGCTGTTCTTGGTGTGCTTTGTGTGGGATTTTGTCTTTCTGTTGAACATAAGCATAGTTCAATTCTCAGTCTGAAATTTAAAACCAGTTACACTGGGATGAGCACTTCTGGGCTGAATGGTTTTTCCAGAGTCTGGCCTCATTTGCCTGGTGCTAGACAAATATTTGACCGCTGAAGCTACTTTCCCAGTGAAAGATCCTGTCTCAAACAAGAGAGAGTTTCCTGCTGAAAGACTACACTTCCCAGATTCTCTTGTGCATTGCAGAAGTCCCCATCTTCTTCTGTAGGCATTTTTGGCCATCTGCCTACATGGGTGGCAAAGGTGTCCTCTTGCCATGAATAACGATGGTCATGGCTAAGGCCAACACTCTCTTTCCACCCTCTGTTTCTCCACAGCTTCTTAAATAATGTAACAGTATTAATGCTTAAATAATGAGCAATACAGCAAGACACCTAATGTCCTCTTTTAGCTTACACAGACACAGACACAGACACACAGACACACACACACACCACAGACACATACACACACTAAATAAACAAATAAATAAAATTCAGCATTACTTTCAAAGGCATTACCAAAGCTGAAAGTTTTGAGCCAGTTGAACACAGTTTTTAGAGTTTTTGCCAGGCTTCTCTCTAACGAGTTGTATCAACTCTGTTCTGTAAGCCATGTCCTCTGACTTGGAGTTCTGCCACCTCCTGGATGTTGTGATGGACTGGAAGTGACACTGGGAATTTAGCAACTCTGCCACAAAAGATCTTCAGGATCCAGACTATAGAGGAAGCTCTCTCAGAAGCAGGGAAGGTCTCTTAAGGAAGCCCGACACTCGGGCTAGCTCTTAGAGAGGAAGCAAGAATTTTCTCCTTGACGAAGATAGGAAGCTTTCTGGTAGGAAGTGAGGGAAAGTTACTGTGAGTTTTGTTTTGCTTTTTATTGTTTTTAATTTTATTATTATCATTAAATGATTTGTTTATTTTTTACTTTATGTGCCTCGCTCTTTGCCTGTGTGTGAAGTGTCAGATTCCCCGGAGCTAGAGTTACAGACAGTTGCGAGCTGTCACGAGGGTGCTGTTAACCACTGAGCCATTTCTACAGCCTCTTATTATTGTTTAATGTGATGTTGGTACTGAGAAAAATTAGGGTTCCTTCTTGGGAATCTCATTAATAAAAGAATTATGAATAGACTCAAAGGGAAACTTGCCAGCAATATTATTAGAGCTTAAAAGAAAGATCCCAGAGCAGGCAAGCTATAAATCCCAGAAGCTACCCAAGGGATGGATGGATAAAGAGAAAAAAAGAGAAAAAGCCATGCCATTTGAGTTAGGCTGGCATGGGCACATGGTGGACGAACAGCTACGTGGTGTGAGGGGAACTTTAGAGAAAGAATAAGAAGCTCATTGTATCAGTAAAGGCATGCTTAGGCTTTGGCCAGGACTCAGAAAGCCTCCAAAAGGTGGACCTGGGGCAACTGAGGTAAGGGGTGGGAATCCTGGGTAGGAAATATACACTGTCTCACTGAAGAGCTTATTCCTCCTATCTCCTTAGCATGGCTCCAAGTACACCCATCTTACAGAGGGTGGTCCTTTGGACAGGTGATGGACTTGTTCAACTGCATCACCTCTTAAAAGGAGAGGCGGTAGCATGTCTCCATCCAGATGTAGATTCCATTCTTTTGGGTCAGAGCTAATAGCTTTCCTTTAATAGATTTACTCCAAAGCTGCAGTAAGAATGTCAGATGTGATCTCAAAGGGAAACAGAAGTGATGTCCAAGACCTACTGGTTCTAGACACAGGAGATGTAGCATGCCACACAAGGCCAGGCGGGGCTTACCAGGTTTTGTGACTGAAGAGTGGGTACTAGGGAGAGCTGTGTCAAGATTAATATGTGAAGGGAGCCAACTGATAAAAAGACCAGAAACCCTTAAGAGCCCACGATATATAAACAAGGAAGGAGGCAGATGCTGGGACTGGAGAGATGGCTCAGTGGTTAAGGGCACATACTGGTCTTGCAGAGGCCTGCCTGTAATCTAGGGGACCTTCCTGTAACTCCAGCTTCAGATGATCTGATACTCTTCTGACAGTCTCCTTACACACACATACACACACACACGCACACACACACACACACGCACACACACACACACGCGCACACACACACACACACGTAACAATTAAAATAAATAAAGGAACGCTTTTTAAAAAGAGAAGGCAGGCCAACCTTTTTGAGCACACACTTTTTCTCCGCTCCCCAGGCTCCCCTGTTCTCAAGAGTACTTTCCCCTTCTTAATAAGCAGCCTCTCCTTTTATTTCTAACTGTGTGGCCCTGGTGTGCGGCACTTCTTTGTCCTGGAAACCTCAGTAGTACCTCTTCCTCATCCCCTGAGACAGAAGATGGGAGTGAAGGTACAAACCTGAACCTATACCGATACTACCCTGACAAAACTAAGGCAAGGCAGGGTGGATGATCGAGGACTGCCTATTTTGGCTGTAAACTATAGGGACGATCTCTAATGGCCTGGTACCTGCCCTGGTTAGTGGTGCCACCTGATGGCCAGATAGAACAGCAGTGGCTTTGGTTAGTTCGCTTGCATATATTAGCTCCTGGCTAAGCCTTTGCTGCTTCTAAGAATTTGCTACGGCTGGAGGAAGTGACCCCTGGGAGCTAGAGGTAGGCTGAGCTCTGTGAGTTTGGGGCCAGCCTGGCTTGCATAAGGAGTTCCAGGCTAGCCAGGGTTACATAGTGAGACCCCCCATCTCAATTTAAAAAATAAAAAGCGTTTCTAGAACCTCAAAACCAGTCTCTTTCCAGCCAGAATGAGTTTTTATTTTGCTCTTTGGTGTTGTTTTGTGTTTTAGCTGGTTTTGTTTTTGGCATTTTTGAATGTCAAAACATGATACACAGAAGGTTTTTAAAATGTAAATAATTTAAAAGCCAACTTGAATTAGCCTTAGACTCTTTTGGCAGGGACACTGGGTGGCTGCAATGAGGACCAGGCTGCTGCTTCTTCCCATTGTCTTCCTTGGAGGACAAGGGTGGAGCCGAGTCTGATCCAGTACCTGTGTTCCCATTTCCTAGATGTAGGGGTCAGCCTGCGTGTGTTCTGCAGTCCTCCAGAAAGCTGGTTCATGCAGGAAATCATCAGCACCACATTCCTCGTGTGCCCTCTCCCATGACCCCAGATCCTGCTTCATCCTCTGCACACAGCCAACTACGACCCTCGGCACCAGGAGAGATGGAAACCTGTGTGCTTGGCCTCCCCCGTACCCTTCCTTAGTTTTCTCAGGTCAGTTTCCTCATTTTCTGTTCCCTTCACCCCTTGTAAACCTACCTCCAAGGCCTCTCTTTTATCCACTGGGTCTCATGTCCAGGCTCCCCTGTGGCTCCCCACAACTGTGTTCCATTGGGACATGATGTCTCAGCCCCTGAGTTTCAATGGACTCCTCTTGGAAACCCACTGAAAACTGAACCCCAGACATCACCCTGCATCGCTTGGGTTAGTGGAAACCCCGTGTGGATCCCAGGCATCACTGGTCAGAGACTTGTCCCCAGCCTCCTTCCTGCGGGGTAGCGAGCGCTAGGGTAGCAGGAAGAGCAGGCGTGTCACAGAAGATACTCGAATCCACAGTGCCTTCTGTAGGTTGCTCTTCCATACCCCACATCCCCACTGTTAACCGCAGGCTTTCCAGATCCGACTCTGGTTCCCGCTTGGCCATCAAGCATGTCAATCAGGCTGCAGGCTGGATTGTCTTAATTGCCAGTACCTGCTTAAACCACAGGCTGGAGCCATGCCTTCCTCAGTCAAAAGCAGCATCAAGAGGCCAAGAGAGGGGCTTAGAGAGATGGCTCAGTGGTTTAGAGCACTGGCTGCTCTTTCAGAGGTCCTGAGTTCAATTCCCAGCAACCACATGGTGGCTCACAACCTTCTGTAATGGGATCTGATGCCCTCCTCTGGTGTGTCTGAAGGGAGCAATGGTGTACTCCTATGAAGAAAATAAATTAATTAATTAATTAAAAAAAAAAAAAAAGAGGCCAAGAGAATAGACTATTTCTACCATGCACCCTGGAGAGTTAAGTGCAGGTGCCCTGCAACTTCCTGGAGTTATGCCCTGATGAAAACATCCTGAACCTACAGTGCACCTAAAGAAGGCCATCGTTCAGCCACACAGTTGTGGGAATGTAAATAAGAATGGCCCCTATAGGCTCATATACTTGAAAGCTTGGTCATCAGGGAATGGCACTACTGGAAAGGGATCAGGTTAGGTATGGCCTTGTTGGAGTTAAGTGTGTCACTGGGGATCGGGGGGGGGGGGGAGGGGAGTGGCCTTTGAGGTTCTTGAGGGCGCAAGCCCTAACTCTTTCTACCGATGCTACTGATACCTATGGATCCAAATGTAGAACTCTCAGCTCCTCTCCAGCACCATGTCTGCCTGTGTACTGCCATGATCCCTGCCATGATGATAAACCTCTGAAACTCTAACCCAGGCCCAATGAAATCCTTTCCTCTATAAGAGTTGCCATGGTCATGATGTCTCTTTACAACAACAGAACAGTGACCAAGACAACAGTGTGTGGAGGAATATCAGTTGCCACCCCTCACACTGGACAACTGTGGCTCAGTGCCACTTCTCAGTGTCGAGAGACTAGTGGACCTCGTGTGATTAGCCCGGGGAAAGGCCTGAATTCGAACTCTGAAGGATCCCTTCTGCTGAGAGCCTATTGCTTTCATGCTGTTGCGAAGTGAACCATCGCTGGGTGAAACCGTGGTTATGTTGGGGCCAGCACAGGAAAATGTATGGCTATGAACCAGTTGTGGATGTTCTGTACAGGTTCTTCTGTAGCTTGGAGGGCGTGATCAAGGTTTTCAGATGACCATCCCTGACTGAATTCTATCCTACGGACCAGGTGCCCACCTACCTCTTCATTTTTGCCAAGCTACACACTGGTGTGTGAAAGGCCACAGAGAGCAGCAGGGGTTGCTGGAGCATGGGGTTGAGAGTTAAGTGGAGACAAATGGCTCAGGAGCAATACAGGCCACTCTATGTCAAGCTCTCAGTAGGCTTCTAACGCCCTGTTTCCAGGCAGCACCTGCGGAGCCCCCTCTAATTCCCCCAGTCTGGTAGGGCTAGGAATTTGCAGGACATTCTATGGCTAACCAACACTCTGCCCTAGATTTTAACTTCTGAGTTTTAGGTTTTAACCACTTCCAGAGAAGCAGGACTGGAGGACAGAGAGCTCCCAGACTTCTTCTTTAGCTACAAGTATAGCAGCATAACAGCTCTCACACACACCTGACCCTACCTACTCAGCAGGGTTCTCCATTCTGTGTGTTGAGGGAACACTAAAGGGGCATGAAGTCCCTAAGCACCACTTGGGAAGACATTAAGGGGAGACCCTGCTCCCCACAAAGCACTGACTTGGTGATAGAAGTTCTGTATAAGCTAGATGTATGCCATTGCTGCGTTTTGGGTTTGTCGGGGGAGGTTTCTAAGGAGGACACCGAGCCTGGAACCCAGGACTGACAACAGAGGGTGCTTTTGGATGGACAAGGCTGTGGTGTTGTTGGGGAGCCAGGGTGTGGTGGCTTTGGTCTGGGGCCAGTGATGAGCTTGGAATTCCCCAGGGCTTTTCAGAAGTCAGAGACCTGGGGCGGAGTAGGTTGTCTCCAATCTTGTCCAGTGCTGGCCACAGCAGGGAAGTCCTAGGTGGGTGCTGCAGCCAGCTGGTACACCCTGCGTTCAGCAGAGAACTGAGGTGGGACTGGGAAAAGTAAAGGGGTGTGGGAGGAGAAGTGTCCAGAGCGTCAAGATGAGGTCATCCCTGTTCAGCACTCAAGATGAGAATCGAAGGACTGGGGGCAGAGAAGATGGCTCAGTGGTTTAGAGCATTTGCTGCTTTTGTAGAAGACCCAGGTTCAAATCCCAGAACTCACATGGTGGTGTGCACAAACCTGTCACTCTAGCTGCATGCACATGCACACATGTACACACACACAGACAGAGAGAGAGAGAGAG
>NC_034603.1:17948820-17976318 GCF_900095145.1 Mus pahari | reverse complement strand
CTTCACAGTAAGGTTCATATCACTGATTCTAACTCCTCTTTAAATCCAAAATAGGCACAAGATCCACTTCAGACCTACTGCAATAGCTATTGCAGGAAGAGGAGGAAGAGGAGGAGGAGGAGGAGAAGGAGGAGGAGGAGGAGGAACTAAAGGGATAGTGAGTCAGGAAACTGCTTATCCAGCACTGTACATGGAGAAAGTCTTGACTGGGTCATATTTAGCCCCAGAGGGGTCTGCTGTTTGGTTATAGGACTTCCCCAGTTGGTCCTTTCTCTGCTACTGACCCAGAGGATCTGAAGGAGGGGAAGATGGGGAAAACATTGGGCATGGTCAGAGAGACATGGTCATGTCCTCTCCCCAGTTCCAGACCCCCCCCCCAAATCTGGGGTTCAGAGTATGGTTGAAGCATTAGTGGGATCAGGCACGTGGGAGCTGACTGGGGAGGAACAAGTCCACTGACTCTGGACAGATGAAGGAGTACCTGAGCAGCTTATGCTACGATAGGGACTGTTACCGACCGACACAGGAGACAGGATGGTAGAGAGCCCAGGAAGGCTACGGAGGTCAGCGCAGAGAAGCTGCTACGCTTTAAAGTACCCCCTAAAGTTCATGTGTTAGAAACTTCATCTTCTAAACCAACAAGGCGGCTCAGCTGGTAAAGGCCAACCCTGCTCACCTGAGTTTGATTCCCAGAACCTACATGGTAGAAGGAGAGATCTGATTCCTGCAAGTTGTCCTCTGGCATCCATACGCATATGAACATGTGAGTGCATGGGTGTGTATATGCACAGACAGACACAAATAAATAAGTGTATAAAAAAAACACAAAATCTTTCGACTCCCATGTAACAGTGTTGAGATGTGGGGTCTCTATGGTTAGGTCATAAAAAACTTAACTTCCATATAGAGAGATTGGTAGGCCTTCGCTAGATGTATGTCTCTCCTATGTCATAGCCTTCAGAACCACTATCTATATAAACTCTTCACAAGAAATGATTTAATCCTCAGCATTCTGTTACAGCAACACAAAAGGGACCCAGGCAGAAGCTGGGGTGAGCTCAGACCTGGGTGGGTCCCAGCACAAGCCAGGCTGCAGCTGTCCCAGAACACAGGGTCAGGATCAGGGCATCGGAACCAGAACGTAGGTGGTCCAGCAGGACTGAGACTCTGCTCAGAGGTCTCTGAGGTTTCTTGGGTCCAGCCTCCTCCCCTTGGCATTTAAGGCCTTTAATGTCGACAAGCCTGACACCTAGTAACTATTCTCATGGCCCCCCTTTAGACAGGCCAGGCTCCCCTGTCCCACAAGCACGCTTCAGTCTCGTCTCTCACACTCGACTCTGCCTGAAGTAGTCTATTCTTACACAAAGCCTGTCCGTTCTCCAATTTTATCTCAGGAAGGCCCTCCGGGAAGCCCTTCCTGAGCATTCCAGCCAGAGGGACATGGAATGTCTCTGGAGCCTGGAACACATTGGCCAGTCACTCAACACAGGGATGAATTCCAGGATACAGCCCCAGCCATTCTGAAGAAAATGGCATCTGCTGACCTTGTTGCATGGAACTGCTGGTCATAGGAGAGAGGCAGATAGCCTGGGGAATGACCAGACTCACCGTCACAGTGCTGGTGTCTGTGATGATGGAAATACACTTGGCCATTGAGGTCCTAGAGGATAAACTCTGCAACTCCAAACAAGACCTTCCTCCGAGAATGTACAGGCTCTGACCCCTGAGCCCACAGCCTGACTCCTACTGCATCTGAGTGCCTCTCTTCTTGGGTTTGAGCTCATATCGGCCTCTCTTGGTCCATTTTGCGCTATGTATTAGATCCTCTCCCACAAATCTCCAGATGCTCAAATCCCTCCTATAAAATAGTGTGATGTTTATGTACATTGTATGCATGTCCCCATAGCCTTTAAATGATCGCTATGTGACTTATATCTAACACAATATAATGTTTTATACATTTTTAAGTTTAAAAAATTACATTTCATTTATTTGTGTGTAAGAGTGTATATATATATATATATATATATATATATATATATATATGAGTGATTATACATGTGTCGTGACATATGTACAGAGGTCAGAGGACAATCTGTGGGAGTCAGTTCTCTTCTACCGTGTGGGTCCCAGGGATTGAACTCTGGTCATCAGTTCTGGCAACAAGCACCTTTACCTGCTGTGCCATCTTGCTGACTCCATAAACATTTATTGTATTGTACTGTTTATGAAACAGGGACAAGAAAATAATCTGTGTATGTTGGGTACAGACAAAATTTTTAAATATTTTAAATCTAGGGTTGGTCTAATCCTTAATGTAGACCTCAATATTTCTTAGAACAGGCAAGCCCTGCCTTGGGTACAGAGTAAGTGTGTTCCAACACACTTAGGAGAGTCTGGAGCTGAAGAGAGCTGGCGTGGCTGGGAAGGACGGGGGGAGGGGGGAACTAGGAGGCTGGTGTCTAGGCCATGGCAAGTGGCCCAGGAAGGCACAGGACAGGCTTCCCCACATCTCATGTGCTAAGGGGCTGGTGACAAGTTTGAGTCGTGTCCTCAAAGCAAAAGGAAGCCACCACTAGACATGAAAGCATGTTGTAACATAGCTGCCCCGAGAGAGCATTCCTCTGACTTCTGACTCCTTCGAGTTGAAGGAGTCAAGAATGGGTCCCAGGACATCACTTCAGTTGAGTGATGAGGAGAAGCGGATGTGTTCGGGGAGCAGCATCCACAGTACTTGGGAGACAAGAAAGGGGAGTGCCCAGGGCTCTAGCGGAGGGGACCAGAAGCAGATATGTCTAGCCTTTTGATGTTTTGAAGTGGCCTTATTCACAAAGCAGGTTGAACATACCTGATACAGCATGTGGTCCACTGATGGGACGTCAGCAGCAGGTGGATGGGGCAGCAGGGAGAAGGCCATGAGCTCCTTTCCATTTGGGATGGTAAGTGGGAGGTGACAGTGGGTGACTTGCCAGTGGGTGACTTGCCACAGGCCCTGGTAACTTCATGGAAGAACACAGACAGAGCACACAAATCCAAGAGTTTTTATATCACCAAGGACACCAATACGAAACACAGCCTATCTTGAACTCCAAGTGTCTCCCATCGCCTCAGTCCCTTTTCCTGAGGCCCCCACCCCCAAAAAACCTCATTCCTACTCTCTACAACACATGTTCAGAATGTGCAAGTACTTGCAGTGGTCTGTGCATAAGTTTGAAAAAGCCCTGGTTTGTTGAGACAATTTACCAGGACTCTGGTTGTTTTGAGTGGGTGGAACAACATCATCCAAGACAGACGACAGAGGAGAGGGAAGGGAACAGGTGTGTGTGTGTGTGTGTGTGTGTGTGTGTGTGTGTGTGTGTGTAACTATTTGAGTTACTTGTAGACCTTTAGAACTCTGGAAGCCTGAGGACACCCAGTGGTCGTGTTGCAGAGGAACCAGGCACATGCAAATGCAGGCATCTGGGAGGAGGTACAGGCATAGACGTAGCATGTTAGTATTCTGTGACTGAGACAATCAATGCACGAAGAGAAGTTTGTTATAGCACGGAGTAGCATCACTTGATAAAATAATGCATGCTCTGACACATAAAATCATGACAAGGATAAATAATAATGCATTACAAATTTCAAAATTGCTAAAGGAGCAGCTTTTAAATGTTTCCAGTTTTAAAACATCATAAGCATGTGAGGTGACAGATTTCATAATTATCTTGCTTTAATCATTCCCCCACTGAAAACATATATCAAAGTCAGGCTGTGCCCTGAAACACTCAGTTATCATTTGATAATCTTTAAAGTGTGCATGGCTTTGACACCAAAGACTCAGATTCTGTCTTCCTGAGGGAGTCGTTTTAAACAGAACAATTAAGCAGCAGAAACATCAGCTCTCTTGTGCTTAGTCAAAGATGCTAATAGCGCCACCTGGTGGCACTCGGGGAAGCTACAACACCTTCCTAAAGGGCCATTTCCCCTCCCTGGACCCAGAGTTATCTCTTCAAATATTCCTAACACTTCTGCGGAAGAGATTCTCACCCTCATCTTATTAATTGAGAAGGCAAGACTCAAACAGTGCAGATGATATCTCTAAAAAATTCCCACATCTGGGCTGGTGAGATGGCTCAGCGGTTAAGAGCACCAATTGTTCTTCTAAAGGTCCTGAGTTCAAATCCTAGCAGCCACATGGTGGCTCACGACCATCCGTAATGAGATCTGACGCCCTCTTCTGGAGTGTCTGAAGACAGCTACAGTGTACACACATATAATAAATAAATAAATAAATAAATCTTTTAAAAAAAATTCCCACATCTGAGATGCTGAGGATAACTGAATCCCAGCTCTGTTGTCTGTGCCAATGGCTTATAAATTTGGCTGATAAATAAGACCATGCAAGCAGCCTTTGTGAACTGGTGGTGAGGCTGTTAGGACCACTCACATGCATGTGGAATTTTGCCTTCCTAAGCAAACATGTACTCACTATAGATGGAGATTGGGAGATGCCATCAGGACAGGAAGTGACAGGGACCAGAGATGGACTCTGAATAGTGCTCCAGGACTTATTTTTATTCTCATTATTCTCTAAATAACATACTACAGCAATCAGTTACACAGCAACGACAATGTATTGGGTATTGTAAACAGTCTAGAGATATCTTAAAAGTCTATGGTGGCATATGCATGAGTAAATGCATACACACATGTGAAGTTAGATGCCATTTTATTAAAAGTCTGGAGCATTCTTGGGGTTGGGTATCTTGGGGGGTGACATGTAACCTGTCCCCATCTCTATGGAGGGATGACCTTTGCACACATGTGAATTTACAAGCATAGACAAGAAAGAAGAGAAATATATAGAGGTTAGAAATGAACTCTCAAGTATCAACTGAGTTAGCTGTGTGCATTGGCTTTCTGTTGTTTTCTCAAAACCTCACAGAAATGAAAGCCCAGGTATAAAGGTCCTAGGGTCCCCTGACATAAGGGAAAGTGGATGCTAACAGTTAAAGTATCCCATAGTAATGGGGAGTGGGCAAATAGGGCTATGGCAGTACCCTTGGGGGTACTCAAGATCTCCAACCCAGGTGTATTCTGGCATCCTTCCCAGCTTCCTGGCAATGCCCAGCAGTGCCAGCTTGGGAGAAGGGTGTCTGTAATCTGTAATCCCTGTCTGTACTGTGATGACAATCATCAGTCAACAAGTCCTACCCCAACATCCTGCTTCTTTCTTCCACGTAAATAAGAACAGGAGGGAAAAGAGACAGCCATTAACACTCGAGGGAAACCAGCTTCCTGAAAAAAGGCAAGCCAAGAAAAGGAGACTCAAAGCTATGACTGTCACAGTCGTGGGGACAATTCCAGAAGTGGGAGAATAAATGTCAAGGAAAGCTAATTAGAATCCACGGGGAGATGAGAAGTGACGCTGAGTGCTTTGTTTAGCTAGATGTCTGTGCCTTAATTTTTCT
Organism: Mus pahari; assembly: GCF_900095145.1. Classification (NCBI taxonomy): domain Eukaryota; kingdom Metazoa; phylum Chordata; class Mammalia; order Rodentia; family Muridae; genus Mus; species Mus pahari. The sequence continues at coordinate 17,970,862 of NC_034603.1, read as the reverse complement.
CTCCTGTTGGTTCTGAGAATCACCACGAATACGTTAAGCCGTTAATCTGTTCCATATTTCTTTGTATTCATGTTTCACTGTGTACAGAATGGCATGTAAGTTGATTCTGGGTTTTTTCTCTGTGTGTTTATGTGTGTGTATACGATGCATGTGTGTGTCATGGATACCTGTGGAGACCAGAAGAGGACACCGAGTGTCCTGCTCTATCACACTCTGCCATATCCCCCAAGACAGGGTCTCTCTCACTGACACTGGAGCCAGGCTGGCAGGGAGCAAGCCTTAGCAATCCTCCTGACTCTCCCTCCTTCAGCTCTGGCCTTATAGAACCAGGTCTGCAGTCATGCTGGGCTATTTATGTGTATTCTTGGGATTCAAACTCAGGTCCCCATGCTTGCACAACAAGTCTTCTTACTCACTCCCCCAGCTCCCTGGGTTTGATTTTTTTGTTTGTCTTCTGTTCATAATTACAAAGGATACTGAGATGACATTTAACTTCCTTGGACTTCTATTTATGAACATTTGTTCTGTTTACGGACTGTTGTTTGCAAAATCACAATGTATGATATATATTTATGATGTGGATTAAATTCAATTCATAGATACAAAACCTCAGAGCAGCACTGGTTCCCAAGCTGGGATAATTCTGTATCCAGAGGGCTGTTGGCAACATCTGAAGATATTTCTGGATGAAAGAACTGGCAGAGATGTTACTGTCATTTAGTAGGTTAGAGGCCAGGGATGCTAAGCATTCCGTGATGTGCAGGGTAGCCCCCTACAAGAAAGACTTTCCAGAGCCCAGAGAGCGGGAGAGCAGGACCCACCGTTACATACAAGTCCTTGCTTCAGAGCTTCGATGAAAATTCTTTGCTTTATTGTCTGTATAGCACAGTGCGTCCCTTGACTCACTCAAGCCATGGGGACAACTAAGGGAATTAAAAAAATGTAGGAGTTATATTATCTCCTTACCATGAGGCAGTAACTGAGAAATTAATACAAAGCTTAGCCTCACCCTGTTTCATCCTTACCCTCTTGGAAGTTACGCATGATTCTAACACCAGTCAGAGGTTCAAAACTCACAAATAACTTCTGTCTGTTTTTGTGTCTTTCTGCGTCTTTCCTCCTCCTCCTCACTCTTCTTCCTCCCCTCCTCCCCACCTTCTCCCCTCCCCTCGCCATCCCCCTCCTCCCCACTCCATCTCCTTCTTTGTTGGAGACAGGATTTCCTCTGTGTAGCCCTGGCTGTCCTGGAACTCACTCTGTAGATCAGGCTGGCCTCGAACTTGCAGAGATCTACTTATCTCTGCCTAGGACAGGGCTGGGACAAAAGATATGCACTACCATGCCTGGCATAAATAACTACTTTCTTTAAAAAAGAAAAAGAAAAGAAAAGAAAAGGAAAGGAAAGGAAAAAAACAAAAACTAAAAAGTGAAACAGTAATTCTGTGGAAGTAATGCCAATTAGAATATTGGCTGTTCAAAGTTCTTGAGTACTCCAAAACAAAAAACAAAACACCAAGGGAAAAAAATAGTCTCGAGAAGTTTTATTAAATGAAGACAATTGAAAACAAGAGAGATGAATTTTCTTTCACTTGTAGAAAGAAGACGAGGAAGGCATAGTTACCAAGAGAGTAAGAGGAAAATTTCATAAAAATGAAATAAACACAAACCAAATGTGACCTCAATAAGGGCTGCTTTAAAATTCCAATAAAAATAAAGAATAAAAGAAACAAAACTCAGAGTCCTAGTCTGACTTTAAAAGGAGGAGAAAGGCCAGAACCAGTAGTAAGCAGCACTGGGGTGAGGAACAGGCTCTGAGCACAGACGCACAGGACGAAGGGCCGGGCGCATGCCTCTGTGTAGGACACTTGGGTAAAAAAGACCTGGGGCACTTGGTTAAAAAAGACCTGGGTGTCATCTGCAGACCTGCACAGAGGATTCTGCAAACCCTGTTTAAGATGGAATGTTGACTCGACTGACCTGATTTCAGTTGTTTTTATTTTTGTTTTTTTGGTTTTTCAAGACACCAGTCAGAAGTTCAAAACTCACAAATAACTTCTGTCTGTCTGTTTCTGTGTCTTTCTGCGTCTTTCCTCCTCCTCCTCACTCTTCTTCCTCCCCTCCTCCTCACTTTCCCCCCTCCCCTCGCCATCCTCCTCCTCCCCACTCTATCTCCTTTGTTGGAGACAGGGTTCCTCTGTGTAGCCCTGGCTGTCCTGGAACTCACTCTGTAGACCAGGCTGGCCTCGAACTCAGAAATCCGCCTGCCTCTGCCTGATATCAGTTGTTCTTAAGAACCCCATGAAAAATACAACAAAAGAATTAAGAAAGAGGAGCAACCCTCCCCCAAAGAGAGAGAATGAAAAGGGGGACACTTGAGTCACATTTGTCTTCGACTCCAAATCATATAAGCAAAGCTAAAAAAAAAAAAAAAATCAGATTTAAACTTCAATATATTGGGTCCAGGGAGCTGTCTCAGTGGGTCAGCATGGAGATCTGGGTTTGAATCCCCAGCACCCATGTAAATAGCTGGGCATGGCCATCCAAAAACCTATAACACCTGCACTTTAGCGCAGCAGAGACACAGCATAAGATTAGCAGGGCTTGCTGGCATTTCCTTAGCTCCTGGTTCAGTGACAGGCCTTGTCTCAGTGGATTAAGGCTGAGACTGATTGAGGGACATCTGACATCTTCCTCTGATCTCTGTGCACACACAGCCATGCACAAACATCACACACACACACACACACACACACACACACACACCTTCAAAATGCACACGCTGCCCTACAGCCAGTACCATACAATCGATTTGCATCAGAAGAGTGGTGAAATCACTCACGGTGCCAGTTGTTCTGTTGGGAGTGATTAAGTCTCGTGTGAATGTACATTCACCCCAATGCCTAGGCCCATGGCAAAGCCTTCCCTGGGTGAGGTTAGAGAGATGGCAAAGCCTTTCTCTGGCCCAGTGTGAATGCTGTTAGGTGAGTGTAGGAATGTCCAGTGTAGCCTTCTTCTTTCATTTGTTTACGGGCTGAAACCTGTTCTGTTGCAGAGATGCTCCTACAGAGATTAGCTAGCCCTGCCTCCTTGTTCAGCTGTATGGAACAACCCTACCCCTTGTTCAAATGCCCCCTTGTTCATCTTATGTATAACTCTGCCTCCTTGCTTACTGTATATGCTCCCTGCTCAGCTGTATGTAATAAATATGCTGAGCGTTCATGCTGTTGTCCCTCCATCAGCACAGCCCACTTGACCCCAACTCTTCTGTACCTGTGTCTGTGTGTCCCTGTCCTCTCTTCATTCTCCCATCACCCCTAGTCAGGTTCCCAGGACCAAGCCATGGAAGGACGTAGCACTGTTCCCCAGCTACAGCCCTAGCTATGGCACTATCTGAGGCCACTGTCCTCAGCAGCAGTGGTAGCTTGGCAAGTCCCAGACCCTACTCTACAACCAGATAGACCTGAGGCCGTGACACCAGCAAAGCTCAGTATCTCCAGGGTGCTGTAGAGAGACTGGCCTCTTCCCTTTCTCTCCCAAAGGCCACCTAGACACTGCCAAAGACACATGTGCCATCTGCTGTCACAGACGATGAAAGCAGGGACGGGGGGGGGGGGAAGGGGGACAGGAGGTGACACGGCAGTATCAGAAAAACAAAGCGGCCAGGATGGTACTGCAAGAGCTCAAAACCCAAGCTATTGTCAGAGCTAAAGCCCATAAAGGGAGACAGAAGTGCATGCGGACCTGGGAGAGAGCATGCTGAAATAAGACATTTAAGGAGGATTAAAGGTCCTCTCGTCCAAAAACCAAAATAGGAAGGGTGAGGCAGAGAATCACTCATCACACTCAGGACCAGGAAAACCACAAATTGCATTAGAGATGACAACCTATGCCAGTACTAACATGAATCAACGAACACATTGGGACGATACGGGAAGGATTTTAAAGTACCCATCATGAAAGTGCGTCAGTGGTCATTTACAAATTCTGTTGAAGCATTTTTAAAAAGAAACATCTCAACAAAGGAAAAAGGAGCTCTGAAAGGGTGGGGGGGACTTATAAAACTGGAAAACGCAAGAATTACAACTTCAAAGCTTACCAGACAGACTTAGTCACACCATGCACGAGGCTTACCGATTTCAGTTGTTCTCATGTGGTGTCAGAGAAGCCTTTCAACTTAAAGACAGACTGAAGGAAGTTATTCAGATTGAATAATAGAAAGAAACAGACTGAAAAGGGAAACTAAGCTGAGGCTTGTGGGCCGATGTCATGTCTCCCTGTGATCTCACTGTCCCTGGTTTCAGTTATCCATGGTCAAGGGCAGTGGGAAAATGTTTGGCAAACATTAAAGAAATAGTTCACAGCCAGGTGTAGTGGCACTACCTTTAGTCTTAGGACTTGAGAGGCAGAAGCAGGTTGATCTCTGTGAGTTCAAGGGTAGCTTGGTCTATAGACTGAGTTCCAGAACAGGCAGAGCGACACAGAAAAACTCTTTCTCAAACAAAACAAAACAAAACAACAAAACCAGTTTATAATTTTTTTTTTTTTTTCGAGACAGGGTTTCTCGGTATAGCCCTGGCTGTCCTGGAACTCACTTTGTAGACCAGGCTGGCCTCGAACTCAGAAATCCGCCTGCCTTTGCCTTCCAAGTGCTGGGATTAAAGGCGTGCGTCACCACACCCGGCTTTTTATCTTTTTTTTTTTTTTTTTCAGTTTATAACTTTTAAACTGTATGCCATTCCCAGTGGCAAAATGAAATTACATGCTGCCTTGATCCAGCCCAGCCAGGAAACAAAGCATCCCTTTGTCATATACTCCCTATGCATTAGGCACTTAGCAGACATTAGATGAACTGTTGTGGTACTGCACTGTCATGTTCAGGTAACCATTACATTAATTAATAATGGCTCCAATGTATAAACTTGTATTGTACAATATTGTTATAATTATCCGATTTTGCTGTTAGTTCTTTTATTTACCACATTGTGCCTAATGAATGATTTAATTTATTTATAAATTAAGCTTTATCATAGGAATGCATGTATAGGAGAGTAAACAGCATATAAACTGTAGTTTTAAGCATCAGTGTTGTAAGTCTTGGAACACAGCTCTGAGGATAAGGAGAAGCTGTATAGAAAAAGAATTGATACCATAAAAATTCTAGGAGGTGAGGACAAGATTTGAACCAGACACCGAATGACTAGATATTTCCTTGGTGAAAGACGTTAAGTCTACAGATCTAAGAATAGGAGTGATTCTCAAATAGAAGTTCTAAGAAGTCCATAAGACACATAATTAAACTTAACCAAAAACCAACTTAAAAATCTTTAAAGCAGTTAAGAGAAAGGGGGCAAGTCCCTATGAAAGAGGAATTAGAAGCTGGTAGGATTCTCGTCTGAAATGATGGGCAGGAGGATGTGGTATCCCTCAGGTTGCTAGAAGAACCAAGACTCCCAGACCGCATACAAGTCAAATTGTTGTTATGGAATTAAAGGCAAAGAGGACACCCTGAGTAAGGGAAATGAAGGAAGTTGCTGCTGGCATGTTGGGGCACAAAAATCCTTGTGGCCACAGAGCCCTAGAGAACCAGGAATGTTAAACACACAGAGGCCTCTCTACAATGGAAGAGATAAAAATATCTTTTTTTCCCCACTCAGAGGGCTGGGAGTAGATATTGTTAATACCCTGGTGACCCTATGTCTATCTGTGGAGGCTGACCTCACCCAGCTTTTGTTATAGAGGCAGACCTCACCCAAATCCCCTACCATGTTTATCCTAGACTTGCTCCCTAGCTCTCAGTTAACAGAAAGCATCCTTAGGGGAGGATGTCCCATGGACTTTATATCTGCTGACCACTAAGCTAACTCAGTCAGAGACCACACTGGATTCTAGGCTCTTTACCCATAGAACCCGCTGTCTCGGTCATGTGTACTTTGCAAATGAGTTTCTAAGTAGTCACACCTTAAGCTTTATTGAGCATCTGGAATTGGAATGATGGTTGCCTGGAAACCTGGAATGGGAATGACTGTTGCCTGGACATGTTTTCCAGATTGCACTGTGTTTTAGATATGCTGACAATGCTCTGCCTGGCTTTAGACTCCCTGAAGTCTGATCCAGGTTGACAAAGTCAATCTGAACCAAGTTCTCATTTGTCATCGCTTCGTGGGTTTGCTTCCCTGCCTGGACACCTGCAGTATCCCCCTCCTTGTCAGACCTACCTTTAAAGAATGGCTAAAGGAGCTCTCCAGAGCTGCAGAAAATGATAGCTGATGCTTCTAAGAGGAAAACACAATGAGGTGGGTAAGCAGACATAAATGTAACAGGTTCTTCACCGCATGAGTTCTCTTACTCGCACTTTATGGTTAAAGGATATAAAGGGCGAAATGACAGCAGTAGGTTGTGTAAGTTGTTTATGGGTATGATAATGCACAAGAAAACTACAATGGGATACAACCGCAACAGCTTTATGGATACACATGGAAGGCCAAGCAGCCAATAGGAAGGCATGGGAAAGTGAAGCAGGGCTGGTGAGATGGCTCAGTGGGTAAGAGCACCTGACTGCTCTTCCAAAGGTCCTGAGTTCAAATCCCAGAAACCACATGGTGGTTCATAACCATCTGCAACAAGACCTGACGCCCTCTTCTGGAGTGTCTGAAGACAGCTATGTGTGTAATTACATATAATAAATAAATAAAGCTTAAAAAAAAAAAAAAGAAAGTGAAGCAAACAAACAAACAAAAAATAACAGCAGTCAGACACACAGCAAACAGAAGGGATTTGTAAAACCCAGACATTTAAATGACCAACTTAGCCCTAGTGTTTCAACAGTTGTGCTAAATCTAAGTAGTCGGGGCTGGACAGAAGCTTCAGCAGTTAGGAGTGTGTGCTGCTCTCACAGAGGATCCAGTTCCAGTTCCCAGCATCCTCATCAGGGTGCTCTGGGGGGGATCCAGTGTCTCTGGTCTCTGGGCGTCGCGTTTACATGCACATGGCCACACACACAAATTTAGAAAAATGAAATAAATCTTGAAAAGAGAAAAAAAAATAGAACAATGGATTTTTAAAAAACCACGGCCCAACTATGTGTTACCTATAAGACACAAAAATAAAACTGCTTAGAGTTATCTTTCACGGATTCTTGATGTGATGTCATTGTTGGGAGGTGGTACAAAGCAGGAAATGGGACCCAGGTAGAGGAAGTAGGTGTGCCCTAGGAAGATGTACCCTGTCCCCTTACTCTTCTTTCCCTCTTCTTAGCCACCATTGGGTGGATGGATCCCTCTTCCATGTGCTCATGGTCTGCCTCATCCCGGGCCCGAAGTCCAGTAGCCATGTACTTTGAAACCACGAACCACCGTAAGTGACTTCAAGTATCTGCACCGCAGAGACCAAAACTGGCAGAGTAAGGAAAGAAAACAGGTGGCGAAAGATAAAGGAGGCCCAGGCTGAAGTGGAGGACTTCGCCAACTATTAAGATCTGTTCCTTCAAACAGAAGAGGGGGCCACTTCACTGACTTTATGGGCCAGTTGTACTCTCATATAAACACAGCACAGGGAAGAAAACCACAAATCTATTCTCTCTCCTCACTTATGTAAATATACCCATGAAAACATTGGCAGATCAAATCTAAGAATGTACAGAGGGAACGTCATGCCTCCACTGACGGGGATCCAGTTACACAAGGTGTTTCAGCGTTTGAAAATCAATAGGAAAAGTCATATGACTGTATCAAGTTACACAGGAAAGCTGAAGATATCATGTATTTGTTATAAAACATTTATGCTAAAAGAATCTCTCTGTGTCTGTGGGCAGGGGATATATAGTAGCTCAGTTAAGTAAGTGCAAGCATGCTTAGTGCATTAGTCAGGCTCTCTAGAGGAACTGAGAAAAAATGAATGAATGAATGAATGGATGGATGAATGGATGAATATATTAAAGATTTACTTAGTTATGTGTATGAGCGTTTTGCTTGAATGTATGTCTGTGTACTACATGTGTGCCTGGTACCCAAAGAGGTCAGAAGAAGGCATCAGATCCTCTGGTACTGGAGTTACAGACTGTTGTGAGTCCATGTGGATGCTGAGAGTCAAACATGGGTCCTCTGCAAGAATAATTACTCTTAACTGCCAAGCCATCTGTAGTCCTCCTGAATCTCGATTTCTCTCTTAGATATTAGAGTGGCTAACAAGCTGTGGTCCAGCTGGTCCAACAATTGTTGTCTCCTGACAGAAAGTCCCAAGGATCTGGTAGTTGTCTCCACAAGTTGGATGGCTCAGCTGCTCTCTCAGTCTGCATTGGAATCCTGAAATATGTTCTACTACCAGAGAAGAAATGCCTTAGCAGCAGGTTAGATGAACTTGCCAGAGAGAATGAGTGCAAGCAGGCAAAAAAAAAAACCAAACCAAACCAAGCCAAACCAAGCCAAACCAAACCCAAAACTTCAGTCTTCCATGCCCTTTATATCGGCTGCCACAAGAAAGTGTGTCCCCGATTTAGGGTGTGTCTTTTGACCTCAAATGATCTAGATTTTAGGGTAAGTCTTTCCACTTTCAAATGATAAGATCAAGAAAATTCCCTGGGTGCCCAGCTCCTTGGATTTTAGTTGATTCCAGATGTAGCCAAGTTGACAACCAAGATTAGCTATCACACTTAGCATGCACAGGGTGTTCTGAGTGACACCTGGGATCACGTAACCCGGTGGCGCTGTACGCCTGTGAGCTGAGCTTGAAGGAGGACCAGGAGCTCAAGGTCCTGGCCTGTGAGACTGTTCAAGACACTTACTGCCAAGCCTGAGGACCGGAGTTCAATCCCTGGGTCTCACATGGTAGAAGAACAACAAATTCACTTACGTTGTCCTCTGACCTCCACACATGTGACATGGCACCTCCCATAAAATAAATAAAAGTGTGATTAAAATTAATAACAAAATGAATAGGGCTAGAGAGGTGGTTCCGTGGTTATGAACATGGATTGCTCTTCTAGATGACCCAAGGTCATTCCTAGTACCTATGTTAGGTGTGGCTCACAACCACCTGTATGTAACTCTAGCCCTGGGGATCTGATGTCCTCTTCTGGACTCTGTAGGCATATACATTCATATATACAACCCCCCCCTCACTCTCTTTCATGAACATAATTAAAAATGTCAGGTGTGGTGGTGCATTCCTTTAATCCCAGCCTACATAGCCAACTTCAGGCCAGCCACAGACTGAGACCCTGTCTAAAATAAGCAAATGATAAAAATAAAGAAGTTCAACATAATCTTTGGCTACATAACAACTCCACAGGGATACAGGAGACACTGTCTTAAAGGCTGGGGGAGGGCTCAGTGGATGAGGGACTTACCTCAAAAGCTGAAGGACCTGAGTTTGAATTCCCAGAAGCCACATAAAACCTGGCTGCAGTAATGTGCTTCGGCAACGCAAGTGTTCCTACTACAAGATGGGAGAAGACACGAGAGTCCCAGACGCTCATGGGCCAGTTAGCCCAGCACATAGAGTAGAGAACAGTAAAGATGCCCTACCCTATCTCATACAAGGTGGAAGGAAAGACCCAATACTAGTGGTGTCCTCTGACCTTAGGAGCAAGCTATGGCAATCTCACGCCTACATTCACACACACACACGAACACATACATTTGATACACCATTTCATGCACACATGCAAAGATTAAAAAAAAAACTAAAACAAACAAACAAATAAACAAAAAAACCCCAAACCCTCTGCTTGGTAGTAGTGATGTGTATATGAACCCTTGTCATCTGGAAGAGCAATACGTGTTCTTAACCACTGAACAAACTCTCCATCCCCTAGGTATACACTGAAATAGTGTATTCAATAACAAGATCTTCTGGTGAGTCCAATGTCTGTGTTTCACAGCAGTATGTGAGTTAAAGTGGCATTTCAAGACATCTCCAATGTACTCTGCTATGGGATGAAAATACTCTATAACTGGAGAGAGGTGGGTTTACAATATTGCAAGTGCACCAAATGCTACTGAATTATACATTTTTAAAGTGGTTAATTTTTACACAATAAGATTTAGTAAAGAAAACAGCATTAACTTGAAGAGAAAGATGATCTTCCTAACAACTGGATAGGTAATGAAAATGCCTCGAGACAGTCAGGGGTGCTGCTCACCTTCCTGGGACTTGCTACCTCTGCATAGTTTCTCTTGTTGCTGAGAAAATAGTTCAGCTCACAGTTCCAGGTTACAGTCCATCAGTGTAGGGAAGTCACTGCAGCAGGAGCTAGTCAAGGTGCATCTGTAGCTAAGAAGCAGAGAGCAACCGATGAATGAATGCCACTACCCAACCCCCCTTTCCCTTTATAGAGACCAGGATCCCAGGAAGGAATGGTGCAACCCACAGTGGTCAGGTCTGACCCTAATCTAGGCAATCTACTGGCCTGCCTAGAGGCCCTTATCTAGAGTGATGCTAAATTTGATCAAATTTACAACACTAACACACTATTCTAGTCTCTTTTTCTTTTGCTAATATCATCAAACTATACACTGAGTAAGTTATAAAGGGGAAATGTTTACATCGGCTTGTGGTTCTGATCAAGACTGAAGGGCCACATCTGGTAATGGCCTTCTTGAAGCCAGAGTCCAACGCTATCTCAGGTGTGATAGTTTGGAACATATACATTCCCCAAAGGCTCATGTATGAAAGGCTTGGTCACCAACTGGTGCTGTTGGGGGGTGGGGAGGCCTTTAGGAGGTAGGGTCTAGTGGGAGTAAGTTAGGTCATTGGAGGCGTGTCCTTGAGAAGGCTATTATAACCCATGTGCCTTCCTGTCCCTCTTTCTACTCACTACTCAGCGTGCGCTAAGTAGCTCGCTTCTCTCTACATTCCTACCACCAAGCATCCTTTGCCGTGCCTCTGGCAACCATAAACTGGTGCCTCTAATAAACCTTTTTATTTATATATAATTTGGTCTGCATAGTAAATTCCAAGCCATCCAGGACTACATAGTGAGCTCCTGTCTCAAAACAAATTGAAGTCCAAAAAAAGCCTCAAAGAGACCTGCCATTAAATTGTTTCTAGATCCAACGAAGTTGACAAGCAAAATTAATCATCACATGATGCAGGATCAGTTTTGAGAATTCTCTATAATAAGCGCATTACAGGCTCTGAGTTCAGGTTCCTGTCATCACTTTAACATCTCATATCTTATAATAAGGAGCGATGTAACGGAAAGTGCTCTCCGCCCAGGGGAGTATCGGTGATTAATCACTTGTAGGCGTTGGTATCTTACATTTGAGGTGGAGGGAATCTCTGGGCATCTCCAGCATTGCCCAAACTGAACTCCAACCCCTCTGACCTACACATCAGAGCTGACACCAAATCACCTGCTAGTTGCTGGGCCGAGATTTCTGAAAACACATAAATGTGTTGCATTTATGAAGAGGTCAGAAAGATGATGATGGTGTCTTCATGCTCGCATGATGGTGTCTTCATGCTTGCACAAGGAAGGGCTTGTCCCCACTGAGCCATCATCTCCCCACCCTACTCCCTCAGGGTGCACCCACTGACATAAATCTACAGGCTTACTAGCCTGAAATGGTATCTGGTAGTGAAACAAAAAAAGTGCTGGGCATGCTATTTGGAATGTGATTGGCATACCTTTAAAACTCTCCTTGTTTCAAGACATTCTCAGCACATGCATTAAACCTCAGGGCATGGAACCCTTAGATGTTAGGGTATTTCAGTCCTTCTCATCTTGGGAGTGAGTACTTTTATCTGACAATTAAGCTTTAAGTTTACCAAGAATCTAACTGCTCAGCTTTTAGGGGTGTGGTTGGGGGGAGGAACCAGGGGGAGGCACACTTCCTTCTTCATGCTTTTCCGCTTTTTAAGTTACCCTCCCCCATTTATAACTAACCATTCTTTTTATTTATTTATTTCTAGTGAGGATCCAAGCCAGAGGCTTGTGTATAATACGCAAGTGCTGTACACCTGAGGTGCCCTCCAAGTCCTTAGTGATTCTTGTATAGCAATCGAAAATTAGCTTAATTCTTTGAAACCATGATACATAGGTCAAAGCAGAAACAAACCTGCTGTCTCGTCCCATTCTGGTTGATCCTCCAAGGTGAGTCTTCAAGGGGGCTCAGAGCAGAAGTCCCGTCTTCTGGTGTATAAGGCTTCCAGGCATCTTCTCTCAATTCTACCTGCTAGGAGTGAAACCAGGACAAATCAGACATGTTGAGAAGAAAGGAAGCTAGCAGGGGTCTATGAATGTAGGTGACCCAAGAGAATATACCTTAAGCTTCTGTGTCTTCCTGCCATTCCACTTCTGTTTCTCTTTCCCAACAGTTATCATCTTGTGTCCATTCTTTCCCCCTCCCGCGCCCCCCTACCCACCGCCTATTCCCTCTATTCTTTCTGAATCTAGCCCAATTATATGGGGCGTGGGGGGGGTGAAATGTGATTTCCTCCTGACTAGGGCACGAAATTCTCCTGAAGATGGTATTTAGTTCAGGAATGGAAATGAAAGTCAGGCCCAGGACAAGGTCTCATTTTCTTGCTGGTCTTAAACCCTATAGAAGGTGACATCTACTTTGATTCAATATGGCTTCTGATGGTGTAGTCACCATGGACGAGACTAGATAGATCTTAGCATGTTATTAGTCCCCAGAGCAAGTCACACTTGAAGAGTATACTTTTCCTGGCCTTTATAGCTATTTGAGTCAACTAATTCCCTTTCTTTTTCCTTAAAGCTGTTTGAACTGAATTTTGAATCAAATGAAGTCTAATATGCTAGACCTAGAGATAAGAAATAATATGAAGAAGATCGATGGAGACCTGTAAGTTTATAATACCAGATTCTATATTACTGTCCTTACTACATGGTGATAAGGGACTCGGGTTGTCTGCGATGGCCCTTGGATGCTAAGCCTCCACCTTTCAGAGGACATGCCAAATTGTCAGAATTGAATAACTACCCTGTGTCCATATTTTAGGTTCTCTGGTATGGCTTGTCTTTCCCTTTGTTTTCTCACTAGAAAAACCACGAACCTTCTGTAATAAAGCATTCTGGCTCCTTGGCAGTTGAGTCTGTCAGGATTGGCTTGATCAGGCAGCCTAAATTACAGGTTTTTTTTTTTTTTTTTTTGCCACTGTAATCAGTTTGAACAATACCATGTATTCCTGGGGACCCCAGTCTTTGCAGGGCGAGTCTACCTCAATGGCGCTGAGGTAGTCTACCTCAATGGCTATGCGCGCACAACTGCTCCCTGGCTTGTCTCCTCTCTTAAATCCACACCGGGCTTGTGCTTGCTTGGTGGATGGAATACAGAGAAAGAGGAATGCTTTAGAAGACTTGAGTGCTTCTGCTTCCTTCTCCTTAGATGCCTGAGTTGCCCTGATGGTGGTCTAGAATGACCTCCAAATGGAGGAGACCATCCACAAAGGCATAAGGAAGCACTCCTAACATCGATGGAAGAGCTTTATTAAGGGACACAGAGGTGCCAGATACCCAACATTCTTCCACCCACTGGCATGAAAGAACACAAGTGGGACCAGTAGAACTGTCTACCTAAGCATTTGACTCCTGGATTATAATGGAGTTGTTGCTTAATGAGGCTAAGGTTTTTGTTACACAACTAGGCTCCTCTGGAGGCATACAGTCACTGTCAAAAGTGCAGCTGCCCTTGGGAAGATGAATGACACAAAGAAACCCTCTTCTCTAGGCTGGAGCACAGGTTCCCAGGGCACAGCACTGGAATGGGAACAGGCCAGCGGGATGTCTCCACCCCTGGCCCCTCCGCCTGGTTGTACCCTTTGTATGAAATAGGCACTGAACAACCTGAGTAGGTCAGGGCTTAGAGTATCTTCAGGTAGTTCGTCTGTGCCGGTCATTTCCTCGTGTATGATGGGTGTTTCCATTGCCTTAACTTTTCCAGTGTCTCATAGCACTAGAAGCCTAGACTGACACTGCTATCCTGGCAAATAGCAGGCAATGATGATCTCGAGGCAATGCCGGGGCCAGGCAAACACAAACTGCCTTGAACAGAACATCTGGTTCTTGGAAGGGCTTTTGTCCCTCGCCTTCTGCCTTAGGCAACAGCCATGCAATTCCCACATCCTGGAACGCAAGATGGACTTCCCTGAAAGGCATTTTTTTTTTTCTTGTTAGTTCCTGGAAGCCATTTCACGCTCACTTCTGAGTTAATCTGCCACTGCCACGGAGGTAGGGGCAACTATTTTCCTTCACACGATTCCTTTCAGCCTATATCGCCAGTGTATTTTAAGTCTGTTGGGTGTTACTCTTGCCCATACACCATGACGCTGACTTGACAAGGTGGAGCTTGATTAATCCCCGTGCCCCGAATACCAGCCAACTACTTTTTCCTGATGTAAGTATCATTAATCAGCCCATTCCTCTTCCGGTTTACCTGAAACCACAGTTTGTCCTGAGTAGCTATAGTTCGTTACTTAAATTAGGACCCCATAATAAAAGAAAAACCTGCCTATTAATTATTTTATTTCTGCATAGTTAGGGCAGGAACAATTAGTTGACTATTGAAGATTGAAAGTTTCTCTCTCGGAAGATCAAGATACTGGATAGGGTTAAACGTCTGAGAATTTAATCTGTGCTCCCAAGTGATTGTCAGGCCAGGGAAAAGCAAAGTGAATCAAGAGGAGGGAAAAAAAATATCAAGGGTAAAGTGGAGATAAAAGTGGGCGAGAAGGAAAAAGAGCAACTAAACCGCGGAGGAACAGCTTTAGGAGAGGAGGAGACAGAAGGCGCGGAGAAGGATAAGCGCAGAGAGAGCGGGAAGCGAGGCTGGGAGGGCGGGCAGGAGCGCGCCGGGCCGGCTCACTGCTCCGAGACGCGGGGGGAACGCGGACGGGGCTAAAGCGTCGGGCTGCGAAGAGTCCACCCCCGGCCGACGCGGGATGGTCGCGCCCAGCAGCGTCAGCCAATGGGAAGCCGGGATGTTGGCGAGGCGGCGGTGAGCGGGGCGCTCTCTGGCTGGGGTGGGAGGGGGACGGCGGCCGCCGCCATGATGCTTGTTTGCTTTCAATGAAAACGAGGGGGGCGCGGAAGAGGAGGCGTCGGCGTCGGTGGCGGCGGCGTCGACGGCGCGGAGGCGAAGGCGGCGGCCGGCGCGGCGAGGAGGGCGAGGCCGGGGTTCGAGAGGGCGGCAGGGCGTAGCGGCGGCTCGCGGGGTCCGGGCGGCCGAGGCGGGCGGCTGAGGAGCGGCGGCTGAGGAGGGGGAACAAAGAGCGGCGGCGGAGGCGGCTGAGGAGCGGCGGCGGCGGCGGCGGCGGCGGCGGCGCTGCAGCAGCGGGCGGGACTGGTATGGTGGTTCCACAGGGCAGACCCCGCTGCACTCACCGGGAGGAGGCGGCGGCAGCGGCGGAGGAAGGCGGCGCAGCTCGAGAGGTGAGCGCGACGGGCCCGAGCGACGTCCCGCCGAGGCTCTGCCGCCTGCGCCCCCCCATCCCCCAGGGGTCGCGCCCCGGCTGGGGGGGACCCC
This sequence comes from Mus pahari, assembly GCF_900095145.1. NCBI lineage: Eukaryota > Metazoa > Chordata > Mammalia > Rodentia > Muridae > Mus > Mus pahari. The sequence continues at coordinate 17,955,377 of NC_034603.1, read as the reverse complement.
CCGAGCGCGCACTCGCGCACAACTTAGGAGTTCTCCGAGTGACGTCTGTCCGTCCCCCTCCTTCCCACCCAGCGATCGCCATCCCGTCGGTCCCCTGGCCGCGCCCCCCGCGCGGAGTCCCGGGGCTCGGCCCGGGTCGTGGGGGTGGGGGGTGGGAGTGTTGATTGACGGCGGGGCGGTGGCGTACAGAGGGCGGTGGCGTGAGCCCTGGCTTCTCGGACCCCCGCCTCCGGTCACGCGCCCCCAGAGAGGAGCTGGGGTGCCGGGACTAGGGACACACTAGGAACCGGTGGCAACTTTAGGAGAAGTGGCTTTGGGGGGCGGTGCACTGTGCGGCGTGGAACTTGGCACTCGGTGGATGCACTTAATGCTCACCCTTTTCCTCCTAAAGTATTTTAAAGTCCGTTTAACGCAGATATTGTTAGGGGCGGGGCGGATTACGTGGCCAAAGAAGTGATTATCAGCTGTAGAGATTATTGGACTCAGGACTCAAGTACTAATTTCTGGAAAAAAAAATATCCCTAGTTGAACCAAAGCGGATGTAGCCTTTTCATGTTTCAAAGACTGGTTATTTTTCTTTGGTAATATTTTTTTTTTTCCGCCTTGACTCTTTCTACCCTGACACGGTCTATAGAGACTGCTCATAAGCAACTGTAATTCTTTACTTTTAACTGTTCCTGCAAGTGACAACATTGTGAACGGGCCATCTTGTTACTGTGTTTAAATAATCTGCTAGAACTTGAGTACAGGTAAACCTGTTTTACAGGTAGCTTGCCTGATTACTGCTAGGTCTAAGTTCTTCTCTGCCTCTTGTTTGGAATTTTAACTTTGGAGAATAAATGAAAAACAATTCGGTGTGTAATAGCACTGTCTTTTCCACACTTCCCTAGAAATTTTCACCATCCCACAACCGTTCTGTAGGCTGGTCAAAAGATTGTGAAGGCGTATTTTGCTTTTTGTAATTGCTGCCAGTCTTTTGAAGTTGGCGCTTTGAAGAATACATTTTAGAATTAAAATTACGTGGAGCCAGTGGTCTAGTCTAATTCTCTGACGCTGGCCCCGAGGAACCAAGCCTAGAATGAAGAGACTGGATCAGGATATTAGAGTTAGGAGGGTAGTCACAAGGCAGACGTTAAGGGTGATATAGTTGTTAAGTATTTGGGGTTTGGAGAAGGAAGGGGGTATTTTTATTGGGTAGATATTAAAGTAGGTCAGGGTGGCCATTTCTCAGTAGGTGCACAAGGTGCTTGCTAACATGGACAAAAACGTATGTGGCAGACATTTTCTAGTCTGACTGGAGTATTCTTGAAAGACAATCCTTGTATAAATTCAGATGTATTATGGTTGCTGGGAAGTTTCAGGCTTTTTTTTTTTTTTTTTTTTTTTTGAACAGACATAATACGCTGATATACAGAACTTGGTTCTGACTACAAATAAAGGCATTATAGGAATTTGCCTACTATGCATATAGTTTTAACTAGTATTTTGGTTAATGTTTAAACATCTGACTGAATCCATGTTAACTTTAACAACAACAAAAAAAATCTTAAAATACAGTTCCTGCTGGTCTGGAACTTTTTTTGTAGAATGGGCTGGCCTTGAACTAAGAAATCCTCCTGTTTGTGCCTCTGGAGTGCTGAGGTTAAAGGTGTCCAGCACCATGCTTCAGTTTTTCATTCAGTGCAGCCTAGAAGGACAATATATGTAAGACATACTGGAAGAAGTGCTTGGATACTTCGGTCCTTGTGTGGTGAGGGATCAATATCTCCAGTGCACATGCAGCCCTCTCCTGACAAAGTTCCACTGGCTAGGAAGCTCAATCTTGCATGTCTTATCACTCTGAAAATGTCCACATATATTCAGGTAAAAATGTATAATACGCACATACACACACAGTATACTTTTATTGTAGAGAAGAAAGCGCTGTTAATTTTTTAAACCTTTTAGCTTCTACAAAACAAGTAGTTTTTCTTAATTGTACCTGTTAATCAGGCTATGGAGGTAGCCATGTTACCCGAAAGTTAAGTGCTGACCAAACACAAGTATAACTGTATACTGTGTACCTTTGAGTACAATGGAATGCAGTAGAGTTTGGTGTTTGAGTAAGTAGTTAAAGATTAGAAAAGAGTGATTATTTGAGTCTAAGATAGAGGCTAATTCAGGCTGCCTTAATTTTACTCTTTGGCCTTTACTTTTCTGTTGTCCCTTTATATATTTCAGATAAGTTGCACACTGAGGAATAGCATTTGATGGTCCTGATGATGAGAATTCAGAGATGTCCATATTCAGTTTCTGCCTTCTTGTCCTGCATAGGATTGAGTAATGGGTACACAGTGCTTCAAGGAACCTAGAATGATTAAACTTATGGATGAGGGTGTGGTGCCAGTTTAAAACCAGTAACACTGAGTAGAAGAAGCTTGCCAAGTTGGAGAAGGGGATCATTCTAAACAAAGGGGACAGTGATCAGACTGAGGTATCGGGTTTGGGGGTAAGGCCAGGCACCGTAAGATGTTACTGGAACAGTGGGAGTGGATTGAGAGCAGCTTTAGAAAAGGTGTGTCTAGCCTAGATTTTGAAGGACTGCTGAGCTTTGTTTCCCTGTAGCAAAAGGACGGTCTGACTTTTTTTTTTTTTTTTTTAAACAAGAAACAAAGTTTTAAAGATAGCTAGGTATCAGCTTGGGGGAATAAAGATCATGCAAGTAAAATTGGAGTCATATTTGAAATAATACAAGTAGTGACTGTGTGTTTTGATTCGGATCTGGTGTCTTTGGCTCCTTTTGTAATGGGCTTGAACACTGCCCAATTGCTCTGAAATACAAGGCCATGTCAAATCAGAATGTTGGTGTTTTAGAAGATGTTAAGAGCAGTCAAAGCCATGAAAGGCCTAAAATGATACACTGGAGGTTTGTGGACTTTGCTTCCTGGAGCTCAGACAGGCTAGAGAACTTAATTGGAACAGTCAGGTCAACCTGTGTGCACTAGGATCAACAGTCAGGTTATTTAGGAATATTGTGATGTTAGGGTATAGTAAGTATTTCGTCAAATGCTGGGGGAAGATGAGTTTTTCCTCTAAATTCCTGGAAGTAGAATATTGAGACTTGGAAGCCGTAGGACTCTTAATTAAAAGTGCTGTTACAGGGCTTGGGAGGAAGTGGAATTGGAGTACAGCACTCCAACATTAAAAGAACAGGAACTTGGTAAGAATGGTAGCATATCTTTTTCATGTTAAATGGCTAAGAAGTAGATCAATATTACAGTAACTATGTACCTTACCTCAAAAAACACCTGGTGTATTTGAGCTGCACATCCGCAGGGTTGCTTCTTGTAAATTACTCTGAATTGCTAGGAGAGTTCCCTGAAAGCCTGGAAAACTGATAGTAAAGTTGAGTGGGTGTGGTCCACAACACTGAAGAAGCTGACTTACTGGTTGGTGTTCCTGTCTTACGTATTGGTTCACCTAGGGCAGTTTTCTATCTTTGTCTAATGTGGGTTTTTTTTTTCCCCCCACAGATTAAAATAGCACATAAACAAGTGAGAAGTTTGCAGTGATTGTTCATTATTAAGTCATTCATGTTGGAACAAATTCACGTTTTTCCAAACAAGTGTTGTATAGACTAACTAATTATACTTTAACACAGTATTTTTTTTTAAGATTTATTTATTATATGTAAGTACACTGTAGCTGTCTTAAGATGCTCCAGAAGAGGGTGTCAGATCTAGTTACAGATGGTTGTGAGCCACCATGTGGTTGCTGGGATTTGAACTCAGGACCTTCGGAAGAGCAGTCAGTGCTCTTAACCGCTGAGCCATCTCACCAGCCCCTTTAACACAGTATTTTAACATAGTATTCAATTCAGAGTGAGTTTGCAGTGGTGCAGAGAGACAAAGAGTAATAAACATAGCAGGTTATATGGTGATTGGAAATATATAAACCATTATGTGTGTCCTTAGGAAGAATCTAATTTTGCCTGGGAACCTTTGAAGGAGTTACATCAGTGATGTTGAGCTGAAGTTAGAAGATGACTAACGGTTGTCAGGCTGAGTAGGGTGTTAGAGAGAGAGTGAGCAACAGCGTCACACACAATGCGGGCTATGCAAGGATGCTGGATAGAAGACAGGAACAACCTTGGCTACTTGTCTTAAAATGTTAGAGCATCTTCCTGTATAACGTGGGAGCCCATTGAACATTCTCATGTGACATACCTGGGAAGCAGGTAGTAAAAATGGGGAGGAGACTAGATGAAAAGGGTCAGGATACACTGAAGTGGAAGGTTCTGGTTACGTGATGTACATGGATTATAGAGATGATTAGGTCTTAATGAGACAATGAGGGCATTAGCATTGAGGGGAGAAAAACTAGGATACTCTGTAACAATTTTGAAGATACTAAAATTAAGATAATACAGATACTGCATAATAGCTGTTTCTCATTTCTCTAAATTTTCCTTTTTGAGTGTGGATAATAATAGTCTTCAGTATCAAGGGGTACAATATCTTTTTAAGATTGAAAAAAAATCTGTCTCTTTATATTTTTGAGACCAAGTCTCTCTATGTATCCTTGACTGGCTTGGAATTCACTCTACTCCAGACTGCCTCTGTATGGTATTAGAGGCCTACACCACTCCACTTGGCTTGAGGGTACCATTTTAGTGCATGCAAAGTGTCTGAAAGGCCTGAAAAGTAGTGAGTGTGCAAAAAATACTCATATGCTAGTTCAGGGTGTGGCAATTATCAGCACAACTCAATTTTGCCTTTATGCCTATTGATGTTTACTTGGTTTGACTTTCTGCTTCTTTTTTTTTTTTTTTTTTTTTAAAGATTTATTTATTTATTATATGTAAGTACACTGTAGCTGTCTTCAGACACTCCAGAAGAGGGCATCAGATCTTGTTACGGATGGTTGTGAGCCACCATGTGGTTGCTGGGATTTGAACTCTGGACCTTCAGAAGAGCAGTTGGGTGCTCTTACCCACTGAGCCATCTCACCAGCCCGACTTTCTGCTTCTTATCTCAAGGTATCCTAGAACCAGTATTTTCAGTTCCCATGGACAGTAGGAAGGTTCTTTTAGTCTGGTTTCTTTGGATTTCACCTTCACCACTTGAAACCTTGTTTTATTTTATTTTTTAACTATCACAGCTTTCCCCTTTGAATTCATATAAACATTGAGTATGACCTAACTTAGTAGATGCAGGACTTAAAAATATGTTCTACTGACTCAATGATGTAGCAACCACATAGCACTTATATTTTATTAGGTATTAAAAGTCATCTGGAGATGGCTTAAACCATATAAGATATTTTGTGATTATTTTATTTTACTTTATTTTTGATAAGGCACATTCTGAAAGTTTTGTATTCATTTGGATTCCTGGAACCAGTCATCCTGGAATCAATCCCTAGCAGATACCTTGGGACAACTGTATTTAACACTGTCTCAGGTACGAGAGTCAAATTAAAGTTAGTTTGGGGATAGTCACCAAAGATGATACCTAGAATGAAGGTAGGAAGACAGTAGACCAAAGAAATAGATCTGAGACTGTGCAAATAACTCAGATAAGATATGAAGGATGAAGGCAGAGAATTGGTGAGAAATTTGTGTTAGAATTGGAGTCTGAATACTCATTTTGACTTGGAAAACTGGGCATGCTTCATAGGCGGAAAGACAAGGTGGAAGATCAAGAGGCTAAATTTCCTTTTAGACTTTTATTTTGTTCTCTTCCTACTGTAAGGTAAAAGAAATGAACGAGCTATGTAGTACATTTGATACAAGATTATTGGAAACATGAGTTATATTGTATTCTAGTCTCTTATGAAGCAATTTCAGAATGGTCTTTGGAAAATGAATAAATCTAAAGCTGTGCATTGTAGTGGACTTCTTTGTTCCCAGTACTTGGGAGGCAGAGTCAGGTGGATCAGAGTTCAAGGACAATCTGGTCTGCATAGTGAGGTCCAGGCCAGTCAGGGCAGTGTAGTGATAATCTGCCTAAAAACAAATAAATGCACAGGGTTAGAGAGAGATGGCTCAGTGGTCTAGAGCACTTGCTGTTCTTAAAGAGTACTAGGGTTTGGTTCCCAGCATCTATATGGTGACTCAAAACCACCTGTAATTTCAGTTTGAGGGGATCTAGTGCCTACTTTTGTCCTCTGCAGGTATCAGACATATATACAAGCACTTGTGCATACACGTGGAATGAAAATAAATCTTGATAAATCTTTAAGAATGTTCTTTGGAAGCCTAGCAGTGGTGGCACTGTTGTAAATCCTGGCACTCGGGAGGCAGACAGGCAGAGTTCTTGGGTTTGAGGCTAGTTTGGTCTACAGAGTGAGTTCAGGACAGCCAGGACAACACAAAGAAACCCGTCTTGAAGAACAAAAGAATGTTCTTTGAAGGACATTCCATAGAACTCTGTTATCGCTTTGTCTAATCTTGTGTGGTGAGTACAGTCATGGTTCTATGTTGTAGGAAAATGGTTTGTGATCTACTTTTAACTGGAAATAGTGACTAGAGCCGGGCGGTGGTGACGCATGCCTTTAATCCCAGCACTCGGGAGGCA
>NC_034603.1:17910706-17948720 GCF_900095145.1 Mus pahari | reverse complement strand
AAAAAAAAAAAGAAAGAAAGAAAGAAAGAAAGAAAGAAAGAAAGAAAGAAAAAAGAAATAGTGACTAGAATTTCAGTGTGCAAATGACAGAATGTTTTGGAGGTGGAAGTGGAGCATATCTGAAGGATGTCAGTTTGTTTGCTGGCACTGTCAAGAGTACAAAGAAAGGTACTAGGATAGAAGTTGAAAAGATAGGGCAGCTCGTTGGTTGTGGCAACCACCTTTATTCGCAGCATTTGGTTGGGAAAGGCAGGCAAATCTTTTAAGGCCAGATTTTTCTACAGAGTGGGTGGGTGTTCCAGGACAGAGCTATACAGAGAAACTATCTGGAACAACCATCATCAATACGACCACCACCACCAATAACAACAAAAAAGAAAGTAGGTAGGGATTCTGAATGATAAACTATGGAGTTTGAATTTGTTATCTAAGGTGTAGGGATTTAGTATTATTTGCAGTGCAAAAGATGGAATTTGTGTGCTAAGGAGGTCCCCTACATTCCCATTCCAACAGATCAGAAAGAGATATAGAGGGGCTGCCCTAGATCCTTAAAGCTGACGTAGGATCAGAAGCTAACTGGTTAAGCTTTGCCATTTTAGATGCCAGTGAAGATATGCAATGAAGGATGTCTCTATAATGTAGTATAATTAGATAGAACTCAGCTTTAGGAAGAATAATTTGAAAGTGGTATATAGGTCAGTTTTAATCCTAAAAGTGCATATCATCTAGAAGAAATAAAGCGGTACAAATAAAGGACTAAAGTATGATTACATTGCTGTAACGTTTTTGTTTTTCTCTATAGGTTAAATCTTTCTGATTTTTTTTTTTGTTCTAATACCTGACAAAGTGCTTGACACACTAAAAATTTTCAGCAAATATTTTATGAATGAATCTGTAAAGAATCTCCGTTAAAGAAAGCATAGTTCATCTATATCAAATTACTTTCAGATTTCTGTGAAAATCTTTCTGGGCCACAGGGAAGGAGTAAGTCTTAATTGCTCTTGAGGTATCTATCATCTGGCCAAGTCCTAGTTTTCAGAAAGGATAAACGTTCATAGTTGATCACTTTAATTTACCTGGTGCTTGGTTCTCTGCTGTTGAGATTACTAGGATTGACAAGGAGGTGGGTAACAGAACGTTTGCTAGTTTATGCTCTGTAAGTAGATTGTAGTGGTGTTATCTTGGTAGTCTTTTCTATTCAGTACTAAAGGATTTTAACCTAGCTTATATTCCTTACCTGAATAATGTTAATTAGGAGTTAAAATATTGTTACAACTTGTACATAATAGTGTTGATTTTTAAATCTTTTATACTTCATTTGCATTTAAATTAGCTATTTTGTCTGAGACAGGGTCTTCTATGTTACCCCAGCAGGTTTTTATTTAATATGTATGAATGTTTTGCCTGCATATGTATCTGTGCACCACTTATGTGCCTGTTGACTTCAGAAGCCAGAAGGGGACATTAGAGTCGCTGGAACAGGAGTTAAAGACAGGAGCCATCATGTGGGTGCTGGGAATGCTGGGAATTGAACCATGATCCTCTAGAACATACGGGGCTCTTAACCTTTGAGCCATCTCTAGGCTAGCCACAGTCAGGCTCTTTTAGCTGTTATTCTTTTGTAAGGTGGGGCTTTCCTTTAGTTTGATTCCTCTGAATGCCCTTCCTTTCTGAAGGCATAACTAGGCAAGCCTTTCCCTTTAGTTTCCAGCTCTCTGGTTAGTTGGCTGCTGGGTCCGTGCTGCTTGCTCTCACTCTTCTCACACCTCCTCCTCCCTCTTCTTGACTTGATGGTTATTGGAGTGGTATCTCTCTGCTGTTATCTCATCTTCTACATTATGCTTTTCTGCAGCGCATGTAGTCTCATGTTAATTCCTCAGTTTAGCATTCTTTCTTTGAAGTACTCATTTTATTGATTGTGCTTTAGCCTATTATAATTGTGGTTCTTTTTGACTAAATTATCACTATGACCAGTGAGAAGAGTTCCTTTTAGTTCCTGTATTCTGTTGACATGAAAATCCCATCAGATTTTGTTTTTTGACACTGAAAGATGCCCTAGATTCATGCTGTATTATTTCTTGTACCATATTTACAACTGTTTATCTTACAAGGAACTTTGTATTATTGGTAGCTTGTTTTTCTGAAGTTTCAGTTGTCTGTGCTTAGTCTTACTCCAAAAATAATACGTGGTAAATTAATAAGCCAGGTAGTGGTGGCACATGCCTTTCATCCCGGCGCTGGGGAGGCAGAGGCAGGCAAATCTCTGGAAGGTTGAGGCCAGCTTGGTCTGCAGAGTTAGCTAGTTCCAGGACAGCCAAGATGTCTTGAGGGGAAAAATTACAGAAATAAGCATATATTCATAAATTTTAGATTGTAAGCCATTTCAGATGCATGATGAATACTTGTGCTATCCTACACCCAGAAAATGAATCATACCTTTATCCATGCTGTATGTACTACCTGCCCATTAGTCATTTGGTCTGGCATAGTAGATGAACTCTGATGGTACCTCAGTGGCTAGTGTTTAAGAAATGCTTATTTTACTCTGTGTCGCCAAGGCACAAGAGTACCGATACTAGCAGTTTGGCTGGTATACCGAAGAGAAGTATAGCAGTTCTCCTCTTCCCCATATTACAGTGGAGTCCATTCTAAGATCACAGTGGGTGCTGAAAACTTTAATGGTACCAAACTCTTTATAAACAGTATGCCCACTCCCCCACATTTTAATTTCTAAATTAAGCATAATAGAGAGATTAGTAACAGGTGAACTGTAAAGCTAACAGGAATTTATTTTTTCTTAAGAACTTTTATATTTTAAGTCAAAGAAAACTACTACATCTCTTTGCTGTCTAAATTGGGAACATCAGTCTGAGGATGTGAGTAAGTTATTTAAACAATCACTGATACAGTGACAGTATATTCTAAACAGCTACCAAGTGACTAGTGGACAGCAGTGTATGCAGTGTAGATACATTGCATAGAGGAATGATTTCCTGGGACCCACAAGGTAGAAAGAGAAAGTGTCTTCTGCAGGTTTCCCTCTGGCTTCCACACACATGGCAGCTTGGTGTGTACATGAGTGTGTGCATGTACATACAAACAGATAAATGTAAAAGACATTAAAAATGAAATTATGAATTCATACAGTTTATTCTCATGCAGTTGTGATTACTCATGTTATGTTCAGATTTTCTTCTATTTGGCCAGTGGAACACTTCTCAAGCTAACCAGCTATATTTTCTTCAACTATTACACCTTTATTTGCTCCAGGGTTTAATCAACCATATCTTAGAACTAAAAATCATTTCTGCATAGCACTCTAGTTCTTTTGGGTAGCAAATCTATTTAATGATCCTAATATGTCTGCTTTTTAAAAACCAATATTTTTATTTATTTGATTCTTCAGTATGTACTGATTGTTTTTTTGTTTTTTTGTTTTTCATTTATTAACAGGCATGCCCAAAGAAAAGTACGAGCCCCCTGACCCTCGGAGGATGTACACAATTATGTCCTCTGAGGAAGCAGCAAATGGAAAGAAATCACATTGGGCAGAGCTTGAAATAAGTGGTAAGACATGTTAGCATGAATTTATGGTATAGAGATTAAAGATATGTTGGAAAGTTAGGTTTTCAAATATTAATGCATATAGAAGAACGACAGCTGTATTTTACAATGTTAGTTTTACTTTGGAGCAGGAAGGCCACTGAAAAGAAGTGGTTTGGGTTGGAATTTAAACCTCTTTGAGTGCCAGTTACTTCTTGTGCATGTTCTTCCTCTCACTTCCTGATACGTCATAAGCTCTAAGGCTGGGGCTATGGATTTAGGCTTTTGTTGTTGTTGGTGGTGGGATTTTTTTGTTTTTTTTCGAGACAGGGTTTCTCTGTGTAGCCTTGACTGTCCTGGAACTCACTTGGTAGACCAGGCTGGCCTCGAACTCAGAAATCCGCCTGCCTCTGCCTCCCGAGTGCTGGGATTAAAGGCGTGCGCCACCAGGCCCAGCTGGATTTAGGCTTTTTACTAGTAAGGTTGCTGTGTTGTCTTAGTCTGTAATAAGTAAGCTGTGTGAGAAAACAGTCTGGTTGAGTTTTTAATAAGGAGACCGTGTTTTTATAGAGATGATTTAGCATTAAGTTTCTTTCCTTTTTAGATTTTCTAGTTTGTCTGTGTCCTGTCCAGATTTAGAACTCAAAGATCTATCTGCCCTCCTCTGCCTCCTGAATACTGGCATTAAAGGTCCACACCACCATGCCCAGCTATGATGGCTCATTAGTTCATTCTATTTAGCCCTGAATAATGCGACACTGTCTGGAAGTACCATCAGCTCTTGCTTGCTTACTTCGGGAAGAACATCTTGGGTTCTTCCAGGTTTTGGCATTTTGCATATTGCTTCTTCAAATGTCTGCTGGTAGAGTTTGCTAAGGACCAAGGAAGTATGGTTGTCGTTCATATGCTAAGAGCGAGCTTAGTTTTTATCAGAAACTGCTCAACATTTTTTTAAACGAAACAAACAACAAACAAACAAACAACCCAATATTTTCTAAAGTACTGTATTTCCACCAGAGTGAACAAGAACGCCTTGTTTTTCAGCCTCCTTAGGATTTGGTGTCCTCTGTGCTTTGGATCAAACTCAGAGATCCGCCTGCCTCTGCCTCCTGAGTGCTGGGATGAAAGGCACGTGCCACCATTGCCTGGGGCTTTAGTATTTTGTAGTTTCTTAGTGACAACTCTGTTGTGGTTTAAATGTGAATGTCCCCCTTTAGGTTCCTGTGCTTGACTGCTTGGTCTCTAGCTGGTGGTGTGAAAGTTCTGTAGACTTTAGAAGGTGTAGCCTTCCTTGAGGCTTTATATTTAGTCTGGTTTCATTTTCTCTCCATTCTGTTTTCCTGACAAGTTGATGCTGTGCTGGCTTCTGAGTTTTGCCACCATACCTTTTCTGCCTGCTGCCATGTCTTTTCCTTCTGTACTGGAATGGTGCTCAGAACAGTCATTCTCAACCTGTAGGTTGCGACCCCTTTGGCAAACCTCTGCCTCCCAAAATATTTATGGTTCATAGGAGTAGAAAAATTATAGTTATGAAATAACAATTAAAGTAATTGTGTGGTCAGGGTTCTATCTATCTATCTATCTATCTATCTATCTATCTATCTATCTATCTTTATTTTATATGAGTACACCAGAAGAGGGCATCAGATCCCATTATAGATGGTTGTGAGCTACCATATGGTTGCTTGGAATTGAACTTAGGACCTCTGGACAAGCATTCAGTGAGTGCTCTTAACTGCTGAGCCATCTCTCCAGCCCCAAGTGCAGACATTTTTAAAGTTCAGTGGATTTGGTATTACATTAAATATGTATATTGGAAAGAACTGACATTTTGGCAATATTGGGTCTCAGTTGTGAACATGGGCAGTCTTTTCACTTATTTGTTCTTACGTGATATCTTTATATGGAATTTCATACTTTTTCTTACTTTGTATCTCTCCTTATCTTAGTGCAAATGTAAATAATGGTGCTTTTATTTGAATTCCACTTATTCATCATTGGCATATCAAACAGAATGAATGACTTTTAAGTCTTTATGTTTTATGAACTTTACTCAAGTGTTCTAGTTCTAAGTCTCACTGTATGTTGATACTATTCCTTTAAATGTCAAAGTTTTTAACCACCTAGGTTTTCCAGTGTTGTTCATTCTTAAACCATGCGATTTCTTGTTGGTTTTGTTCTTTTGAAATTCTGGTGATAGGTCTCTTCTTTAGACTCTCACTTATTTTGTGCTAATTTGAAAGACAATCTGTTTGGGAGGAAGAGTTATCAGTTAATGGTTTGCGTGTCAGAAGGATGCTCCTTCTCTTCTTGCTTAAGTTGTTTCTCTTAAGACTACAGCCATTCCTATCTTTGCTTCTGTGTGTGTGTCCATTTTTTTTTTTTTTTTTTTTTTGAGGCAATTGCTAAGTTTTTGTGCCATTGGTTTTAAGTACCATGATTACGATGTCTTTTTGGTTTAGGGTGTTCCCCACACCCCTACCACTTTCTTTGGTGAGTAGGTTTTGTCAACCTTCTTGGATCTGTGCATTTATAGTTTATAGCACTGCTTTGTCAAATAATTTTGTCTGCTTTCCTCCCTGTTCCCTTTTGGAGTTACGTGGTTACTTGTAGTTTTCTCACAGTTGTCTTACAGATTAGCTATGCTTAATTTACTGTTACCTTTATTTTCTTTTGAACTAGTTTTTATTACTATACTCTTAATTTCAATAATTATTCCCCAATGTCTACTTTTCATCAGTAGAGGATGTGGGAATTTGTTTTCTATGCCTTAACATAGCATTTCCTTTTTTAAAAAGCATATACCAAACTTACTGTCTTTGGCATTGATTTTGTCATATTATTTTTTCATTTCTAGGTTGATTTAAAGTCATTTCTTCCAGTTTGCATGCTTCATAATTTAATTTTTGTTTTAATATAAAAAGTGCCGAGGTTTATACTTTCTGAGTTTTGGATAATTTTACATCCTTGGAAGCACTTTGGAGCTTTGCTGTGATGTAGACTTAGATATCTTGGAGACAGTGTGCTTTGTTTGAAGCTTACTTTTAGGTAGAACCCTCCTAAATCCTCTGGTTAAGGTTCTCCACTCTGGCTGCGGAGCATCAAGCTGGTCTGATCTGTGGAATCCCCAAGGGTTGCTTTCTGTGTTCTTGTCAGTTTCTTTCTGTTCTCCTCGTCTGTCCAGGTTATTCCCTACATGAGAACTCAGTGCTTTCTTCACATCTCTGTGCAACTCCATCCTTCATCTCAACTCAGTAGACCATCATACTCTGCCTGGGTTCTGCGTTGTTATGTCTCTTCAGGACACTAGGCAGAAGGCTGGAATAGTGATCTGAGCTGACTTCATTTCCCACCAGTCACTGATGTCCTGTGCTACCTGGTGTCTACCATCTCAAAGTGTCCTTGAATGTCTTCTGTGTGATTCCTCCCTCCCTTCTTTTTGTTTTGTTTCTTTTTTTTTTTCTTGTGTTTTTAGTTGTTTGATATTTTATTCATTGTTAGAAGTAGTAATTTCATGGCCTTCTTTTTTTGGGGGGGGGGGGTTCGAGACAGGGTTTCTCTGTGTAGCCCTGGCTATCCTGGAACTCACTTTGTAGACCAGGCTAGCCTCGAACTCAGAAATCTGCCTGCCTCTGCCTCCCGAGTACTGGGATTAAAGGCGTGCACCACCACGCCCAGCTGGCCTTCTTTTCCTTGGGAGTAAATTCACTTGTCTACTTTTCCATTCATTATGGAAGAGGTACGGGGCCTTAATCTAATCAGGGATTGATCTGACTTGAGCCAGATCTCACTGGTTGTGAGCATCTCTGCCTTTTGTTGGGTCATCCCTCTTCCATTTATAGCCCCCAGCTGGAATTTATGTGGTTTAACAGGATCGTCTTCCTTAAGGTTTCAGAGTTCGTTTATCTTGAAAATATTTCAGATGGCTTGGGTTCTCTTTGGCCTCAGCATCTGCTTTCAGTTCACTTAGCTGCTGCTTGTGGTTCTGGAGCTACTCGGGAAAGGACCCTCTTCATCCCTTTCTGTGCTTCCAGCTTTCCCTGCTCTCCAGCTTATCTGTCAGATCTTTGCTTCCTTTGTTCTCCAGTGTAACAGCTGGCAACCACGAGGAAGTTGAACAATCTGGTATTTTAAAATATTTTTTTAGTTAGTTTTAGGTTTTTTATTTCTTATAATACATGCTCTTTCCTCACAGCCAAACTCCTCCAGGTCCTCTCTACTTCCCTATCTGTCCAATTTCAGGCTCATTTTTTTTTCCTTTCTTTCTCTTTTCTTTTCTTTTCTTTTCTTTTCTTTTCTTTTCTTTTCTTTTCTTTTCTTTTTTTAGAATACAACAAAACAAAAACAAATAAGCAAAAAAAAAAAAAAAAACCCACAGGGAGTCCAGTTTGTATTGGCCAATTATGCCTGAACGTGAGGCTTGTTCTAGACTGTGGTCCAAGTTGTCACTTCATTGAAGAAAACTTATTTTCTCTCATGCAGCACCAATCAAAAGCTTCTTGGCTATCGGTAGGATTTTATGCCCACCACCCACAAAACTCTTTTTATAGGAATTTAAATTTTGATGTGTACAAAATAAATTCTGCCTGAAGATGCCATAAAAACCTACCTACCTGTGTATCTCTTTAGTCCTCATTTTAATGGGGCAGTACTGTGACTGCCTGCTTTGGAGGTACACCTGGAGCTTTCAGCAACTTTTGTTCCAGGCCTTTTGAGATACCACACAAAAACTTTTTTAAAAGGTGCACCACAAAAGTCTGTTTATCACTATTCTTTTCCTCAGTGTGTTACATAGGTGGGAGGAAATGGACTAACCAGAACTACACTCAGATAGTTTTCAGGAGATATACAGCCTTGGATCTGAACTTCCTGGTGCTCATTGAAAGATTTTTGAAGCAGGTGTCTTCTTGCCCTGTAGGCTACACATTAGCTTCCATGTGTGGCATTCTGTAACATTTGAGTTTATTGAGTAAGTTTTATTTAGATTTACTTTTCAGACCATGACTAAAAATCTGAATCAATTTTTTTATGATTTAAAAAAAATATTGCCGGGCGTGGTGGCGCACGCCTTTAATCCCAGCACTCGGGAGGCAGAGGCAGGCGGATTTCTGAGTTCAAGGCCAGCCTGGTCTACAGAGTGAGTTCCAGGACAGCCAGGGCTATACAGAGAAGCCCTGTCTCGAAAAACCAAAAAAAAAAAAAAAAAATTATATGAAGCTCTTCTGGATAATTATTAAGTCTAACTTGAGAATCAGGTAGCTTTCATTATGTAGTCAGCTTAGGAGCTTCCTGCGCTCCATCCAGTGCTTGTTTTCCAGAAGCTAAGAGTGGTCAGGAGGTAGGAGAGGAAGAAAGCCCAGTGGAAGTTGTAAGTCATCATTTGCTTGCTAGGAATTACGTACTGCCATTTATTCGTTCTTTGTTTTTATGAACCAATGAATAGGTGATTACGTGTAAAGATTTCCAGAATTTTACAAACTAGGAGTTCCTGAGGAGGTGGTTAAGAAACTGATAAATACAGAACAAAAATGCTTGAAGTGTTATCTTTAAGAAGGTTTACTAGCCTGGCAGGATAAAAGAAAGCATCTTAGGCTAGCAGTGTACTGAGATGGTGATATAAGCCAAGTAGAACTGAGATTGAGGGCAGTTTAGAAAAGGAAACACACATAAACTATTTTTTAAAAGACGCACCACAAAAGTCTGTTTTTCACTATTCTCCTCAGTGTGTTACACAGCAAACACATAGACAAATAAGTTATTCTATGCCTCTTTTCTGATATAAAATTATGTTATATATATTTCATTACTGTGTTGGGGTTTTTTTCCCCACTTGCTCAATACAACATAATCTCTAGCTTCACTGAGATGGCTGATCATGTCCACTACCAAAACCATCTCTAAACTGGAATTCAGTTGCTGAGCCAACCCCAGGCTCAGCTTTTCTTGTCAGCCCCAGGAGACACAACACTCCTTCTGTAGGTATCTTTGTCTACCTCTTCTCTTGCAGGTAACTTACCCTCTGGATCTTTGGGCCAAGGCCTGCTAGTCTCAGGGTGGCAGGCACAATCTCCAGAAGTAGGTGAAGGTAATCTCGGAGATACTAGATGCTCGTGTTTGTAAGGTACCAATAAAAATGTCTCCATGCACACTGCTCCTTCATGTTGCCTTGAGACTTGAGAGGCTGCATGGCCTTCATTACATGAAAGTTGGACCATTCATCATCTGACAACTTGGAGTGTTAGGTATATGGATATCTTTCTTGGCAACCATCACTGCTTCCTTAAAAAGGAGTTCATAGATGGCAGTCTGGTTCTTCTTAGGCATCAATATCATGCCAGCCACCGGGTCCAAGGCGGAGGTTGGAAAGGAACGAGAAGAGTTTTTTTTTTTTTTTTTTTTTTTTTTTTTTTTTTTTTTGTTTTTTTTTTTTTTTTTTTTTTTTAAGTGGCACTTTTTTTTTTATGGTTCTTTTGACAAACAATACCATAATTATTTTATATTGCTCTAGTATCTAAGGGCACATAACTAAGGGTATAGTAGTTAAAGGATATATGGATTTTGACATGTGATACTTTGGAGATTATTTTTTTACATAAATTAGGATGGCTTGATGGTTTTCTTAATCTTTTTCTGCATTAGTTTTACATAATTACTATACTAGTTATTTTGCCTTTTTGTTTGTGTGATAAATAGGGCATTCTATTTTATTAGATTATTATGTGCACAAAATTGGTTACTAGTGCATTCTATATGCTAACAGGGACATTCTTTGTCATGCTGTGGACTTTCCTTTTCCTTTTTTCTAAATCCTTGTAAATGTATGGGTTAGTTGCTTTGATTTCTTGGTTCACTATGCCTAATCCTTTAGGGTTTGTTGACTGAACTGCTGGAAATGTGTGCATTAGGTAACGATCTTTTGTTCACTTCTTACATATCTGACTGACTTGGGGTCTACTATGTCAACTAGATGTTTAGATTTTTTTTCCCCCAGAATCTTTCTAAATGTATAAATTTTGGTTTCTTCGTAGGTTCATTGAATATCTCTTAGCTTGCTTATCAACCCCCTTTGATTTCAGGGAACAATATTTCTTCCTGTCTCCTGATATGTAGTAATAAAATATTCTGGGAATTTTAGAATGAATTTACTTACTAGAATGAGAGTCTTACATTTCATCCTATCTTAAGCCACTAAGTCACCCTGGAGTACAGTTTCTGCTTAACTATGGCATGTTAGAGAGACGTTTCCAGACCAAGGTAATCATAGTTTTATCAGAGTATAACTGACATGCAGAAACCAGCATGCGTAGGAGCTGGAGTGGTTAAAAGCACATGCTAGTCTTGAGAGGGCCCCCAATTTCACTTCCTAGCACCCACATCAGGTAGCTCAAAAACACCTGTCACTGGGGATTGGAAGCCATTTTCTGGCCTCTGCCAGCACCTGCATCATCCACACAGATACACTCACTTATACATAATTAAAAATAAGTTCTTAAAAATCAGCATTTATTTACATTGTAATAATGTAATCAATCTATTCTGACCTGTAGATGTGCCTGTTAGTGCTATCTTTCCTGAGAATCTGTGATCCTTCTTTGTTAATGCGCCATTGCTACATCTCTTCCCTTATTCCTATACAAGATTGGTGTTTTGTAGCATTTATATAAATGAAATCATTCTGGTTTTTGTTGTTTTATTTTTCTGGTAGACATGTTTTCTGGGTAGCCTCAGCTGGCCTTGAACTTACTATTTAGCCAGGGATGACTTTGAATTTCTGATCTGTCTCCGTGTCCTTCATTCTGGGGCCAGCCATAGGCATGCACTATATTCCTGGTATGTGTTGGTACTGGGAATCAAACCCATAAAGGACTACATGCATACTAGGCAAGTACTTTGCCATCTGAGGTTCATCCTCACCTCCAGTGTGGGACAAATAAGGCTACTGTAAATGGTCCTGTTGCTGTGGGTGTTTTATTTCTCTGGGGTAAATATCTTTTGTCAAATGGTAGTGCAGATTTAAAGGTGAGTCTCTTAAAACTGTTTTGAAATAGTATTCTCGCTCTTTCCTTCCCTCCCTCCCTCCCTCCCTCCCTCCCTCCCTCCTTCCCTCCCTCCTCCCTTCCTCCCTCACAGCTTTACTAGATGAATTTGGCCTACACCCTCAGGGCAGTAGCATGTAGTGAATATTTAAGACTTACTCTCTGAGTTTTGTAGTGCTATCAAATTGTGGCTTTAATTCTTTTTAATTACTGCTGATACTGATCATCTTTCAGTATGACTTAGCTATCTGTTTGTCCTTTTTATTGAAGTGTCTGTTTAAATCTTGTACAGAATATTTTAGGGTTCTTTATTGTCTTAATCCTTTTAAGCTATACCACAGGCTAGATAATTTATAAACAGTTTAAAGTTGTTTTATGGCTTCCTAATGCTATGGCCCTTTAATACAGCTCCTAGTGTTGTGGCGACCAACTCCCCTCCCTCAAGCCATAAAATTATTTTCATTACTACTTCATAACTGTAATTTTGCTATTGTTATGAATTGTAATATAAATACCTGTGGGCTTTTTTTATTTTAATGTTCTTAGGTAACCCCTGTGAAAAGGTCATTTAACACCCCTAAGGGGTCAGGACCCACAGGTTGAGAGCCACTGTTCTACAGACTGAGGAGGCTGAGATCCAGGGGTTGCATCGGGTGAGGGCCAGTGTAGATGAAAGCATGAGGTACAGAATGTGTGTGAGAGAAGATGAGAAGAGACCAAACTTTCATAAATTGGTTTCCATTATAACACATGGGCAGAACACTGGTGACCCATACATCTTGCATCGTGTCTTGCTTCTCAACACTGTTGCCAAGATTGAGTTTCCATCATAGGATTTTTAGAAGGTGCGTCCACACCATAGTGTGTGTATAATAGATCCTGATGCCAGGTAGTACCAGTCCCCCAGCTTCAGTGTGCTGTTTCTTTCTTTAGTGGTCATCAGTTTTATAGTTGCTGTACACTTCACATATCTTCACTTAGCTCTTCTTAGGACATGTCATTCCTCACCATTTTACAGTTACTGTATTGTATATAAGTTGTATTTTTTTGATCAGGTTTACTATTAACTTTTATAATTTGGGTAATATAAATTGTATTCTTTGAATTTCTAGTTGTTCATTTTTGATGTTCAGGAATACAGTGTTTTTTAAATGTGGTGATCTTATGCTACAACTTTTCAAACTTCACTTAGTAGTGGCATTTTTGTTTATTCAGTAAAATTTTTACATACATGATTATGACAGTGGTGGATGGGGCAGTTTTATTTCTACCTTCCAAAATATTTATTCCCTCTTGCCAGTGTCCTGGCTAAGACTCCACCATGTAAAGTGGGAGTAATAAGAGGATACTCTTGCCTTGTTCCTGATTTTTGGAGGACCCTTGTATCCCTTTACCACTAAGATTTTTATAGGCTCTTTTTCAAGGTCAAGTTCTTAATTTACTGATTTAAAGACTCTGCAGTGGATATTTTGTCAAAATACTGCTCAAATTTGCATCTGTTAGATAGTATAAGACTTTTTTAGTCTATTAAAATGAGTTTACATTGATTTTTTTTTGTAGTATTCAATGTCTTTAATTTCTAGATCAAAGTACTTGTTTATAATTTTTTGAAATATATAAAAATTCTTAGAAAATTCTAGGAAATCAAATCCACCAGTGCACTAAAAGACGCAGACTCAATCACTGAGGCTGGAATATAGTGAAGTTGGTAGAGGACTATTTAAGCCATTTGATCCTGTGTGCCTTTATACAATTTTCTTTTTTATGGGAAAATTTTTTTAAAGTAATTATTTGTCTGGTTAGAGAAATAATTAGCTTTCATTTATCATCAGTGGTATATGTTTACTGTCCAGAGTGATGGGCTTCATGAAGACATTTTTACTCAGTCTCCCTTTCCTTCTTCCCAACTTGCCCTTCCTGCTTGTCTTGTCCCTCTGTGTAGAGTGACTGAGCTTTTTGTGTTTGTAGGTGTATAGTTCTATTTCTCTTTGCTGTGTCAAACTACCTGACAAAGGCAACCTGAAGGAAGGAAGGAAGGGTTTGTTTTGGCTCTCAGTTTCAAGAAACCCAGTCTTTCAGGATAGGGAGCAAACAGTGTCAGGAGGGGACAGATTGTTGGTCACACTGCTTCCACAGGCAAAACGCAGAGGGTTGTGATGCTGGCGATGCTTAGCCCCACTGTTCCTTTTTATCCAGTCTGAGACCCCAAACATAGAATGGTACCACCCACTTCCCACCTCAGCTAACCTAATGTAGATAATCCTTCAGAGACTTGATTCCATGGTGATCCTGAATTCCATCAGATTGACAATCAAGACTAACCATCACACTGTTTATAGTTTTCTTTGCATAAAGAACATTTTTCTGTCCCCCTTTCTTTTTCTTATGACAGCTTGAAGTACAATTTATGCATCAACCTTGTACCTAGTCACAGATTTCTGTAGTGTTGATCTCAGTTTGAGAACATTTCCATTATTTCCTAAAAGGAACTCTGTTCTTATTAACATTCTTTTTTCCATTTCTCCTCAACATCCTTTCCATCTGTCCTGTCCAATGTTTTGGACATTGTGTGTAAAGGCATTCACCATCTTTTTCACTGAGAGAATATTTTCATGGTTGATCCTTGTTCTAGCACATACCTGTTTTGCATATAATATTCTATGGTAGTGAACATTCCACATCTATTCATTCATTGAGTCATAGAAGATTATTCATTGAGTCATCTATATTATTTCCAGTTTTGAGGTTTTTGGTTTTGTTTTATTTTTGTTTTTTTTTTTTTTCCTAAGTTTTTTGAGACAGGATTTCTCTGTGTAGCCCTGGCTGTCCTAGACTTGCTCTATAGACCTGGCTGGCCTCAAACTCATAGAGATGTGTCTACCTCTGTATTAAAACCTTCTGTAATCATTTATCTGGACATATATTTCAATTTCTGTTGTGTATATACCCGAGTTAACTATCATACATTAGCTCTAGATTGAACTTTTTAAGAAACTGCCATGCTGATTAAGTATCTGAGCCATTTTACACTTCAACTAACAACATGTAAGGTTTGAGTTTCTCTATTTACTAATAACTTACTTTCTGATGGTGTTGATCCAGATGGGTTTGAGGTAGCTCATCATTGTGGTTTGAGGGGGCTACATTTCCATTTCCCTCATGGATACTGATAGTAGGTCTCTTTTCATATGGATATTGGCCCTTTGTACATCTTTGGAGAAATACATATTCTACTTTTTTTTTCTTTGAGTGTTTTTGAGATGAGATCTCACTATGTAGCACTGAGTAGCCTGGAAGTTACTGTATAGCCCAAGCTGGTGTCAGCCATGTGCTTCTGTTGCCTCTGCCTCTTGAGTACTGTAAGCAAAGCCTGTTCCAGTTGTACTCAAATCTTCCTAGTTTTATTTTGTAAATTGTGTGTGTCTGTGTGAATATAGGTACACAAGTGCCTCTATGCTTGTGTGGAAGTCAGAGGACAACTTCTGTATTGATACTCACCATTTACCTGGTTTGAGTTAGGACCTCTTTGTTTCTTTGCCACATCTGCCAGGCCTACAGGTTTCTAAGAGCTTTGAAGGATTTTCTTGTCCCTGCCTCACTTTTCCTGAGAGCTCTGAGATTATACTCACTCACACTGTCTGGTCTTTAATGGAAGTTCTGTGAATTGGAATTCAGGCCTCACACTTGCCTGCTAAGTGCTTTACCCATTAGCCGGCTCCCCCAGCCTCTCTTGAGTTTTAAGAATATAAATGACTTTGCAAATTTATGATTTGCCAAATATTCTTCTTTTCTAGGACTTTGTCTTTTTCCTTTCTAATGTTGTCCTTTAAGGTGCAAAAGGTTTTTCTTCCTAGACAGGGTTTCTTTGTGTAGCCCTGGCCATCTAAGAACTCTTTCTATAGACCAGGCTGGACTTTAATTCACAGGGATCCTCCTGCCTCAGCCTACTAAGTTCTAGGATTAAAGGTACATGCCTCCACTGCCTGCCTAGTTCAAAAGACTTTAATTTTAATGAAGTACAATTCAGTTTTTGCTTGTGCTTTTCAGTTTTGTGTATAGTGTGAAGGGCCCAGTGTCTTATTTTTTTTTTAGCATTTAAAAATTTTTGTGTGTGGCGGTGTTCTTGTGTGTTCTGTGTGCCACAAGATTGCCTGTGCTCAAAGAGGCCAGAAAAGAGCATCTGGTTTTCTGGGATTGGAGCTCTTGATGGTTCTGAGCTGCCTTATGGTTGCTGGGAATTTAACTGTGGTCCTGGAAGAGCAGCCAGTGCTTTCAACTGCTAACCCATCTTGGCAGCGCCCCGTCTTCATTCTTTTGTATATGGTTATCCAGTTGTACCTCTTATTTCTTAATTTTTTTTTCTGTCTCCAGCATCCCTATTTGGAGTCTCCAGTTACATATGCTTCCATTGTTAAAAGTTGTCCCAGACATTACTGAAGTGGCATGTTTTTTTTTTTTCCAATGTGTTTCCTTTTTTGTTAGTTTTTTTCTTGTCCTGCTTTGTAATCCAGTAATTTTCTTCAGTGTCTAATATACTGTTAGTCTCATCTTGGCCGCACCCCACCCCTGCTGTTCTGCATCTTGATGTAAGTGCAAACTTCTACAAGTTCAGTTTTGGTGTTTGGGCTGTCATTTCTATCGCAACATCATAGTTGTTACTTTTCTCAGCTTTGGTTAATTTTTCCCTTTATGAATGTTTGCTTTCCTGCTGGTTTATATGCTTGCTGATTTTCTCTCTGGTGCCAGGAGTGGAGGCTTTTCTTCAGGGGATACATGTTCGAGGGGTCCTCCAGCTAACCTTGGGCATTGTTCCGGGGGTGCAGTGAAGGTACTGGAAAACAGTCTGACTCTTTTGAGGTTTGATCTTAAGCTTTCTAGGTATAACCGGAGCAACTACTAGCCTGGAGTTGAATTTTGACCCTATGTCTTCTGAGTTGAAAGGGTTTTGTTCTCCCATCAGCATTTGGGAGCAACATGGCCTCTGGCTCGAGCAGTTTTTCACATTCTGTGATTAAGGGAAACCGTTCCGTCCGTTTTTCTCCTCTGAACTGGTTTTTGAGTTCCAGCACCACAGTGTCAGCCAGTGCTCTTGTACCCAGAGCTCAGGAGCTTGCTTGCTCTAACTGGGATTGCCCCCAGCAAGTAAACAGAAAATTGTAGAAACCACCATGTTTGTTTCCCAAGCCTCCTGGGTAACTGCTGCCCTGGTTGGTGTCTTCTGTAGGATAACAAATTCAGGCTTTCTTACCCCATCCTGACTAGAAGTAAAAGTCTTTGGGGTTGTGTTTTCAGCCATCAGGCTGTAATCGGTTCTCAAAGACTGGTATATTTCCACTGCACCGGTTTGTTTCATTCTCTCTCAAACTAGGCCTGAACCATTGAGGAGATTATAGAGAAAGTTCGTATGTATTGTAGAAACTATTGACCTCTTAGTCAAGGAATTCCTAAGTATAGATTCAATACTGTATTGAAAGAAGGCTGTATTTTTTAGTTACTGAGCACTGTGTCTATTTTGCTTGGCTAGGTATCTGAAATGTTTCTGGGCAGATATTAATAGTACAGATTTTCTTTTTATTGTTGCTTCGGTTTTGTTGTTTCCCTTTTAGGGGGTTGGGGTTTGTTTTGGGAGACAAGTGCTCACTGTGTAGACCAAGCTGACCTGGAACTCCCAGAAGAGCAGCTTGCGTTTGACTCCCAGTGCTAGAATTAAAAGCTTGCACCACTATACTGGGCTCTACTGCCTCAAAGGCACCAGCATGACACAGATACTGTTGTCTTATACGATGCAGTTATCACTTGAATAATTTGCCCCTAATCTCAACTAATTTGAGAATATCTTAGCTTCCTTTTTTTAAGGTAAAATTTTTATTTTCTTGTGTATAGGATGAACAGTTTTCAGACATTATGTAATTTTGAGTTATATAAAGGCAGATCTTTCATAGTATCCAAATTCTAGATTTATTGTGTTAGATTATTCATAGTTTTTTTTTTATCATATCTGAGGTCATTCATTTAAAGGATTTTCTTTTCAGTGTGCTCTTAAAATGAAAATAGTTTTAAGTATTGACACTTTGCTTTAAAAGTTTAAATTTTAGCTTCATTCTGCTAATTAGAGTTAATCATTTAGTGCATTGTGAATTGTTCTAGAGTGGATACAAATCTTGTTAAGCCTTCTCAAACCTTTAAAATAGTAATTTATGTACCTAATTAAACCATCTGACTTGTATTTGCTGCATGGAACAAGTTTTGGCAGTCACTCTATACATTCCTTCCCTACCCCATTTTTTGTCTTGCAGGAAAAGTAAGAAGCTTAAGCTCATCTTTGTGGTCACTTACTCACTTGACAGCTTTGCATCTGAGTGACAATTCCCTGTCCTGTATTCCTTCAGACATTGCCAAGCTTCACAATCTGGTATATCTGGACCTGTCCCATAATCAAATCCAGAGTTTACCGGCAGAACTCGGAAACATGGTATCACTCAGGTATGAAGATTCAGTATTGGACTTTTAGGTTCTTCTGAAACAAAAGGCAGCAAGTATATAGTTAGGAAATAAAGCCATTTTATAGTAGAAGAAAGGAGGCATGGCTATGAAGTTTAGGGTTTTTTTTTTTTTAAGTTTTTTGGTAAGAATTGAATGTCCAATGATAAAAGTCAGGAGGGTCCATTGCTTAGTTTTTTATTAGCATGTTATAAATTTTGTGTTACATACTTTATTTTTGAATCAGAGGTTAGGGATGTTGGCAGTGGTGAGTAAAAAGCAATGCACTTGGCCCAGCGTGAAGATTCAGCAAATGATAATTGCTGGTTTTCTTCTTCTTCTTCTTTTTTTTTAAAAAAACCTTTGAGGGGCTGGAGAGATGGCTCAGTGGTTTAGAGCAGTGACTGTTCTTCCTGTCAATTCCCAGCAACCACATGGTGGCTCACAACCTTCTGTAATGGAATCTGATGCCGTCCTCTGGTGTGTCTGAAGATAACTGCAGCGTACTTGAAGATCTGTATAAATCAAAACCCAGCATACCTGCTCAGAGCATGGTGGTTTCAATGGCGTCTCTGCTACCTTTTAATATAAAGAGTAAAGACAAACAGAAGTTTTTATCAGTCTCAGTCCAGCTTTTTAAACACTTTCCTTGGCTCAGTTATTGAGTATTTACTATGACTTTTTTGCTAGTTTTATTTGTTTTGTTTCTGTATTTTTTTTTTTTTTTTTTTTTTTTTTTTTTTGGAGACAAGAATTTGCTCTGTAGACCAGGCTGACCTTGAACTCACAGAGATCTCCCGCTTCCTGAGTGCTGGTGCTAAAGGCGTGGACCACTACCGCCAGTCTTACTTTGACTTTTTTTTTTTTTTTTTTTTTTTTTTTGACCAGGCTGGCCCCCAACTCAGAAATCCGCCTGCCTCTGTCTCCCAAGTTCTGGGATTAAAGGCGTGTACCACCACTGCCTGGCTCTTTTATAGTAATTTTTCCCCCTGTATTTTACCAAAAGTCTTGTCTGTAGCAGTTCTGTTGTTTATTTTTAACTATATAGAGTTTGAGAAAAGCCAAAGCTAGATATTGGAATATGATGTATAAAACTCTGTCTTCTTAGGTACAGATTTTCCTAGAAAATATTGTTGATTTTTCCGTTAAGATTAACATGTCTTCTGACTTACTGGAATTTTTATATCAATAGGGAGCTCCATTTAAATTACAACCAGTTACGAGTTCTACCTTTTGAGCTGGGAAAACTGTTTCAGTTGCAGACTTTAAGCCTGAAAGGTAGGATTTCATTTTTTTTCTTACAATTTCAAAGAAGCTATGGTATGGTTGGGTGGCAGTGCTGTCCTGGGCTTTATTGCTTTGCCTGTGCTGTGGGTTCCTGTCACTTTCAACCTTAGGCAGCCCATGTCTTTGTGGTCTTTTGGCTCCCGGCCTGTCTGGTTTCTTTGCTTCATCTTGGTGCTACCTTACTTGTGCTATGCTTTCTCATCATGTCATAAACAACTTTTCCTTTATGTTTATATATGTTTCCTGTCATCAGAGTACAGTTCCCATAAAATAAGAAAGAAAATTTCCCCAGTAAGTAGAAATTTTTGATTTGGTCCTGGTACTAAAAATTATTCTTTTGAGGGTTTCTTTTTTAAAAAGAAGTTGACTTATAGGTACTTAGTATTAGAAGTGGGAAGGAGAAAGGCAGTAGGAACTATTATGAAGTGGCTTAGGCCAGGAGTCAGAGTCAGGTTTTAAACTGTCCAGCCGTGGGCATGTTTTGTAATGTGGTTGGTTCTTCATCTGTCTGTGCAGGTGTGGACAGATAGCTGTCTCCTAAAGCAAAGGCTTCTGGGTAAAGTCTCTAAGAGTTACTTTCATACTTCTGAAAGATAATTATAGGGTCAGGTAATATTCCTATAAGTTCATTTACTGTATCATAAAACTGTTCAACAAATAAAAATACTTGTATATATGTAATGATTTTTAGCAGCCATCAACTTTGTAAATGGTTTAAGTCCATTGCATGTCAGAGAAAGCCTCTCTTGTATATTCTTCCAGTTCAGAATCAGTACAAAGCACTGAATTATTAACAGTCCATTAATAATCTTTGTATGAACTTTTGTGTACAGTGCAAAATTTGAGGCTGGAGACATGACTCAATGGTTAAGAGTACTGGCTCTTCTTTCAGAGGACCCAGGTTCAATTCTCAGCACCCACATGGCCCCTCACACTTGTCTGTAACTGCAGTCCCAGGGGATCCAACCCCATTTTCCTGGCCTCCAAAGGTACCAGGCATGCACATGATGCCCAGATAAAAATGCAGGGGAGCACCCATACACATAAAACAAAAAATAAATCTTTTTTTAAAGTGCAGAGTTTTATTTTTTTATATATATAAAATTTTCAAAAGCAACATTTTTATTTGGTTATTAGCAACTATAGTGTAACATTGTTGTAAAAAATTTTTTTGTGGTATTAGGTGATTATATTTACTTACTTTTCTAAGTTTGAAACACTTTATCATCTTAGTTTACCTACTTAAATTTTCCCCAGGAAATCCACTTACCCAGGATATATTGAATCTCTGTCTGGAGCCAGATGGAACAAGAAGGCTACTGAACTACTTGCTCGATAATTTGTCAGGTACTGCAAAAAGAAGTAAGTGGCTGTTTGTTTAGACTTTTTATTAGGAAAACATGTAAGGATATCACCTAATTATTATTATTTTTTCTATATACATATATACCCAGTTTCAACAGAACAACCACCTCCAAGATCTTGGATCATGTTACAAGAACCAGACAGAACAAGGCCAACAGGTTGGTAGCCCTGTTGGTTTTTTTTTTGTTTGTTTTTGTTTTTGTTTTTGTTTTTGTTTTGTTTTTTTTTGGGGGGGGGTTCGAGACAGGGTTTCTTTCTCTGTGTAGCCCTGGCTGTCCTGGAACTCACTCTGTAGACCAGGCTGGCCTCGAACTCAGAAATCCTCCTGCCTCTGCTTCTGCCTCCCAAGTGTTGGTATTAAAGGCATACGCCACCACTGCCCGGCTTGCCCTGTTTTTTAATAATAATTTTTTATCAGGTCTTGTTAAACCTAAAAGTACTGTTGTCAGTGCTTCAGATTATGAGCCATATTTAAGGTTGATTTAAAGGTTTTTATAAGTTGATTAGATTTGGGAAATAATGACAAAGATTTAATTCTGTAATGCATTGCTTTTTAACCAGGAGGCAATTTGTCTTTAGGAGGACATGTGTAGCGTGTAGTTTTTGCTACACTGCTACGTATTCCTGGCTGGACTCATGTGCATACTCCAGGAGCCACCCTGGATTAGCAGATGAAACACACACACACACACACACACACACACACACACACACACACACACACGAGCTTATTTTTACTGTGCTTTCTTTTTAGCTCAGTGGCCAGACACTTCTAAGCCTCTTGCAGCTAACATGCCCTTATCTTTACTCCCAGCTAAACACCTCCAATTCTTCCCTTAACTTAGTCACCCAGTTATTTACTCCTTGCTCAGCACCCTAAATTTGCCCTCAACTTAGTTATCTTTCTAGTCTCCCGCCTGTTATCCCAGGCTCAGTTGGGGAAGTGGCCAATGGCCACTCCACCCAAGGTCTCACATAGTTGGTGGCTCTTTCTACCGAAATATGGTGAATCCTGAATGCCTTTCCTCTTCTTGCCACTGCTAGCCTGCCTATGGGTAACTGGAAGCCCCGCTTCTTCTGCCCAGCCATTGGCTGCTAGCATCTTTATTGATTGATCAAGAACCAATTGGGGAGCAGGACCCTCAGCATTACTTGCCATTCAGAGTATCTGAACTACCCCCTACAGACATGTATCACTCTTGGCAATTCTGATTGTCAGAACTGGGAAAAATACAATATGGAGAAATAGGATTGAAGTCAGGGACACAGCTAAATACCCCACAGTACCTGACCAAATCAGCCCCTGTAAGAGAAAACTTTAGCCACCTCAGGCACTTGACCTTTTGTGTCAGTCAGATTCACATCTTTCTACATTGGAGGTTTCCATGTGCTGACGGTTCTAAAGGTACTTAGTATCAGGGGAAATAAAGGTAGCTTTCTTACTCGAGAGAAAAAGTTGAACTGATGGCCTTTAATGTATTTTTAATCTAAATTTTATGAGAATAGTTTAGTTCTCAGAGTATGTTTAACAGCATTTAGCTGATGATATGCCTCATCTTGTGCATGAATTAAGACACAGGCTGCTTTGTTTCATGGTACTTTGCATTATTTTGCTTCATAGATAAATTGTTAAATTGTTTGGGCTTTTGTTGCAGCCCTGTGTCAGCCCAGTCTACCATTGCCATTCCTCCTGTAGCCAAGACAAAATTTTCTTAGAAATAAAATATTAGCCGAGCGGTGGTGGCGCACACCTTTAATCCCAGCACTCGGGAGGCAGAGGCAGGTGGATTTCTGAGTTCGAGGCCAGCCTGGTCTACAGAGTGAGGTCCAGGACAACCAAGGCTACACAGAGAAACCCTGTCTTGAACACCTCCCCCCCCCCAAAAAAAAAAAAGAAATAAAGAAGTAAAATATTTCTTAGTCTGTGTGTCTAAGAAAGTGCTGTTCTATAGATTATAATGAAAGACTGCCCCACAAAGCCAGAAGTAGATTTGCTTTGTTACTTATTCATTCTGTTTTAGTGTTCTGAAGCCAAACTCACTGTCTCCAAGCTAGTCTACAGTTAGTCTATAGGGAAAAGAAAATTGGGCAGCCTGTTAAGGAAACTGCTTGTCAAGTTTCTGTGTTCTGCATTTACAGTTAGTGGCATAGAAGAAATAAGGAGTCTTGGTTTGTCCTGTTTTTAGGTTCTGTAGATAATAAGTACATTGTATCTTATTTGGTTCATCTATCTGTCTTTACATCATTTATTTTTCTTGAGTAATAGCTTTTCAGTGACTGTATGTTGAGTGGTTAAGTCTGACTTAATGTAGCGAGGACTATTGCTGAAATAATTATGTTTTTTTCTGCCACGTGTGTGAATAAGTTATCTTTCCTACAGCCTTGTTTTCTGTCATGTGCTATAATGTTCTTTGTGATAAATATGCGACCCGGCAGTTATACGGCTACTGTCCATCATGGGCACTAAATTGGGACTACAGGAAAAAGGCCATTATTCAAGAAATTTTGAGCTGCAATGCTGATATTATAAGTCTTCAGGTAAGACATACAGAAGACTTTTAAGTTACATGACCCGCCAAACCAGGACAAAACATGAAACAATTACACTTGAATATATTATGCTTATATATTTGAAATGCCAACTTCAGTGGCCCTTAAAATCCTGGCTTTTTCTGGTTTGAGTGAATTCTGAGAAAAGTCACCTGTCTTGCTGTGCATCCTTCTGTGGTGTCAAATGAAACAAATGGGTTCAGTTAGGTTTTACACATAGGTGGTATCTTTTCTCCTCTGTCCAGTGTGCCTTTGTACTGCATTTGAATTGGGGGGCAAGGTTACTGAAATTGTGCTATTGTCTGGATATATTCTCACTTTACCAACACTGTTACTAGAAAAATTGTGGTGAAGTAGAAAAAGATTGGACTGTCTGCACAGTAACTAGGCTTTTTTGCCCAAATCTTACAATACAGTGTTGGTCGGTTTGCTTTCTTTTTCTGGGTCTAGAATTACAATCTGTGATAACTGCAGTTCCTTCTTGTGTGGTCCTTGTTCCATCAGCTCTAAGACATGAATATACATGTGTAGGTGAACATGTCTTTAATTTTTTAAAAAACTATTTGTTTATATATATGAGTACACTTTCACTGTCTTCAGACACAGCAGAAGAGGGTATCAGATCCTATTAAAGATGGTCCCGTGTGGTTGCTGGGAATTGAACTCAGGACCTCTGGAAGAGCAGCCAGTGCTCTTACACATTGAGCCATCTATCTCTCCAGCCCTATGTCTTTCATTTTACTTCTAGACTATAAAGAACTAGCATTGGCAACTGGTACAGTAAAGTCTTAAGATTGGTTTTAGATAAATTACATTTTGAAAATGTTCCATTCTTTATAACTTGGTCTATTGAAAAATACTATTTCAGGCTATACATTTGGGGTTAATGTATAGGACAGATCTTTATCTTTGAAGTAACTTTGTTGGTTATGATTTTTCAGGAAGTTGAAACAGAGCAGTATTACAGTTTTTTTCTGGTAGAACTGAAAGAACGTGGCTATAATGGATTCTTTAGTCCAAAGTCTCGAGCTCGGACTATGTCTGAACAAGAACGAAAGCATGTTGATGGCTGTGCAATATTCTTCAAGACAGAAAAGTAAGCCTGGCTGATTTCTTAAAAAGTAGGATAGTGTCCTCAGTATTTGCAGGGTGGGGCCAAGGGCGTAGCAATTTATTGATAAGTAAGAGAAAGAAGTGCTATATTGTTATTGAAGAAAACATGACTATTTAAAATTAAAGGGTCTTGTTTTGGTTGATTTGGTTTGGTTTTTTTGTTTGTTTGTTTTTTTGAAATAACTTGTTTTGGGGGCATATTGAGAGTACTGCTATGTCTTTGGGTGGTTTCCTCGGGATTTTATTCTGCTGTTAATTGAAATAGTTCATGTGTAATCTACCCTCTTGGAAAGCTATGCTTTGGAAGATAATTGTTTAAAAATGATGAGATGAACTATTTCAGCAGTGATGGTAAAGGGTATTTCCAGGTCTTATCTGTAGATCAGTAACAAATTGAAGGCAACTCTTAAGATCTAGGAATATATATCAGCGTTTAGAGTCTGGGGATATACACCAGAGTTACAGAATTTGTCTAACAGACACATTGAGCTCAATCTCAGTAACACAAAAACAAGCCAGGTTAGACTGGAAACAACCTTAAGTGAATTTTTGGAGCTTGGTACTGTGGAGGATTTTCCACAGTATGACTGAAGTGATTTTTGTATCTGGTAATGAAGTTTTAGAGAAAGACTCTTTTCCCTCAGAGCTAATGTCTTGTACTCCCGATCCCATGTTTATGCTTTGTTTCAGATTCACTTTGGTTCAGAAACACACAGTTGAATTTAATCAGCTAGCAATGGCGAATTCAGAAGGGTCTGAAGCCATGTTGAACAGAGTCATGACAAAGGATAACATAGGAGTTGCAGTACTGCTAGAACTTCGAAAGGAATTGATTGAAATGTCATGTGAGTGATAGCTTTACTGCCTGTAAAATTGTCACTCCCGTCTTTCCAAATTTAATAGTTCCAATTAGATACCTTCAAAACAGAAATCTCAGTGTGTTTAATAGACTGGTCCAACACCTGACTATTTGTCTTTTCTAAATATCATATATCATTTTCTCTATCACAAGGCTAACAGATGAGAAATTGTTGCCCTAAAAAATCATAACCTTGAGAAGGCATAAAGAACAAAGATGTTTTAAGACACTGAGGTAGATAGTAATTGACACAGCTGCTCAGGGATAAGAATAAGAATTCATATGCTCCCATGATTTCTTATCAGCAAGGGTGTTTGGTAAGCTAACTTTTTATAAGTCAGTAATTATGCTAAGGGTCTTGAGTTTGGGGAAGGTTGACTACTTTTAAAAGTTAAGAGGGTTGTATATAATGACTTGGATGCTGACAACTGAAACTTCCATCACTGAAGTTGCTACAAATTGATGTTCCTCTTAGAAGTGAAGGATATTGATAAAGCCTCTTAGAGCCTCAAATTCTGCTTGTGGTATGGACAGATCTGAATTCTTTTCCATTCTTTGTTGTGGAATTTGGGATATTTAATTTAAAGATAACATCTAGTGACTGAGGATCATGTCCCAATGCTAGTATTTGCAGAGTATACACAAGATCTGTGTTCATTCTCCAGTTCTGAGGAAAAAGACAGGCCAAAGAATTTATAACTGGTAAAAGGTGTATATCTAAGAGAATTTAGATTTAATATGAGAGACTGATAAAGTACTTCAGAAATAGCTGACATGAGCTGTCTCTGTCTAGGTAGGCTTTAGTGCTGGAAGTATCAAACACGTAGAAATCAGTTCTTAGCTTTGTTGTGTGTCACATTCAGTGATTGGGTAGAAAATTGTTAGATACTTTAGATTATCTTCTGAAATTTCAGTTGTTTTCAGATACTGTAAGAAGCTATAGACCAATGAGTAGATTATGTCTGTTTTATTTTTATCTAATATAGCTGGAAAACCACATCTGGGGACAGAAAAACAACTTATCCTTGTGGCTAATGCTCATATGCATTGGGACCCTGAATACTCAGACGTGAAGTTGGTACAAACTATGATGTTCCTCTCAGAAGTGAAGAATATTATTGATAAAGCCTCTCGGAGCCTCAAATCCAGTGTATTGGGAGAATGTGGAACTATCCCACTTGTGTTATGTGCAGATCTGAATTCTTTGCCAGACTCTGGTGAGAAAAGTAATATTTTCTATGGAATAGCTACTTTTTGATTTACAGATTTTTTTTTTTAAAAAAACCTATGTGCATATCTGTGCACAAGTGCATGTGTGTGTCAAGGGTTTCATAAGGACCAAAGAATAACTTTATGCAGTTAATCAGTCCTCCCATCTACCACTACATGGGTTCTGAAAGTAGAACTCAGTTAATCAGGCTTTTGGGACAAGCACCTTCACCTGCTGAGCTATCTCAGCAGCCCAGTTATGTATTGTTTGTTTGTTTGATAATTCAGAATTTAGTCTAAAGGAAAATTCATTTTGTAGTGACAGCTGTGTACAGGCTTTACCATTTTTTTCTATAAGATGGGCGACAGGGAAAAGACCATTCTGAAGTAGTAATATAGGAACCTATGGAAGCTATGGTAGGTGTTGCTCATTCTGTCTGTGAGAAAAGTGCCTGAGAACTCTAGTCCTTTGGCCCTGTGTCGTCAAGTCCCCTTCTTTATTGATACTGGTTTTTAAACACAAGAAATCTTTCTAAGTAGGTATAACCACAGGTCACGTGTCACCATACCCCCAGATTCTAGGCTGATGACTTGAAATGGCTTGTTAGAAACATGTTTTGTTTTAATTTCCCTGAGACATTTATAATCCACTCTTTAGAAGCTGTAAAGATAACTTCTTTGGGATTCTAGCCTGTGGTAAACTATGACCACAATTATATTTGACTAACGTACAGAATCCCAAATTTTGTTTCTTCTGATGACTTTTATAAAAAAGTACATCTCAGAAATTAAGACCAAAAGATATCTTTGTTTTATATGACAAAACAAAAAAGAACAAGACCCTTGATCTTGATTTTTGTCATAAAGTAGGACTCTGAAAGCCTGCTTTTATTAAATACTTCCTATGGATATGTAGCATAGAGAATAAACCAGATCCCTCTTAGTAGCAAGCTAGATGGTTCACTGTGCTCCAGCTTGTTCTTATTCTCATCCAACAATATGCATGTGTAACTATACACTGCCATATTGATAGTTGTCAAGTATGATAATACATCATTTATTGTTGTTGTTGTTATTGTTATTATTATTATTATTAACAGCCATGAGGAAGAAACTTACATTTTGTTTTCAGGGGCAACAAAAAGTGCCTGAGAACTCTAGTCCTTTAGCCCTGTGTCATCAAGTCCTCAAGCAGTCTAGGAGCCTTGCTGCTGAAGAGATGGGGATTCTTACAGCTGCATATGCTGCTCAACAAAGTGTTGGAGGGAATGAGGGATGGGAAGGTTAAAATATATTTGTAGATCCTCCTTTATGATTAAGAGTTTAAGAAAATAGTGAAGTTGCTCTTTAACTTGATGACATTCTGTTCCACAGTTTGGTGGGATAATAAGATGACACATACAGGGCTGGTGAGATAGCTCAGTGGTTAAAAGCACTGACAGTTCTTCTCAGGGTCCTGAGTTCAAATCCCAGCAGCCACATGGTAGCTCACAACCATCTGTAATGAGATCTGACACCCTCTTCTGGTGTGTCTGAAGACAGCTACACTGTACTTAGATATCATAATAAATCTTTTTTTTTTTTTTTTTTTTTTAAAAAGAGATGACACATAAAACCCCGAGTCAGGTTGCGTAGCCCTGTGGATAGTTGAGGATATGAGGAAACCTGCATACTATTTTGATTGTGATATTCTCTTAAGTCTGAAGTTAAGCAGGAATAGTCTAGTCATCTCTTTTATTTAACCATAGAAGGATTTTGTAAGACACATCTATTTGTCAGATAGTTTTAAACAAACTAAAGTGTAAAATATTTGGGTATTATAATTTCATAAGGATGAATTTGGGCAAATCGTGACAAATTAAGAAATTTGTTTTCTGTGTGGTATACTTGACAAATGTCAGTGCATTTCTGTTTGTTTAGGTGTTGTAGAGTATTTGAGCACTGGTGGGGTAGAAACAAATCATAAAGACTTCAAGGAACTGAGGTACAATGAAAGTCTCACAAACTTCAGCTGCAATGGGAAGAATGGGATGACCAATGGAAGGATCACTCATGGTTTCAAGTTAAAGAGTGCCTATGAGAATGGCCTGATGCCTTACACCAATTATACATTTGATTTCAAGGTAAGCTTTCACAGCCTCATTTTTATCAGCACATCTTAAATACCATTGTATGCTTTGACTGGGATTAAGCAGCCTTAACTTAGCAGCAGCAGGAGTCACTGTTCCCAAGACAAGCCTGGACGGGATTGGTGTCAGCCTTTCTAGATAACCTAGCAGAATGGTTTCCAGAGTAAAAAGTCAGGTGAAATGTGGCTGCAAAGCAGTCCTTGGTTATTCTTTGCTCTTTTTGACGTTTATTTCTTAAATACTGGTCACTTAACGCCAGATACTCTAGTATGTACTTTGCTGTCCTTCTGTCACACTTTAACTGAAATGCCTTTGAATGCCAAAATGTGGATTACCTTAGCTACTTTTAAACATTATTTTAGTGAGAGAGAGAGGGGGGGGGAGGAGAGTGAGAGTGTGTGTGTATGTATGTGTTCGTGTTCTGTACAGGGAATTGAATCCAGGGTCTTATGTTTACTAGGCAGATGTTCTTAAGCTTGTCCCTAGTCTTGGTTTCTAAAGTATGTTATATGCTCTATTACACAGTTGCTCTGTTACACAGATAATAGCTTGCAGCATGGACACCTTTTCTCAATAATTATCATTTATGTACTGCCGATGGTTTATATTCTCAGGCAGGTTGATTAATGGGAAGACAAGGGTGGTGACCAAAGTAGAGAAGACATTTTTGTTTTGCTTGTTTGTTTGTTTGTAACTGAGATAGGAAGAAAACACTTGAATATGCTTTACTGTTCTTAGCTGAGAACACATGAGAAAGGAGGGTGAAGTTAATGGAGGAGAGCAGAGCCCCCTGTGTACTATGTTACAGTAGTGCTGAAGATACACAAAATGGACATAGGCCTGCACTTGGGCAACTCTGATGGAGTGGGAAAGGCATCTTGTTTTTGTTGGAGACAGGGTCACACTACATTTGCCTCGGAGTCGTCGTCTTCTTAGCTTCCTAAGTGATGCCATTACAAGTGTGCAGCACCACGCTTCATGTAAAAAGCAAACCTTGGATCAGATAACTTCCTGTTACTGTAACAAAATGCTTGGGATTGTGGTTTTTTTTTTCTTTTTTTTTAAGGTCTATTTTAGCTCTTATTTTTGAAGGTTTTTGTACATAATCAAGTTGTTCTATTGCTGTGGGCCTCTATATTGGGAAAGAGTATCATAGTGAGAACATTTGACAGAGCAAATTGCTCACCTCAGTTGCCAGTAAGAAAAAATGGAAAAAGGAAGAGGAGAGTTAGGGTCCCATAATCCTATTCAATGGTATGTTTCTAGTGACCTAAAGACCTGAAGGTTCTTGGCATCTCCCAGTAGCACTGCCTGGGGCACCAAGCCTTTAACATCTGGACCTTTGCAGGGATAATTTAATAAGATTATAGTCAGTTTCAACAATATAAATGAATATGTCCTTATGCTTTAACCTGAGCAAGGGAAAAGAACAGTATTGGAGGTGAAGGGGTGACTGCAGGACATAGGAAGGTTTGATGCTTTGGGAGGGTTTAGCCAGGTGGCAAGAAGAACATGGGTACTTGTAGGCTGTTAGGAGAGAGCTTATCTCGCCAGGACTGGTTGGTTTTGCAGAATTTGACTGTGGTGGGGTTGTTTTCTGTTCTTATGTAGGGCTAGATGTTGCACATACTGTCGTTTCTTCAACTTAGCAAATTGCTTTTGTTTACCAAATAAAACATCTAAGGCTATATCTTGAAAACATTT
This sequence comes from Mus pahari, assembly GCF_900095145.1. NCBI lineage: Eukaryota > Metazoa > Chordata > Mammalia > Rodentia > Muridae > Mus > Mus pahari. The sequence goes on along the minus strand of NC_034603.1, from coordinate 17,918,445 downwards.
GTTATTTCAGTGTTTTCTTGATTGGAGCTTACCATTTTTATTGTTGTTTTCCAGGGTATAATTGACTACATCTTCTATTCTAAACCTCAGCTGAATACTTTAGCCATCCTGGGACCTCTGGATCACCATTGGCTAGTTGAGAATAACATCAGCGGCTGCCCACATCCACTTATTCCCTCTGACCACTTCTCACTTTTTGCACAGTTGGAGCTCTTACTGCCTTTCCTGCCCCAAGTTAATGGCATTCACCTTCCTGGCAGGAGGTAGTCACGTACTTTCAGAGGACCTCAGATTTACTTGTAAACTCGTGAAAAATCTGAAAATAGGGGAGTGAGGTATGGCCACTAGGGATTTTTCTCAATGATCATTTGAATGGTTATTTGATAAAGGATATAGTATGAAAGCCAGGTGCTAGCAACAGACAGATTCTGAGCCCAGCGTACTTTATATACTGCTAGACAGGGGCTGGTGTGTTTACACCTTTTAATTTGTTACAAGTAATTTTCCTGTTTCTTCTCTCCAATGTGTTTTGTCATGCCTTGAAATAGGAGGATGTGTGAGCAGTGTGCTGTTTGCACAGAAATCCACAGCACTGTTTTCTGAGGCCAGTAGTAACATCAGAGACCGCTCTCCCAGACTGTACTCCTTCTTTTCTCAGACTCGTTTGTAAGATGTAGAATTTGAATTTAGCCTTTATGATTGTATATGATCCACAGAAGACCTGATTTATGAAGTTTTGTACTAAAAAAAAAAAAAAAAAAGCAAAATTGAAAACAGTTGTATTGTAAACTAAGGCTAATTTTTTTTAACCTGTGTCCTATGTTCTGAAGGCCAGCTGGTAACAAAGTTGCATCAGACTTCCTCTGCAGTGATTTGCACTGTTAGGGTTTTGTTAGCCCTTTTGTACTACTTTATTTTTAAATTGAGAACATTACTCTTTAAATGTAAGTTTGCTTAGACCTTGGGATATTTTCTTGGACCAGAGGCAACTTATGTATGAATTCCTGAATTTCTATGGAAACTTTCTACCAGGACAGATAAGCTGATCTGTAGGCATTTAATGGACTGAATATGATAGTTGACATATGTACATTCTGGTATTTTTAAGTCTTTAAGTTTTAACTTTTTATGTTAAAAAAATTACAGTTGCTTAGGTACAGCTTCTAAGTCCTTTCTGAGACATTTTCTGTTCTGTCTCCACTGTGCCTGCCTAAATTTGTTCTCACCGAGCACTGCCTGTGCATGCAGAGAAAATCTGTGCATCTTTTATATTTTTAAAAAACTAACATTTGTGAGAATTTTATGGAAATGCTTTTGTATGAGCTGTGGCTTTTCCTCGTTGTGAAGCGTCGGATAGCACATTCTGGAGCATGTTCATGGGTCCTGGGTTTGCTCACCAGACCCAAGCACTGCTTCTTGGTGTCCTTGCACCCAGGGTGCCACTATCATGTGTGTTTCTTATTCTCTTAATGTTTAAAAAAAATCAGTCCTTTTTTTTTTTTTTTTTTTTAAGAAGAGTAATTTTCTGTTTATGAAGCAGTATAAATTAGATGCATTTCAAAACAGTTTCCCTAAGACAATTGTTTGGATCATTTTTAAAGTGACTAAGGAATTTTAGTATGTCAACCAAGATAAAAGTTATACTGTACCCTATATTTTGCCCATAGTGCCATTAGTAGATTAGAGATTAAAGTCACCTTTAACTTTACAAAGTTAACTTGTATATGTTCTGTTCTCAGTCGTTAGTTCTCTCAAAATCAAATGAATTCAGAGGGAACTTGTCTGGCTGCTTTTGTTTCAACTGCAGGCAGTGGAGCAGAAGGACGCCGTGTGGCACTAAAGTGAACTGTTGAGTGTTAACAGTTTTATACAGAGACTGAGCCATTTTGGATGACTCAAAATTTTATGAGAAGACATTTAATTGCTTATGCTGTTTTTAAGAGGAAATAAAATTACATACTGTTTAAATAAATGAATTTTTTCTTTTTAAGAAATTCTCTAAAGGTCTTGATCTTGAATCTATCTTGGACCTTGTTTTTCCTTTAAGGTTTTTTGTTTTGTTTGTTTAATCGTAATTGTAATGTTGGGTTCGTTTGTTGTGGATTTTTACTTTAAGTTGTGCTGACACCAAACACGTTCAGTTTTTAATCAACAGGTTGGTGTAGAACCAGTACATAACTTCCAATGGCTTTTTGTCCTGTCTTCCCCCCAACCCCCACCCGTCTCTGTCTCTGTCTCTTTCTTGTAAAGTGTGAATATAAGATGTATTGACTCGATTTTCTTAAACACTGTGTTGGTAGTGTGCATCATGACAATTTCCAGTGAAGGTGAACTGGAGCTGGTTGGACTGATGGGACTGAGGAACCCACTTTTCCTGTGACCTGCTAAGAGAAGCACAGGTCCAGAGAGTGGTGCGAGGAGTGGGGAGGAGCACTTACTCATTTTTGCATTTGTTAGTGGATGATGTATTCCTTTCATGGATGCTGGAACTAGAGTGCACTTGTTAGATGCTAAAGGTTTGAGCTTTACACAAAACATTGCATCTGTATTTGTTACTGTCTACAATATATTTGAATTTGGGGGCAGCATAGTAAGATATAATTGCCTGTTATGTCTTGAAAGTGCTTGTTTTGCCTCTTTTAGGCAAACTGCATCTGTGGGTCAGTTTGAACATCTCCACCTTGTTTAGATAGTGATATGTTGAACGGAGAGTGTAGATTTACAAGTATAATCTTCAAAAGAAAAATATTTTGAATCTATTGAGGATAAATGTTCACACCAAAATAGACTGATACTTTATTAAGCAAGGTTTTATGTTTTAAATGCTTTGTGTCCAAAATAATTTCCAAGAAACTATACTTCTTAAAATGCATAAAACTAGTCTGTTTTCATAATGTAGATTATTTTTGAAAAATTCTGTAATAAATATATGTAATGTTTTGCTATAATGTAATTTCAGTGTTCTTGCTGATAAGTACATCTTAGGAGTGTTTTACAGAATGTTTAGAATATGTTTTCCTTTCTAAAGATGAGCAGATTGGAGGCACTCAAATCTTTGTAAATCTTATGAAGTACAGTTTACAGTATTGGTGGTAATTATTTATGCTTTGAGAATTCAAATAATGTTCATTGAAATTAATTTATGGCATAGTATAAACTAAAGTTCTAGAAGTAAATTGTTGATTGCAGCTTTAATAATCCCAGAACATAGGCATCTCCAAAAATTGTTTTTTTTTTTTTTTGTACTTTGATTTGATTTGGTGTCAACCAGGAAAATTTATTTCATATTAGCACTTTGAAACCTAAAGGCATAATTAATTTGGGTAGAATGCACTTCTAAATCTTTAAATTATAATTGAAACCTCTTAAGATTCCATTTTCCAATAACATTCATGGTTTAGAGTTCCACTTTTTCACTATTTAAACTACAGAACTCATTTCCATCATGACTCTGAAGTTTGGTGGTCATGTCGTGGCTATCCAGGCAGGACAGTCCCATCTTCTGATGAGTCGACCATAATATCCAGTACAGGGTTACAGATGGTTTCCAGAACATAAGCAGGTGTCCTCCAGCCACAGCAGTGTTTTAAGATGTTCGCTTTATTCCTTTTGGTTACATAAATTTTAAAAACTGGTATGTTGATGTAGTGTCTAAAATAGAGTAGTCTTTATTCACAGTACATTATGTTGTGTAATGCACTGGACTAACTCTTGTTTACCATTCATGTAACAAAACCCAGCACACTTCTGCACTAAAGCTCAAGAATGTCACATCTGCCTAGGCAGCTCTTGATAAGGGTGATGAGAAACTGAATTTACACCATGTGGACTGGTGGTAACAAGGGCTTGTACTGTTCTTTTCAGTGGACTCTTCTTGGTCAAATTGTAACTAGCTGGTATTATATTTATAGACAGGGTCTCTTTCCCTACCGATGTATTTTCCTACTCATAGCCAACCAATAAATTCAGTATCTGTTTCAAATATTTTAAAAGTGTAGTTTGTACAGCTCTAGCACTAAGGCTTCCAAACAGACATTAATCAGAAAACCGCGCATTTACAGTTCAGAGTCCTCTGGGACAGTTACAGTTCACCCTTCAGGGTTGGGGGGTGAGCAGGGAAAGGCACACAGTACAGTGAAGTGCTGTGAAAACTTTTCCTCGTGGGCTGTGTTAATTCTGTAACACTTTTTCCCTCAAAGTTCAATTTTATATTTAGGCTGTGGGTCATCCTTTTACATTTTAAGGGTTTTTACCGTATACCCCACGGTATAAAAACGAGCTCATGTTATAAAAGGACACTGACATATTTTAAATAGATGATTTAAGTATAGTAGCAAGCATTGTGTTGTGGTTATGATAATTATTAAAGGTCTTATTGTTAATGTCTAAATTTTATTGTATGTATAACCTTTAAAAAGGTTTTAATTTCCCAAGTTTTCATTAGTGGGTTTACAGTTAAAAAACAAAATGTTGAGTTCCTTTCTGAAACTACACCATTCTAATTTGGAGGCTGAGGCAAGAGGGTCATGGTTTCCAATCATCCCTTTTAAAAAGGCGAGAGAGGAATGACTACTTCCATGGGCCTTGTATGCATGCTGAAAAAAACAATGTTTAAAATCAGAAGACTAGAGAGAATGATGTTAGGTTCTTAGAGTAAACACATTATCCTACAAACCTGAGTCTAATATTTGCTAAAAGCAAGTATAAAAGCTAAGTATAGCTTGTAAATTCTAACTAGTTTTTTTTTTTGAGGGAATAGTTATCTAAAATATGAGCTGAAAATATATTTAGTATAACATTTTCAGCTTCTAGGTAGAAGTGTTAATGTATATCAAAAATCCCTTTTTGAGTTTAAATTGATTTGATAAACTGTTAGAGATAACTACAGAGATTTAAGAGATCCTGTGATCTGCCTCCCCCCCCCCCCCCCCCCCAGTTGCTGGGGTTAAAGGTGTTCTCTGCCATCCCTGACTTTACAGAGACCATTCTAACCTAGCATATATTAGAAGAGAATAGGTTGGACAAGACAGCCCTTACTAGAATTTTTGGCAGATTCGAGGGCCTGTTTGTAAGTATATTAGTCCCCAGTCAGGTTCCAAGTTCTTGGTTTCTTTGAGTTGCAAACTTAAACCACTATGATCTACCCCACAGTTACTAAACTTACACTGGACCAGTCAGGACAAACTTTTTTTTTTTTTTTTTGTCGACTGTGACCTGAGGCACACTTCAGTAACTGTTGTCAGTATTCTCCAGCCTCGGGCTCAGACTCAGTGAACAGAAGTGGAGAGAATTCCATGAATGGGGGTTAAGTCTTTTGGGGTTTTTTTTTTGTTGTTGTTGTTGTTTTGGTTTTTGTACTGATGAACAGTCATTTTGAATTGCAGTATTATGCTTAATTGGGAGAGATTTACAGGAATAATCTCTGACTTGTTTGCAGTCATAACCTAATGCAGTAAATGCCACGTGCATATACTAAGGAGCAACACGGGTTGAGGTGACATTGTGGCTATGTTTTCAAGGACTAAGAACTCCTTTCCCAGAGGAACGAAAGAATTGTATTAAAAGTCTTTATGGACTATGACTTTGGGTGAATTTGGCACATGATGTGGTCCAAGCTCATGGAATGCCCTTGGACCACATGGGAAGTTTGAACTTTGTTTTATGAGTGATGTATAGATCCACATGAAGATTTGACTGGGAAGTAGTGGACCACCATATCTACCTGGACTTAAGCTTTTCTCTAATTCTCTTTTACAAGATGGAAGCTTAGTCACCACTCCCTTAATTTCATTTAATATCTTCAATCTGGTTATCTCCTTGAACACAGGATTTAGCTGCATTCCACTTCCTGGTGCCCCTTTTATCCTTGAACCATACTTTTAAAAAAATGTGCAAGCATTACTGTAAGCAGCACTATGGAGGAGAGATGGAGATAGTGAGACTAATTAGTGACCAACTGCTAGCTTCAGTATGGTTCAGTGGAAAGATGGTGAGCAATAAATGCCCATGGCACATGTGCACACAGAGAAAGAAAACATACTCAGAAATCCTTTGCCGATCAGAGCAGTCCAAGAATCTTAAATAAGTTTCTTGTATGAGGAATTAGCTCTGTGCCTTAGCCGCCCATCGCTTTTAATGACTTGAAGCCTGGCTCTGCAACACAGTACCATGAAATAGCTTTTGTTATTTATGAAGCTTGACTTTTAAAAAAGATTTCTTTTATAAAGATATTATTTTATATATATTACTATACTGTAGCTGTCTTCAGACACACCAGTAGAGTGACTCAGATCCCATTACAGATGGCTGTGAGACACCACGTGGTTGCTGGGGATTGAACTCAAGACCTGAAAGAGCAGTCAGTGCTCTTAACTGCTGAGCCATCTTGTCAGCCCTACATGTCAGTTTTCATCTGTCTGTAATTCCAGTTCCAGGGAGACCAAAGCTTTCCAAGGACATTCATGCCTATGGTGTACATATTGCCTAATTTATATTTTGTTTTGTCTTTAGAATAATTTCTGCATTTAATTTTCTTTTTTTTTCTTTTTTTTTTTTTCTTAAATTTGGCTGGGGCAATAGCTCAGTGACTAAAGCACTTGCCGCAGAAGCTTGGGGACCTGCATTAAGATCCACAGCACCCACATTAATATATGCCATCTACAGGACCTGTTTTAGGAATAAGAGGAGATAGACAAGCAGATGAAAAATGTCATAAACACAACTAGTTGTCAGTGGTTATGCCAATCAGACAGCAAAGGCTTAAATCCTTACTGGAAACGAAGAGTGGCTTGTAATGATGGTCACATTGTGCCACAGCAATTGGTGGACTAAAGTCAACAATGAGGAATTGGGTAAGGGAGCAGTCCTAGTGGGAACTCTCAAGTGCTGGGCTGCTGATGGCCAGCACCACAGATAGGAAGACTGTCAAAACCAAAACTGAACAGGATATAAGGAAGTAGAAAATCAAACTGCTGTAAATCAGATCTAATAAATGAATGAGATGGTAATAGAGTGTCTTCTCAACTACATATGGAATAGTTTGAATTCATACAAAATTGAATCTAGTTAGTGACATGAAATGAAGTTGGAGAATTAAAAAGTGGAAGTTAACACCAGAAAAGCCAGTGGATCAAAGTAAAGGCAAAGCAAAACCTGAAATGAATGAAGGAAAAAAAAAAAAAATCAAAGCAGGGAACACGGAACAATGCACAGAGGAAAGTTACAACACAAGGACATTAAAGACGAAAATGATCTAATACCAGGGCAAGCCGAGGGAGGAAGAAATGAGTAAAACAAGTGTGGAATGAAGAATCAGAAAATTAAAAAAAAATTTTTTAATTAAAAATTCAGAAAGGTGACCAAAATATATGAGTCTACAGGTCGGCAGAAGAGAAAAAATTCAAGTTACTAAATTTAGATACTAAAAGAACCAACCTCAGAAAAACAGGAATATTGAAGAATGTTGCATACCATGTCAAAGAAAGGGCAGAGAAACTTAAAATCTGAGTAGACAGATAACAAGTAATGACTGAATTAGTGGGAAATGCAAAGTAAAAAACAACTCTGGAAAGAAGAGCTCAGGCCTGCATGGTAAATTCCAACAGACATTTTTTTAAAAATATTTATTTATTTATTATATATGAGTACACTGTAGCTGTCTTCAGACACTCCAGAAGAGAGCATCAGATTTCGTTACAGATGGTTGTGAGCCACCATGTGGTTGCTGGGATTTGAACTCA
>NC_034603.1:17904325-17910556 GCF_900095145.1 Mus pahari | reverse complement strand
GTGTGTGTGTGTGTGTGTGTGTGTGTGTGTGTGTGAGAGAGAGAGAGAGAGAGAGAGAGAGAGAGAGAGAGAGAGAGAGAGAAACTTCTCGCCTCACTTATAAATTCAGTATTATCACCCACCAAAGCAGATGAAGCAGGCTGGAGAGGTGACTCAGTAAATATGAGCATGTACTGCTCTTGCAGAGGACCCAAACTCAGTTTCCAGCACTAACGCCAAGTGAGCCACCAATAACTCTAGGGGCATACAGCACTTCTGGCATTGGAGAACACATACTCATCTGGGTGTATACACAAACAGTACAGTCAAAAACCAGACAGCTCAATGGTTAAGCGCACTGTCTGCTATTGCAGAAGATCTGGATTCTGTTTCCAACACCAGCTTGGTAGATCACAGCTGGCTGTAACTCCAGTTCTAGCAGGAGGTCCAACTCTTGTCCCCTTGAGGCACCAGGCACCACACGTGTGGTCCGGTCAGCACTTCTAAATCAAAAGAAAAACAATGATACACTTCAAAAACAAAAGTTCTAGGGCTTCAGCTTCTGCTAGATGTATTGTCCTTTTGTGATATTAATAGCCATTGATAACAATCCTACAATTGACAAGGCATGGTAGAACAGCTCTTTAACCCCAGCATTTGGGAAGCAAGGCAGGTGAGTTCAAAGCCAGCATGGTTTAAATGAGTTCCAGGCCAGCCAAGGCTACATAGCGAGGTCCTGTCTCAAATCCTTCATCTAGCTTTTGTTTAAAACAAAATAAAATCCCTAACCTATAGTATTCCTTTGCTTAATGTTTTATGAAAACATCCCTCATCGTTTACCCTTAGATCAGAAAGACAAGGCACATTCTTATTTCTTTCATCCGTTTTCAGAATAAGTTAAGTTTCCCTACATTTTTTGATGAAAGGTTATCTAGTAAGCCATTTATTGCTCAAGACCAAGAACATGGATTTATATACACACTGGACAAGGTTTGTTTCAGCTACTACTATTAACATTGAAAAATAACCTGATCTCTATGGCCTGTGTATCTTCGAGGTGGTCCTGGTAGTCACTGGTAATTTCCTATCTGGTATGGAAGATTTGTTACCTCTTATATTTCCTACATGAGGGCTGTACTTAACTATTCATTCAAAGACTTCTGCTTCTTAGAGTAGGAAGTTGCATGTGGAGAGCAAAACTGCATAATGCAGGAAGGAATGCTTTTAGGCACTGTCATTTCTGAGTTCTGGGTCATTTCAGGGGACAGAAGTGAGAATTCCCCCCTCAAAGATAAAATATGTCCATGGTGTTTGAAAGGAAAATGTTTCCTGTTGTCTTGAAATTTGAATGCTTGATCCCCCTTTTGTGGAGCTGTTTGGGAAGGCTTAGAAGGTGTGGCCTTGTTGGAGGAAGTGTATTATTGGGAACCAGCTTTGACGTTTCGAAGACCCATCGTATTCCCAATTCACAGTCTCTCTGCTTGTGCTGCCCTTCAAGTTGAGCTCACAGCTTCTCCAATGGTCATGTTGGCTACTTGCTACCCCACTGCTCTGACACGTAAGCCCCCAGAATTGTAAATAAATAAACCCTTCTCTAGCTTGTCTTGGTCATGGTGTTTTACCACAGCAATGGAAAAAGTAATATGTTAAGTGTTGATAGTTCTAATTCTGTTTTCGTTTGAACCATAAGGTTTGTACTTAAAATTAATGGGCCTAAGTCAGTGCCTCCCTTTAACTTGGTCGGAACAACTTGGGTTTTAATGACACTAAACTTGACTTTTTTAAGAAATAAAGATCCCTTTATCCCCAGTACTGGGAGTGAGATCCAAAGTCACTCTACCACTTTGGGTCAGACCTCTACCACTGAGCTGTATTCCCAGTTTATAACTACTCATCTAACTTAGAATGTACCATGGATAGCCTCAGGATAGCAATGCCATCGCTAAGAAAATGTACTGTTACTTAGGCAGTTCTTGTCCTCAGGTATAGCCTCTTCCACTGCCATCTTTTTCTGTAATATGGATTGCTTCTGTTGTGGCTATCCTCAGAAACAAAATTAGATTTACTTCTTACTGTCAAGTTTTAGAGGATTGTCTAAGAAAGCATTTATTTGGCTTTGGTAGTAGTCTCAATGGTTGCAATGGAAAAATTAACAAAATAAGATTTATTTAAGGAAATAAAGCTTTTTAGTTCTTTCCTCCTGCTATTGATTTAAAAGAGAGAGAGAGAGAGATACTTTTCTTGACACTTTCTTGACAAATAGAACCTGTCTCATGGTGCATTCTCAGAGATACAGGTTTGTGTGCAGGGATTATGTTGGAAAAGATAGAGAGATGGTGTTTTTGAAAGATGAAACTGGGAGCTGGAGGGAGAGATGGTTCAGAGTGCTTGCTGTTCTTACGGAAGACCTGAGTTTAGTTCTCAATATCAAGTCAGTTCATAATCACCAGTAACTCCAGCTCTAAGAGATACCTCCTTAGGCACTCACGCATGTGCATACACATGCACACACATACATTAAACAGAAGGAAAAGGGAAAGACGAAATCCAGGTACCAGATTGGAGATGCCATCTGTGTGAATGAGGAGTCATCTTCTAGAACTCTGCACACACCCTGGAGTTAACAGTTCTGCGGTGGTGTGGGGAAATTAAGGAATTAGTACTGGGCAGAGGGGAACCCTGGTGCTAATGGAATCACTAAGTGGTGGTCCATGGGAGTGTGAAGACCCTGGAGGTGTAAAGACCCTTCATGCCAAGGGGCTGGGTCTTTATGACCTACCCCAGAGAGCTGGTGACATAGAAATAAACACACATCAACCAGAAAATGCAGACTTCCTCTGGCTCAGAGTTGTGACCTTGTTGTTCTATAAGGGTGGTTCCCAGAAGGCAACTCAGCTAGGAACTGTTGCTGAAACTCAAGAGCTATGGAAAGGACCCCATGAAGGGAAAACTGGGTGACATACGGTGACATCCAGTACAGCCACCCCTTTGCACCCTCCTGACTTCTCAGGGCTACTCAGAGAAACCCTGTCTCGAAAAAACAAAAAAAGACTTCTCAAAAAACAGATTTGGGGATCCGCCTCCTAATCAGACCAGAATTATGATGGTCTCACCTTCCCCAGGCATGAGCTGGTTTGGGTTTACAGTGAATCCTAAGGTCTAAACATTTTGTTCTCACTGTCCTGGGGGAGAGTCGCCCGTTTAAGAAGTAGCAGAGCTGGCTCAGACTGGACTCTGATTCAGCAAGACTCCCAGGTCTAGTGAGTTTCTGGAGTGTACAGTGTTTCTGTGGAAACTTAGGGTGTGTTGTCAGACAATCTCCATGTTATTGTTAACAAGAAGTTATCCAGGGACATGTTAGGGTGTCCCCACCCGCTTCACCAGAGTTGGAAAACAAGTCATCTGTATGTGTTTGTGACTATTCAGACTAGCATCTTCCACAAAGAGCTGTACCCCTTGGCGATCATAGGGGCAGTGTATTGAAAATGAAACTTAAGTCTCACCTGAATCCAGGTGTTTTTTTTCCCTTTATACACACACACACACACACACACACACACACACACACACACACACACACACACAGAGGATGCTTTTTGGCTTCCTCCAGGGATTGACTTTGCGGCAAGAAGACATCAACTGCAAAGCTGGTCTAACTGTGTTTATTAAGGTAGAGAGGAAAGGTGTGAACCGCAGGGTTTTCAGCTCTTGTTGAAGAATAACCTCTCGTCAGGCAAAATTTTCCCAGGTTTACCTCAACCAAACATTGTCAGGGCCCCCTGGAAAAGAGAAGCCAAGCTTGAGGGTGCCCTTCACTGCTACCAAGGATTGCTGTGGAGAGGACCTGGGTACCTAAGACAGGAAGGCATAGTAGCTGGTTCTGGGGAGGGTCCCTGCAAAGCCCATAGGGAGGGGGCCCTAGGACAAACGTCATGGCCAGCTGGCAGCCACTTGTGAAAGGTAAACCCTGAACAACTCCTTGGAGTCTTCCCAGTTTAGTTAGGATATGTCTGGCTGGAGCAGATCAGGAAGCAAGGGCTCTCTATGATGTGGAAGGTGTCTGGGGAGGGGTACCCAACCAGGAGGGAGTAGCCATGCAAGGGAGATGCCCATGTTACCAGTAGTGACTTCACAGCTCCTACAGCTTCAGGGCCCAGCTCGGTGACACACTTCCTGGATCCCTCTATGAGATGATCCAATGGGATGCCCATGCTGGCCAGGATGAACTTCAGGATGGCCAAGTGGCTTAATGGTAGGTTAGGCACAGCCCCTGCCACAGCCTCTGCAGCTGGAGCCAGGGCAGCCACGGGTTCTACCGCAGACTTGGCCAATGAGTCCACGAAGAAAGCAACACCTGCCAACACAAACAGAGAACCTAGGGCCTTCTCGCAGATTCTGAAGACCCAACTCCTCCAGGGACGGCACCCAAGGGAGATGTCACAGCCACCCACCTGCTTCTTGATTGATGGCTGCCCTGTGTCAAGGGAGATGCCAACAGAACTTAGGAAAGGTGGCCATATGTTGGGCCCAGAAAGGAGATGGCTACAGAGAGAGAGAGAGCTGTAGCAGATGGGTAAGGTTTTTAGAGTTGGGGACATTCATACTGTTTCTTGCTGATTGAGGGGACAGTAACCAGGTTGAGAGCAGATGGGATGGGTGGTGTCAATCTAGGGCTGACCCTTGAAGATGCCATCAGGCTGGTGGGTGAGGAGAAGAAGCTGGAGGTGGGTAGGTGAGTGAGAGGCAGCTTGAAGGCTCAGGTGGGGCCGACAGCAGAAAGCTTTAAAGGGACCATAGGAAAATAGAGGAAACCCTTGAAGGGGTAAGCAGAGGAGCATCTGGGTACCCCATAGACAGCTCTGCTAGAATCAACATCTGCACAAGAGTGAGGGCTATATGGTAAAAACCAGCTGGAGCAGTTAGTGGCCAGGAAAGAGCAGGTACCAATGGCAGATCCTCCATAGGAGATGCTAAGCCCCCAAGGGAACTCACCAGAGTCACTGAGCAGAGTCACACAGAGCACTAAAAAGGTGATGGTAACCTTCATGGTAGAATAAGTCTCAGAAGATGCTCCCAGGACCTAAGACAATCTTCCTGAAGCCTGGTCTCCATGGGTTCATATATCCAGGAGTGGAACCTCACCCTCCTGGGAAATATGTTGTTTGCTCAGCTAATAGGCAGAAAGGCAGCCAACTTCCTCCTCTGGTCAGTGGACCCTGGGAGGCTCGCACATCCCACCTCAGTCCTGGGGATTTCCTCTTGGCAGGGTCTCCTGAACTCAAGTGCTAGGTCTTTCTTCCAGGAACCACGGATGTCCTTTGTCTTCATGGGGCCCACCCAGGTCTACACGTTGATAATGTGGTCTGACTCCACCTCAACCTCGTCACGGTACAGGTCAGGGGCCCATGGCTCGGTGAGAACAGGCTCCCCACGGGTGATTACGCAGGTTCTGGATCTGGAAGCGTGAAGGGCATGGTGTGAATCAGCGGGTCCCAGGGACTCCAAATCTCTCAATGAACTATTGGTCCCTGGTCTGAGACTGGAAATGCTACACCATGACAGTCTTCTCCGCTCCTGCTGGTCTGAGAGTAGCAATCTGTTGAGCCAGAAAGGAATGCCTAATAGCCTGGCTGGGCAACCTGGCCTTACTCCTGGCTACATATTTAGTTGGACCATAGGTAGCTGCTAATGATAAAGTGGAGGGGCTGCGACATTTTTCTGTCTTTGAAATCACTTTCAAAGGCAGCAGATGAGCTTGGTATATTTCAGAGTTTCTCTATAAGCCCTTTCTTGTCTACCACCCGCAGAAATGTAACAGAGAATGAAGCACGGATACCCTTCCATTAGGCTCATTAGTGGGGAGATGTGACTTCCAGCATTTTAGAATGCCTCCTTCTCAGCAGATGAGCAAGGCTTGACTTTTGTAGCTGGGAGGAAAGGGTCTCCCGCAGCTGTGAAGACCGACAGTGGGCAGAATCCACCTGTTTCCAGCCTGTGGCTTGCAAGCATACTGACGTTGCCTCTGCCTGTTCCTTAGTCTTTTCCTTCTTGCTTTGTCTGGGAGGCGTTTGTTAGTCACCATGGAAGTAATTTCAGTGGGAAATAAGTTTTCAGCTTGTGAGGTTGCACCTCCTTTCAATGATTTTCTGGAAGAAATGCTGCCTGTAAGCATCCATCTGCGTGAATGTAGAGGGTGCCGCTGCCGTACCCAGAATACCCCGAGCCTCTTCTTCTTTTTTTTTTTTTTTTTTT
>NC_034603.1:17902318-17904295 GCF_900095145.1 Mus pahari | reverse complement strand
TTATGAGCCACCATGTGGTTGCTGGGATTTGAACTCCGGACCTTCGGAAGAGCAGTCGGGTGCTCTTACCCACTGAGCCATCTCACCAGCCCCGAGCCTCTTCCTTTTAAGGGCCCATCTGAGATGTGGACGTTGCTCTGACCAACCACCTTCCTGAAAAGACAAGCCCAGCTGGCCTGACATCGGTGTCCCCCAAAACCATCGTTTCACTTTCTGTGACAACTGTAGTCCAAGAACATTAAACAGAAAATTCCACAACTAACAGTTCTCAACTTTCCCAGAAATTTTATTAGGTGTAACCTACCTTGCTTTCTTGCTTTTCCTCCTCCTCCTCCTCCTCCTCCTCCTCCTCCTCCTCCTCCTCCTCTTCTTTCCTTCGCCTTTTGTTTAAATTTATAATTATGAGTACAGATTGTCATACATGAGTTTTACTGTGATATTTCCATACAGCATGTCCAATGCATTGACCATAACTAACTCTTCCAATGCTTTCTTGCCCTGTCTTTCTCCTCTACCTAGTCATCTTGCACAGCCTTATTTCCTTTTCTGCTTTCAAGATGTGTGTATGTGTGTGCAAGTATGTATGTGTGTATGCATGCATTTGTGTGTGTGAGTTGTAATTCTGACTTCCAAGTCCGAGAGAAAATATGGCAATATTCATGCAAAAGCATACTATCTAGTATATGTTTGTATATTTTATGATATCTCTTTCTGTGGGTTTCTGATTTTATTTTAAAGATCTGATCAGATGCAAGAGAATAATTAAGTTATCATGTATTTGTTAAGACTTGCTTTAGATTATAAAATACTATCTATTTTGGAAATGGTTTCAGGGGCTGAAAAGAAGCAAAGTGTATGTTCCTACTAGATGAACTATTCTGTCATGTCTGTTAAATCCAGTTAATCTAAGGCATAGTCTTTCAATATGTGGATCACAACCCAATGAGAGTCAAACAAACAGGTCGTATATGTATATCAAATATCCTGCATTCCAGATATTTACATTGTGATTCATAACAATAGCAAAATTATAGTTATGAAGTAACAACAAAAATAATTTTATGGTTGAGGGGTCACCACAACATGGGGAACTGTATTTAAGGCATACACCTTTAGTCCTAGCACTCGGGAGCATGTGGGTCCCTGACTTCAAGGCTAGCCTGGTCTACAGAGTGAGTCCCAAGACAGCCAAAGTTACACAGAGAAACCCTGTCTCAAAACAAAGCCAACCAACCAAATAAACAAGTAAGTAAGTAAGGTCTGAATTCATTCTTTGTCCAGCATTCTGTCCATTTTCGCATCTTTGGAGTCTTAGTTACCGAAAAGCTATTATTTTTTTGGAGGAGTCAAGTAATTCCCCCCCCCCCCCACATACAACACACACACCATGTTTCTTACACTTCTGTGTTGAGATCTGTGCATATGTCTCGATGGATAATGTCCAGTTGCTGTGGGGGTCTCAGTGACTAACTTCTCTGGAGAACTCCATCCCCAGTACTGTCCAAAGAGGAAGCACTGGTAACAGCAACCACAGTCAGAATAGACCAGACACAGTAATACACTCTACAGAATTAAAAACAACGTTACCATTTGGCTGTGTCAAGGAAAGGCACCAAAATGTAGATAAATTGAAAAATTTATTCAATGAAAAATTGAAGTTAATGAAAAAACTGTTATTAATAAAGAAAATGTTAGTGGAGTAAAAAAGTATGGAAGAAGTAAAATTGTAAAATAGGATGAAAAATGAGAAAAAGAGTTAAAGAAAAAGAAAAATAAAAGATCCTTCCTAATTTTATGCAGCCATAGAGAGGTGAAATCACATTTTTGGGAAATGGATGCCGCTGAAAATCACTGTGTTAAGGAAAATAAGCATACAGACAAATAGCTGTTCTTTCTCCCATATGCAGATCCTAGATGTAGAACTATGTTCTGGTGTGTGTGTGTGTGTGTGTGTGTGTGTGTGTGTGTGTGTGTGTG
>NC_034603.1:17873964-17902304 GCF_900095145.1 Mus pahari | reverse complement strand
TGTGTGTGTGTGTGTGTGTGTGTGTGTGTGTGTGTGGTGGCATGTGTGTGTGTTAGTTTTCAGAAAACTACAAAAGCAATCATGATAGGGAGGGAGATATCTTAAGAGAGGTGGCACATGGAGTCATAGAGCACAAGAAATAAAGCAGAGGGGAACATGACTGGGCAAAGGGGAAACAGCTGGAGGGCCAGAAGGTGGGGGCTCAGTATAGGAGGGAGACTAGCAATGTATAATTAAACCTATGTATAGAGATACCACGAGGAAAGTAACTACTCTGGATGCTAATCTAAAAACTAACTTTGAAAACTACCATAGTTCTGAAATTCTGCATTGCACAGCTATCTACGCATGTCCTTGCGTGCCTTTTGAAGGTGTACGTCCACATCGCCCCCCTGTCTCTAGAACTTATAAAGCCTGTGCCCATTAAATACAACCTCTGCTTCCTTCCTTCTGGTCCTTGAACATCACCACCCTGTTCTTTCCTCTTAGATGATTCTAGAGTCTGCCATAATCTCAAGGATCAAGACTTCAGGGCGAGCACCGGCTGCTGAAACTACAGATGGGGTTGTTGGACCATTCCATCTGTCATTTTGCGCAATCTCCCTTCTCTTCCACAACGCCGTGCCATGTAGTCCCACAAACACTGTGCATGCATCCTCCTCAGCACTCCATATTCTCTTCCAGCAGGATTCCAGTGATCCATCTGATCGTGTTGGGCATCTAGCAGCTGAACTTGGGTCTGCTTTTCACCATGCTGGCTGAGAACCAGAGACAGCCAAGTTCAGGCAAAAATCTTGAAAGACAAAGGTGGAGACCTGCCGTTCACAGGGTCCCAATGGCTTGTGACCTCTCCTGGTGTCTATCCAGTGGCCTCCCTGCACACCCTTCCTGGGATTCTTTGTCTTAAAACCACCTTCCAGCAGGATGTGGTGTTGCATGCCTGGGCTTCATTACAATACCCTGTGTAAAACAAAACAACAGAACAAAGCAAAACAAAGCCAGCCTTCCTGGGCTGAACAGTAGAGCTCACCAGCGGAGTACTTGTCTCACAAAAGGAAGGCCCTGGATTTGATCACCAATGATGAAAAATGGCAAAAACAAAACACAATTTCCCAGCAACATCCACCCCCCTACCCCCTTCTACTTCCTGATTGAATAGTTTGAGCGACTGTTTCCTGGCTTCCCATGAGCCTGCGGTGTGACCACAGGCCTTCACCCGATTGCCAAAATACATCCTCACAGCAGTGCAAGCCATCACAGCTCACCACACTTTTCCAGCTGTGTGAGGGTCACTCAAGTTTCGACTTATGCCCATCAGGCCCAATCCTTCACCACACACCGGCATGTAGAACTCTTCTTGGTTTTTTGTTTGTTTGTTTGTTTTTGTTTTTGTTTTGGTTTTTTGGTTTTTCAAGACAGGGTTTCTCTGTGAAGCCCTGGCTGTCCTGGAACTCACTTTGTAGACCAGGCTGGCCTTGAACTCAGAAATCTGCCTGCCTCTGCCTCCTGAGTGTTGGGATTAAAGGCATGCGCCACCACGCCCGGCAGAACTCTTCTTGTGACCATCATCGGTGCCAGTCAATGGGGATGGCTGGGATCTGCCTGCACCGAGGGGCCAGACTGTGTCTCAGAGCTAGTAGCATCTGGAGGCTGCTGTCAACACCTCCCTGGTAACTCAAGACAGTACACAGTTACTTGTTCTCTTCTGGAGGCAGGAAGTCCAGTATCACTGGGTTGAAAGCCAAGCGTTGGTGCACTTCCTCAGGAGCCCATGGGAAGGTTCATTCCTGGCTTCTAGCTTCTGGCATTCCTTGGCTCTGGATACATCCTTCTAATGTGTGTCTCTGCCCTCAGATGGTGTGCGCGCACATGTGTGTGTGTGTGTTTGTGCACGTGTGCATACGTGCATTCTCTTTGACTATTGTATGACCACATGTGATTACATTTAGGGCCGACCCAGATAAGCCAGGAGAAATGCCTTGCGTCAAAATAATGAACTTATACTGTCAACTTTCCATAGAAAGTGACATTCAAAAGACTTGACAATTAGTTTTACCATGTATCTTATCCTTCAATGTCTGTGTTGCTTGGTCTCAGCCAGTGGAGCGTCTCCAGCGGGTGTCAAAGCCTACCTGGCATGTGGGAGGGAGGGGGATGGACAGGGGGCAATCGGTATCCACTCTGGACTTTCCCACCCAGTTCCTGCCTGCCTGTTCCCTGGGGGCCCAGGACTGGCTATGATACTGAGGAAGTGCTTGGCACTTCTTCAGATAAGAGGGTCAGCTTGTCCCAGGACATGTTTGCAGGACATCCTATGGGCCAAAACAAACATTCACGCCTTGCCTATCCTCTGGGAGTGCAGGAAGTGCTGGATGTAAACTGACTTTGAAGGCTCTGAGCATGGGCCAAATATCAACTTTGGAACCTTGGAAGTATCATGAGGACCTCAATGGGTGCCCGGCCAATGGGATCCCATAGCAGATGGAGCCATGAAGGGAACTTCTTAGGCCTTCATCATGGTTCCTGGTTTCAAGAAGCACCGGGGGAGATTGTGCTGGCACGATGCTTAGTGCTGTGCCCCACAGCAGGTTGTTGCCAACAACAGAGGCAACAACCATCAACAGGCCCTCTGTTTGAAAGACTGGGAGGCTTGATCATGCTTTCCCTGTGCTGAGATTTCTGTCCCAGGGTCCAGCTTAACTCTCAGCTTGGCTCCAAAGTCTCCTTGGTCCATGCTTGGTGTCCTTCATTCATGTGTATATACTTGGGCCCAAAGTGTGGCTGTCGTGAGCATGCAGCTTAAGCATGTAGGCATGGTAGTCAGCCAGCAGAGCAGCTCCCTGAGCCGCTGGGTTGGGAGGGATCCAGATGGTCTCTTCTTAGGTTTTCTCCTTTTGTATTTGTCAGTCAGCACATCCATCAGGAAGATTCTCTCTCTCTCTCTCTCTCTCTCTCTCTCTCTCTCTCTCTCTCTCTCTCTCTCTCCCAGACTGAGTTCATTATTAATCAAACGGGGAACCCCCAATTCCATCTCTCAGTGAGCGTATGCTTGCTCTGCCGGAGCAGGTAGGTAGACCAGCTTCTCTGTCCTTCAGACCCGGCAGCTCGATTGTCATACATTGTGGGAGTTGTGTAGGGGAGTTCCATGGTGACCATTTCCGTTTCACCGTGGCTCATTGCCGTGCCGCCTTGCTGTGGGTTAGTTGGGTTAGAGCCTGCTGTGTAGTTATTTTGTGCTGTAGGATGGGTCTTGTCGACATCACTCGCATCTCTGTGTACAGCGCGTGAGGGCTGAAGCTTACAAATGGGCTGTGTTGAGTTTCTTTTCATTCCGTCTCCATTCTTTTCCCACCAGGAGGTGGAGATGAATGGGCAGCCTCTGGGGTACCCAGCTTCTTCCCAAGATCCCCGTCCCTTGTTCTTTCTTTAAAAACACATTTTTTTTTTTTTTTTACTGATTTTTCTTTTTGTGAATTTCACATCATGCACCCCAATCCCACTCATCTCCCCCTTCTTTCATATCTGCCCTCCAATCTTGCAAGCACCCCCTACAAAAGAAAACAAAAATTAAAAATAAGAAAAATAAGAAAAAACCATCTTGCTGTGGAAGTCATAGTTTGTCATGGTGTGTCACACAGTATATCCTTTCCCCCAAACAGCTTTATTTGCAAATGCTCATTAGTCTGGTTTGAGGCCTCTGGCTTCTGCTATACTATCAATACTGGATTCTCACCGGGACTCCTCTTGGATAGCCTGTTGTTGCTCTGTGTCTATGCACCAGGGCCAGCTCCCCTGTGCCCATGCCACCCGGGCCAGCTGTCTGGGTCCTTCTTAAGGGTCCCATGGAGACTTCTGATCTCAGATCCTCTTTCTTCCCACCATTATGGCTTCCTTCCTAGGGATGTCCTGTGCCATGACGATTGCATGGCCAAGGGATGTGTCCTTCTATCTCTTCCTTGCCTAAGTAGTTACCTCAAGGCCAGGTAGGCACAACCAGGCTCATCTGGCACCTAAGACAAGGCCATGGCAGCAGGGCCCTGGACTTTGTTTAATACCAGGTGTGAGTGGCTTGGGGAAGAAGCCAGGATCCATCTGTAAGTCTGGGGCCACTAACAGGGCCAGAGCAGAGCGGACAGCCGAGCTCTCCCGGAATCTCTGGCTCACCCACCAGGTACACAGATGTACTGTGTTCTCCTCAGTGATCTCCTTCCTCCTTCCTCATAGCTCAGCCATCTGGGCGCTGGGGCTCCAGCAGAGTCTCCAATGTGTCTCGTTAGCACTTGAGTGAAGGCCTTCACTTTGGTCAATATTGATCTGGTTCTCTCAAGCACTTCATTTTTCCTCTCTCCCAAGGCCTCCTACAAAGGGCCCGACAGTAGAGAAGGTGGCACAATACGGTCAGCATGATTCTTGCTGGGGGAGGGGGCAGGGAGCTCGGGGCACGGCAGAAGGAGGCAGGATGCTGACTCTGTGGTAAGCAGTGACTCAAGTCCACAGAAGGTTCCTCCTTCAGTCAGAACTTGATCCAAGCTCAATTGGTGTCAACAGGACCTTGCCTTTTCCAGCTATCTCTCTGGTCCTGTCTTTCACATTTGTCCTTTGTCTCATGGCCAGTACCCTCATAGGACAGGAAGGTCCCCCATCAACCAGTGCCCCCGACTGCCTCCACACACTAGGACCCAGGGTCAGGTAAGCTGGTGAGTTAGATAATTGGGGAGATCCCACCCCAAACTCCAGCCCAGGGTCTTGGTCACATCAAGGGTAGAGAGTCATTGCTATCCCAAAGTGAGACCCATGCAATGGCTTAAAATGTAATAGCTCAGTAGCAACCCTTTGGCTACTCTCATCCCTTATGGGACACAGGAGTGGAATGCATGAATGAGTCCCAGGCCCCTGGAAGATGCTAGATCCTTTTAGGGACAGGAAGTGCCCAGGTGTCCTACTGTACACAAGAGGCTTGTAGAAGGTTCCCAACACTGCCTCAGCAGCCAGACAGGATAGCAAGAGCCACCTGACCCCTTGTTTGCAAAGGATTGGCCAAGGTTTTCAAGGATGCTCTCCTCAGACACATTCTAAAAATCTCAATTTTCTCCCTCTGCAGTCTTTCTGAGTTTTCCCCTGCCCCAGTTTAACCCTCTATTCCTATATTGTCCCGACTCCTACCTGTCTGTGGCAAACTTGTCCAGCTCTAACTGAAAAGCAGAGGGTTTTTCATCCCCCTGCACCAGTGCCTCTGATGGCAAGGTGGTGTAGATCATTCAGTCCAGGACAGGGAAGCAAGTCACCTCCCCTGCATTGGTGGCAGCAATCAATTAACTTTAGATTTCCCTCGGTCAGAGATATTGATAGATCCCTTAGCTGCAGGAGCCTCCTGGTTTTGTGTAACAGGAGAATCACAGGAGAGCCATTTCAACCCCAAGCTTCAAAGTCAGGCTTCCCACCACTCCCTGCAAGGCCCTCTGTTACTCTCAATGGCTGCAGCCCCCAGAGGTCTCTCTGTGATTGCATGAAGGGTTGTTGGATAGGGTAGGAGGGGGGTGACTCAGTGGGGCTTTGCATAACAAATGACCACAGGGTTGGCTTAAATGCTACATTCATTCACTACTTGTGGTTCTGCAGGCTGAAAAGTCCAAGGTCAAGAAGCAGGGACAGTTTTGTGTCTGATTGGGGCTCACTGTCTGATTTGTGGGCATGTTTTCATACGGTGGGAAGAGGTTGAAGGAACTCCTTCTTGGTGTGTGCGATCTAACTTTTTATCCCTTGGTGTGGTTGGGCTCTTACATTTGGATGCTTATTCCCTCCCCCCCCCCCATCCCCCTGCAGTCAGTGGAACTGTTTGGGAAGGATTAAGAGGCATGCCTTTGTTGGAGGAGGTGTGTCATTGAGGGCAGGCTTTAAGGTTTCAAAGGCCCATACAATTTCTGGTCATTCTTCACCCTGCAGCCTCTCTGTCTCATATTTGTGGATCAGATGTAAGCTCTAAGCTGCTGCTTCGCAGCTGTGCCTGCCTGCTGCCATGTTCCTCACTATTATGGGCATGAACTCTAACTCTGTAAAACTGTGAGCCGTGAAGTAAATGCTTCTTTTATAAGTGGCCTTAGTCATTGTGTCTTCCCACAGTGAAAGACACTTGGTTCTTCAAATAAGGGAAAAACTCCATTCTTGAGGGCACCACTCCTTTTGGCCTGACTCCTTCCCAAAGGCTCTGCCCTCATACCATCCCCTTGTGATAAGGGTCTTGAGGGGTCACAATGGTTCAGTCCGTTGCAGGTATCTAAGAGTTGAATGCGTATGTGATGGATAATTTAATCAACTTGACTGGACTGAAAAATGCCTACAACATGACAATTAGTAACATACACCTCTGTAGGGTCTATGAAGGTTTTCCCCAAAGGATCTAATACTGAATGTGAGTGGCATCCTCCAATAGGCTGGGGTCAAGATATAATAAAAAGGGAAAGTCAGGGAGGGGGACCTGCCAGTGCCACTGTGGGCACAATTTTGTGGGGACAGGAGCCATGATATGGTCATTCCCAGCACCACGGGTTTCTCCAATGCTCTCTAGGCAGCAAGTCATGGGGAGACACTGAGGGTCTGATGGTCATGGATCCATCCAGGATCACCCAGCTTCAGGGAACCTCATCTGGCCACTTGCCTTCTGCTATCTGCCTTGCACAATCCCCAGTCCAGCCTGGTCTTGGCTCTTTGGTTAGTGAGAGAGGAGATCCAGGGCGGGGGGTGGGGGGCGGGGTGGGGACAGGCTTCTGCCCTGGGACTGATTCTATGGCCAAATGCAACTGATTCTAACACAACAATAAGTGTCAAGATGTTTGTATTTCATGTGAATTTTTGTTCTATTCAGATTTAGGATTTATTATAGAAGCCAAGACGAGATGAAGCCCCCAACCACTGGCAGCTGCCTCCGCGGGGAGGGGCTCTTCCCACCAGAATGTCAAAAAATTTGAGGGGACAACAGGCATCACGGGGCAGGTCCAAAATGTACAGCTGGCCCAACAAAGTGGTGACCTTCTTGCGGGCCTTTGTTGGGCTCTTTTCTGTTCTCTTGGGGCGAATGGTCGTCCATCGACTATCCAGCTGACAGGGCTGCTGTCTCCCAGTGGCCATCGCGGCTTTCCCTCCTGGGCCTCTGGGGCAGTCTGACCGCGAGACAAGCTCAGGGGTGTAACTAGCCCTGCTTCCTCGATGTTATTGGAAAAGGACGTAGAGAACTGGTACAGAGGACTTGCCTGGAGCTGAGCTCCCGTGTCTACCACCGCTGGTGATCAGGGGGCAACGTGAGGCTTTGGTGGGGGACAAGAGAGCACCGCTTTACTTTATAGATGAAGTAAATATTAGGAGAGTGCGTTTGGAATAAGCTGGCGCAGACAGACTCAGTAGATTAACAAGTATCCCGATGTCTCTTCTGCGCCATCTGCTGGCAGTTTGGGGGATTGTGAGCTGAGTTAGGGACGATTGCGATCTGGCTCTTGCAGCATGATCAGGGGGACCACAGCATGCTTCCTTTGAGCCTAGAAGCTTTTGTGAGCTGTAAGGTTAAGGTCAGAATTCGACGGACAGCTTACTTAGAATCTATTCATTATAACTCAAAGACTGGCATCAAATTTATTATTATCTTTCGTTAAATATCTTAGCTCATTTCAGAGAACACTGCCAAAAAAGGGCAGAGCACATTTTTCTTCCCCAGTACATTTCGTATGTGTGTAGTTACAAGTCAGGAGAGGTGACAAGGACAGGTGATACATAAGGGAGGGTTGAGAAGGGCTCTGCAGCCCCGTTTGCAGCCTTCAGTCCTCTGAGAGAGGTGAGCTTGAGACTCAAGCCCACAGACAGGTTAGATGTGGAGGACTAGGGGTGGGGGCTCCACAGGGACAAAGAGGACTACAGTCATACATGTGTTCAACATATCATAGGAGAACAATACACTTAGTGGGGAGGGTCTGCTGCGCAAGCCCCTGCTTGCTGTATGGTCGCCTGTCCTGCAAGCGTTCTTGTTGGGATGGGGCTATGGAACGGCAGGGCTCATCTTCATGAAGGTTTCTTCTGATCGTGATGGGGTGCAGCGGGAGCTGGGCTGGAGGGGTTCTCGGCAGGGAGGCCCCAGCTTCCACGGAGGGTCGTTTGGGACAGAGGTTTGATTTGTCTAGATGTCAACGTCAGGTAAAAGTACAGGGTAAGCTGAAGGCAGGGGCCTCCAAGGGGCCCGGGGACATGGGGTGATGGCTGAGTGGCCCCCCCAGCCATGTGGTCCTCTGTACTGGCTCCTGAAGCTTCCCTTGACAGAATCCACAGACGATAAGATCCAGGCTTTAGAGGAAAGCCCCACGGCAAGGGAGGATCAGAACAGTCTTAGGTTCTAGGCCAGGCAGGCGGAGCCTGGGAGCCTTTGAGAGAGGGGGCGGGGAGAGCTGTGGTGACTGGCATGCTGTGTCATGTCCGCCCTTCAGTTACTGGGGACTAGGATTCAGAAGGGCTGTCCTTGGGCTTCTTTTCCAGATGACATTTTGAGGAGTAAATTCTTTACAACAGCGCCTGATCTTCTGATAAGAAAAAACACACAAAAATAACACAACCGGCTCTTCTCAACACTCAGGGGCAGAGGCGTTGCCTCATTGTGATTAGTCATTGTGTACAGACAGCTACCGCGAGGCTACCATGAGCTAGATAGATGCTCAGAGGGGTCCTCCTCCTCCACTCCTCCTCTGTGGTTTGAGATAGAAATATCTTTCTTCAGCCCTCCGGGGCCAGGAGAAGGAAGCCAGAAGGCAGTTGGAAGTAGAGGGACTGTGTGTGTGTGTGGAGGGGATGGTTTGGGGCCAGGACACGGTGGCTCTGGTCTAGCTCTGGTCTAACTCTTCCTTGATTCATCATGTGACTCTCAGACATATGTATTCCTTATGAGAACCCTGTCGCCCACCAGAGCGATGAAAATAGGTGCTGGAGAAGAATTCTCTGCCATAGTGCTTATTCCAGGGCCAGCATTTGTGAAGGCTGAGCTACAATTCAATCGAATGTGCGGGTGAGGGTGGATGCCCAGGGAGGTGGCGCAGGAGCGGTACAGAGTTCAAGGGAGCACTGGTGTCTGAGTTTGACTCTTCCTGGATAGGGAGGCTGTAGCGGGGACGGGACATAAAACACCTCCAGGGCTGGAGCCAGAGGAGTTGAATTCCCAGCCTGGGCCTCCAGCCCAGCTGTCAGAGAGGGTTGCAGCAAGGGGCCGGAGGCCTTGCCACGTGTTCCTTAGTAGCTGCTGTCTGTGAAGAAGGCGGAGCCAGCAGACCGGCAGCAGTCACCTTCCGTACATGGCTGGGAGACCTCCCCATACTCGTTGTTATAAAACACCTTGCCTCCTTGTGCCCCTTGGGTGGGCCGTCGCCGCCTCCCCTGAGGGTCGGGGTGTCCTCTGGGACTATCCATGTGCTGGCCAGGACCTTTACAGCTGCCAAGACAGGGATCATAGTGTTAATGAGTAAAGTGAGTGGGCCCTGGGTCAGGGTCCGATTGGAATCACCAGACGCAAGCAGAGCATGACGCAAGCGCAGAGGCTTTGAGACTAACACAGATTTGACATCAGGCGCACAGCAGACCGATCTGATGTGACAGGGGCAGTTTTCCTGCCCAAAGCCTGGACCCAAGGCTGTGGAAACGCCGACTTCATCCCCTCAATCCCGTTTCCTTAGGCCAAGTGAACCTACTTGCCCCAGGGCAGATGAATCTGATGCATCACCTTGATGGGTTTTAGGAAAAGCCGAGAATATCGCCCTCTGCTGCCACTTACTTGGAGGTGCAGGGCCCTTAATGAAAAGTCCTGTTTGTCTTTGAAATTTTGATACTTGATTCCTCAGGATTCTTATTTTCCCGCCACTTTCTTCTTCCCTCACCATAAAGCATCTAAGGCGTAGCCCAGCCTCTCTGCTCCCTGCCTATCCAGAAGCATCTGGCTCCCAAGACCCCTGTGATGCCCATCTCAACAAATGACATCTGTGTTCTCTCTAGCTCAAGTCAATGACGTGACTGTGGTCCCTGATTGTCCTCAGCCGTCATGTCCAGTCCACCCAGAGACCCTCCATTCTAACTGAAAAATGTCCCCACTGACACCTGTCTACCACAGGCCCCTCCTCCAGGGTAAGGCTCACTGTGGACTCTGGTAAACCTCCTGGCACGGCTCGGAGAGCTTTCACATTCTCTCTGGAAGGCTTCAGAGAGATCCTTTAGTTAGGTGTGACATCAGGGCCTCCTCTTGCACTCCCTCCATGGGTCTTCCATCACTCTTGGGATGAAAATCTAGCTTTGGGGCTGGGGGAATGGCTCAATAGATAAAATGCTTGCTGTTCAAGAATGAGAAGCAGGGTTTGGATCCCTAGCACGCGTGTAAAAGCGAAAGCCAGGCAGCTGTGGTGGCCAGCCTGCAATTTCAATGCTTGTGAAGGCAGAGATGGGATGCCTGGGGCCAGCTACGTAGCTGGAGCGACTGAACTGGCAAGCTCCGGACTCAGCAAGAAACACCACCTCGGTAAGTAAAGTCGAGAGATCAAGTAAGATCCCTCATGCCACCTCTGGCTCTTGTATGCGTGCACACATGTGTGCACCTGAACACACACACACTACATATGAATGCACATGCACACCATATGCATTAAAAAAAAAAAACAACCTAGCCTCTTACTAGAGCCTATAAGGGCTTGCAGGCTCCAGCCCTTGCCTGCTCCTGACCAGCCCCCTTTTCTTTGATTTTCTTTAAGGTTTTTATAAAATGGTGATTTATTGCTTTTCATAGCATATCAAGAACATCCCGATACTGGTAACTTCGTCTTTCTTTTTCACGTTTATATATTTGTTTGTTTAGTGCGCTCGTGTGTGTGTGTGTGTGTGTGTGTGTGTGTGTGTGTGTGTGTGTGTGTGTGTGAGAGAGAGAGAGAGAGAGAGAGAGAGAGAGAGAGGCAGACTTTAGAGGACAACCCGTGGTTCTTTCCTTCCATGTGGGTCCTGAGACTGGGACTCAGGTCCCCAGGCCTGGCAGCAAGTGCTTTTACCTACTGAGCCATCTCCTGTCCCCAGAATATTTCTTTCTTAAAACCAAATTGTTCTAATGGGAACTATCCCAGAGTTTACTCTTCTGGGTCAATCTACTTAGGTACACTTAATTTTCTTAATTTAAAAACTTTAAATGTGTGTGGGCGTGTGTGTTGAATGTATGCATTATACGTGTGTGTGTGTGTGTGTGTGTGTGTGTGTGTGTGTTTGCCTTCAGAGGTCAGAAGAGGGCATTAGAGCCCCTGGAGCTGGAGTTAGCAGAAGATGTGGGTGTGGGGAGAGAGCTCAGGTCTTGGAGTAACAGTTTGTACTCTGAACTGCTGAGTCGTCTGTCTAGCTCCTAGGCACACTTCTAACCTTTAGATTCCTGCCTTCTTTTATTTATTTATTTAAAGTGAAAGCTTATTTTTTGGCTTCTAAGTTTAAGGCAAGTATGACCTGACTCACACTGGCCACGCTTTCTCTAGGGGGCTCCTGTTCTGCGCACAGCATACTTCTGTTCCTCCTCTGCTCCTCCGCCCCCCTCCGCCTCCCTCCATGCCGGATTCTTTTATCTCTTTATTCGGATCCTTTCGTTCCTTCAGTTCGCATCTGGCCATTTAGACCGCTCCTGGAGTGCCCTAAGAGGATTTATCTTCCATGTCCTCTCATGTTATTATTTTGTATCTTCACGTTGCCCACTTGTATTTTGAGCTGTTGAATTTCTGATTCTTGGTACAGTGCTTGTTTCTCTCTCTATTTTATTCTCATTGGCATACTGGGCTTAATGTCATCTCTGAAGCTGTATTTATTTATTTATTTATTTATTTATTTATTTATTTATTTTTTGGTTTTTCGAGACAGGGTTTCTCTGTATAGCCCTGGCTGTCCTGGAACTCACTTTGTAGACCAGGCTGGCCTCGAACTCAGAAATCCACCTGCCTCTGCCTCCCGAGTGCTGGGATTAAAGGCGTGGGCCACCACGCCCGGCTGCTGTATTTATTTTTATTTAATGGAGATGAGTGTTTTGCTTGCATGTATGTATGTACCGTGTCCGTGATGTGTCCATAAAGATCAGAAGAGGGCGTCAGATTCTCTGGAGCAGTGACTTGAGTCTCAGAGACACTACTCACTTTGACCACATAAAGAATATAGGGAGGCACAAAATCTTTTGTGGAAAGAGTGCCAGAGCACTGTGAGGCCCCAGCGGCTTCAGTAGGCCCCGCTCGGGACCCTCCCTAGGATGGCATGGCCGCTGTCGGAGGCCCTTACCTGAAGCTGCCTTCTTGTCTATGCCTGCTTTCTAGCTCCTCAAACTCTTCTGAGGCCAGCACCATCCCGCTGTCTGTCTGGTTATCCTGTGGGGAGAGAAGCAGCCAAGCCTGTGGACCCCATATGAGGCTTTCTTGCAGGACAGCTGCGTCACAGCCTAGTCAGGTGTCAAGGAACCTGAGCCTGGCTGGCCTTATTCCCGTACCCACGGGAACCGAGTTAGGTGAGTGGTTTCTAAGTCCATTAGAACGTGCAGAGAGGGCCACACATCTGATGTGAAAGGAAGAACTGTGACCTGAGTGGTGGGGGCCTGGAGGGGAGGAGCTGTGTCTGGCCTGTGACAGGAGAAAAGTTGTGTCTGGCCCATGATAGGAATGCAATGGGCATGCCCTCATTCTGAGTCTTCATTGGTCCTGGAGACACAAGCTTAGGTATCTGCGTTCTGCTCAAGGCTCCCTCACAGATGACTTCATCAGCCATCCTCCTTGGACCACAGCTCACTGATGGGTCCAGGATCCATGGTCCCTTCTGGATGGACTTAGATCTGAAGCTATAGTCATTGTCATCAAAGCTCAGGCCTTGGGGCTCAGTCTCTTCACTTACAAACAGACACACTTGCTGAGCCTTCCCGGGCTTCACTGTACCCTTAGCGGACTGGATTCTTGTAAGCTCCCTGTTCTTCATACCCCAGCCGCTTTCAGTGACACTTGTGCGCTCTGGGTTGGTGGTGGCAATCACCACCCCTGGGGCAACTGTGGCTCAGGCTGACTGATG
Organism: Mus pahari; assembly: GCF_900095145.1. Taxonomy (NCBI): domain Eukaryota; kingdom Metazoa; phylum Chordata; class Mammalia; order Rodentia; family Muridae; genus Mus; species Mus pahari. The sequence goes on along the minus strand of NC_034603.1, from coordinate 17,889,227 downwards.
AACAGTGTGAGTGTTCTCTTTCTCTGTCTGTCTGTCTGTCTGTCTGTCTGTCTGTCTGTCTGTCTGTCTGTCTGTCTCTGTCTCTTTCCCCTTAATGTTCATATACATGCATATATGCAAATATACACGCATGTCACAGTGTGTGTCTGGAGGTCGGAGAACAACTTGAGAGAGTCAGTTATCTCCTTCCACCATGTGGGGGTCTGAGGAATGAGCTAAGGTTGCAAGCTTGTCTACTAAGCCGGCTCACCGGCCCCTGAGTACCCTGCTCCCTTAAAAAAAGCATGGTTTCAGCCAGGAAGTGGTGGTGGCTGTGGCTCATGCCTTCGGTCCCAGTACTCGGGAGGCAGAAGTCAGATGGCTCTCTGTGAGATCTAGGATATCCAGGGCTACATAGAAAAACCCTGTCTCAAACAACAACAACAGAAGCAAAGAAACCAAACCAAACCGAACCAGCCAAAAAAACCAAACCACTAACAACCTCCCTCCCACCCCTACCAACCAAACCATGGTCTCTCTACAGCTGGGATAAAGTGGTCAGGGAGGCCAGCAGCGGACAGAGGATGGCTTCGAGTGACCACCAAGATGCAGAAGTACTCGAGGTGCTGCCTGGATTCAGTATTTTCAAGGATTTTCTCCAGGAGACCCCTTCGTGCCCATGTCTCGTGGTATGACTTACGATAGGCAGTCGCCTACCTGCCTAGGTGCCATCACCAGAGGACGGAACAGGAGAATGCGGTGCACACAGTGGGGTTTTACTCAGCCCCAGAGAAGAACAGAACATTGTTCGCAGGGGAACGGAAGGATTTGGAGAACTGCTACAGTAACTAAACTGAGTGGGAAGAGGAGTACAGCGTGTTCTCTCACGAGGGAGCTAAAAGATGGCTGACCCGGAGGCAGAACAGCCATTAGGAGAGGTTGGTTGGGAAGAGGGAGAGGAGGTGGATAAAGTGAGGCTGGGTAGTGCACCCTAGACAAACGTCTTGAAATGTCATTGCATCCATTAACATGTACAATTTACACAGTAATAAAAATTAAACAGAATGCTTTAAACGTCTTGCTTCCTTCCCTGTTACTTGTGTTGAGAATACTTGATCCTGTCCCCCCACCTCCGAACCTTCCTTGGCTTCATCTCAACTGCAAATCCCTCCTCCCTTCTCCTTCTCTTACCACGGAGGCTTTGTAGGTTGTAGGGGTCATGGGCAATTCTTCAAACGTCTTCATCCTGGAGGAACCTGGAGTCTTAGTGCCTCTGGCCAGGCGCCCAGGAAAGGACACACAGTTGTAATATCTGTAGGGAGTTCACAGAAGGTTCCGATGAATTCAGCACCTCCCCTACCTCCCAGATTTTGTTTTTTTCTCCCCGCTGAGAACGGCCTTCCCGGCGGGGGCAGGCGAGAGGCAGAGTGTGGGTGGGGCTTGGATCCGAGGTCTGGTCTGGTCCTCAGATCCCACCTTGGTGTCCAGCTGAGCCGGACCTGGCCGTGCCCCTCCCTGTGCTGCACCATCTCTCCTGCACGAGGAGAGAACTCTGAGGTGGAAGGAGAGTGGAGTAGTCGTCCCCAGGCTGAGTGTGGCGTGGAGCTGAGGCAGACATAGCTTTCACTTCAGGGTGGCCATCTTCCTGCTATTAACCACTGACTGGCCTGCCCACATATACATGTGCGTGCACAAGCGTCAGTGTGCATGGTTTGTGCACAGGTTGTTGGGTGCATGGTAGAGGCAGCCTGGCAAGGACCAGCTTGTTGTTCTGTCCCCAGACATGTCACTGCCCCGAGCACATAGAACAGGAGCTCCAGAGTCCCAGCCTCTCTGTCAGGCTTGTGAAAACATGGATGGTACAACATATTAGCGGTGTAAGCTGCCAAGGGAAAGAGTGCTTGGGTCACAAAGTTCGAGAAACAGGCCGTTTCACTCTGGAATATGGTGAATGTGTATGTGGTCTGCACTGCTCTTAGGCCTTGCCATGGTCCTGAGGACATGCTGTGGAGTTGAAACGGCAGTCATACCCTGGGAGCATTCTTGGCCCAACACAGTCTACTTTACTTTGTGTCTCTAAAGTGAAGGTAGGTGCTCTCTTGAAAGTGGGAAGCACAGAGAATTGGAGGAGGCTGTTTGCTGCGGTTTGGATTTGGCTAGAGTGTGTCTCTATGTGCTGGTCTATGTTCTGGAAGCTTCATCCCCCATGTGGGGGCACTGAGGTGGGGCCTAGTGTATGGGAACATCCGCCCCCCCCCCAGAAAGGACCAATGAAGGTCTCTTGGGACCCTGAGATGTTGTAAGGAGAGTGGTAAGTGCCTCGGGCTTCCTCTGGCTTCTGTTCTGGGAAGGGAGACATGGAGGATATACAAGTTCAGTGTTTTGGTGCTCAGCAGGTGCTAGGATGTAAAGGGATACACTGCCATCATGTTTGGGACAGCGTTGCCTTGCAGGCTCAGTGTGAACCAGCCTTTATTCTTCATGTACTTCTGTTGTCATGATGCCACCTGCCAGGAAACTCTCCCCAGAGATAAAAGCAAATGATGGCACCATGTCTTTGAAACTCCACTGATGTGAACTTCATGGACCTCTTTTCTTGATAAAGTACTCAGCCCCAGGTCTTTTGTTACAGCAGTGGACTAAAATGGTCCTGGGGAGAGATCTCTTAAGTCACTGTAAGTTGCTTTTCCTTAAGGACTCATAAAATATTCTATGTCCAAGCTGCTGTCACCATCAAACCCATTCCCAGACCCCGGGAGAGAGGGAGACTGACCTGGCTGCCAGACTGTGGCAATGCATGCTGGGTGGACTATCCTCAGCATCAGCTTCGGTGATATGTAGAGCTGTGGTGGATGCCTGCATGAAGCCATCCTCCTCAGAGCTCTGAGAGCTGTGCAGGGCCATGCGTTCCTCTTCCTCCTCCTGGCAGGAGTGGGAGACGTTTCCAGGGGTCAGAGACTACCGCAAGCCCCTCGGGAGTCTTAATGCTGCACTCAAGACTACTGTGGTCCTGACTTCCATAGGGTCAGGGTGGGTTGTGTGTGTGATTGTGTGCTCTGAGGAATAAGTGGGGCCATGCTGGGCCCTGACACACTTTACTGCTCATAGCAGGCCAAGCATGGAGTTTGCTAAATGCCTGCTGTGTTAGCCTTGTTTAGTACCCCCAACAGCCCTCCCAGGTCCAGGCAAGCAGGACAGGATGGGCCACAGCTGGGCATCCAGGTTCTAGGTCATGAGGTACCAGCCCCAAGCTGCTACCCTTAGCAAGTACCTCTGGGAAGGGAGACATGGAGGATATACAAGTTCAGTGTTTTGGTGCTCAGCAGGTGCTGAGGGATACACTGCCGTCATGTTTGGGACAGCATTGCCTTGCAGGCTCAGTGTGAACCAGCCTAGGGCTCCTTGTGGACAAAGATGACCTCTGACTGTCAGTACGGCAGCTAGAGCAGATGCTGGTGGTGTTTGCCCGGCTTCATGTTGACTGAGTTGGAGCTGTGGGCAGTGGGAGGATAGGCCTGGGGCCCAGAGATGTGTGACCTTTCCTTGGTAGCTGACAGGTGACCAGGGCTTGGAGGAGTTTGGAAAGGCAGACAAGGCAGGGACCCAGGATAAGGCCATGGGTTGTATCAGGACAGGACAAAGATGGGGCTCACCTGCCAGCTTCCGCCCTGAAGCAGGTCCCCCAGGATCTCCACTAGGTCAGAGAAAGCAGGCCTTGATTTAGGGTCTCCAGACCAGCAACTCTGCATGATGTGGCGTCTGTGGGATGCAGATGGCTGTCGACCTGTGGTCTGAGGGCACCACGACCCTCCCACCAGCTGACCCCATCATTCCTGTATCTCCCAGAGCACTATTGCAGTTGGGATAGTGAACCCCTAAGGTTCATGCGATAGGAGCTTGATCCCAGAGTGTTTGATCACTATCGAGGTGATGGACCTTTCAGAGATGGTGCCCACTGTGGGGCTAAGGGGGCTTATGAATGGATTAATGTTGGTCTCTAGGGGTAGGGTCTCCAGAAAGCGGGCTGTTGTATACAATTCCCTTGCTTCTTGTTTACTATGTGATCCGTCCCTTTCATGGGCTCTCAGCACGACGCCGTCTGCCAGACTGCAATGCAGACAGGAGGCCGTCACCAGAGCTGAGTGATAGGGAGGGATGTCTGCTCTTGAGCTCTCAGAACTGAGCTAAACAAACATTCCTTCCCTTATGGAGTGCCCTGTGTCCAGTAATGTTATAGGAATGCAAAAATGGACTCAGACTTCTGTCGTCTCCACTTCAGATTTAACACTGGCTGTCCCTCTGCCCGTCCCCCGCCATCCTCTAGCTCTCTTCAGTCCCTCGAGTGTTGCCTCAGTGTCCTCTCTTCCCCTGATCATCTGACTTTCTGGTGCTTATCAGGTTCCCCCAGGGTCCTGTGTCCCATCCCATGATGTGTCTACCCTCTGTGTGTCTCTTCCAGGGCAGAGGCCTGGCCTGCTTTATGGGCTCTGGACTCCCAGGGGGATGGCATAGCAGTGAGTTCCAGGACTGGGGGCATGCTAGTGGATGAATAGGTGGGATCTGTGTTGGAATCACACAGTGTCTACTATACATGTCAGACCCAAGTGCTATCTCCTGCCTGCCTGCTCTCTTTCCAGGGCTTGAATTTCATCTCCTACCCCACAACTTCATGGCCCTCTTCCACTGAGTGTCCCCAATGCCAGCCCCGAGGCCCTCCTCTGGGCACGTAGATTTCTCTTTCTGCATTCCATCTCATGACTGGCACCAACCCTCTCCATTACCCGTTACTGCACAGTTCTCTCTCGGTGCCTGGTGACCAACAACTGAGTGGCCAGCCAGGAGACTCACATGGCAGGAGTGGCCAGTTCCGGGGCCCTCATTCGAGTGCCATCCTTCAGCCGCTGGCAGAACTCCTCATTGATCTGTACCCCAGGGTATGGAGAGGCCCCTGATGGAAGAAAGGTGGTGGGGTGGGTGGGGAGCAGTCTGCCCTTTGTCCAACCCAGCCGGTCTTGTCCCTTCCTCGCTTGTACATTGCTACCAGAGTTAGTATGATGTCTCTACCCAGGGGCTGGGCTAGTTTCCTCCTCTACTCTAATTCTTCATCTAATTAAGTGAGGCTGGATGGGGCTGGAGAGATACCTCAGCAGTTAAGAACACTTGCTGTGTCATCATGAGGACCAGAATTCTGATCCCAACATCCACGTAACAAGCTGGGTATTTGCCTGTTAACTCCAGACTCAAGCAGGGCAATCACTGGGGACTGTTGGCTTCTAGGACACCCAAGAAGGGGAGGAAGAGTTGGCTCAGTCGTTAAGAGCACTCACTGCTCTTCCGAAGGTCCTGAGTTCAGTTCCCAGCACCCACATCGCGACTCACATCTGCCTGATGCCGTCGTCTGGTGCGCAGATGTACACGCAAATTTATACATAAAACACATAAATCAATCAATCCTAGAAAAGCCAAGAAAAATGCCAGCCCCAGGTTCTGGTAGGGTACCACTCACATCCACATAGTCAGAGTGCATTTGTGAGACTAGTTGCTGAGATGGGCATGAAGCCTCACAGAACCTGTTCATTAGACTCCTTCTGCATCTCCTGACCACCCTGCTCACAGTTGTCCACTTCCAACTTATGAGAACCACTGTCCTGGTGTCCCCGGGCTCCTCCTGGGCCACCTGCTCTACCCTGCCTCTCTATAATTTATTTATGGATGTGTTGCTCGAGATTGAATGCCCCAGTGCATGTTAAGCCTACTGAGCTTCACTCTTACCCCTCTTCATGTGGTCCAGCTCCTCCCCAGTCCCTGCGGCTCACCCTGCAGACCAGGGTCCCCTGGACTATCTAGAATCTTTCTGCTACTGTTTGTTTTTCATGGCTGCTGTTTGGTGACATTTATGTTTTGTTCATTGTCTTTTTCTACCCTTCATGGGGTCAGTTTCCATGTGGAGTTTGCGTAAGCAGGTGTGACTGAGTGAGAATGACTCCCTTCCCCCAAAGGCTCATGTACTGGAATGCTTGGTGACCGGGGAATGGACATATTTGAAAGGATTAGGAGGTGTGGCCTTGCTGGAGGGTGTGCTACTGAGGGTAGCCATTGAGGTTTCAAAAGCCCAGGTTCCAGACTTTTTCTGTTTGCTGCCTAAAGATCAGGATGTAGCTCTCAGCTACTTCTCCGGTGCCATGCCTACCTCTGTACTCCTTGCTAGGTTCTCTGCCATGACAATAGTGGACTGGCCATCTAAAACTGTAAGCGAGCCTCCAGATTAAATGCTTTTCTTTATAAAAGTTGCCTTGGCCATGGTGTCTCTTCACAGCAATAGAACAGTGTCTGAGACACTGAATGAGTACTGACTTTCTTTGAGACCCACGGTGAGTGAGGAGGCTGTTCTGCTCAGCATCAAAGTGTTGTCAAGAGAGCCTCTTTGGGAGGCAAGATTCTCTGGCTAGCTGGGCCAGGCTGGGGAGAAGCAGGTGAGTGGGTGGGCTCTCTGTGACCCATCACTTGCCTCCGAAGGCCCTGGGCTAATAGATCCATGTACAGCTACAGTTGTGTGACCAACCTCTGGAGATAAGTGACCCCTCTTCTCTCCTGGATGGGCACCTCGCTCTTCACTCACCCAATGAGAAAATCTCCCACAGCAGCACTCCGAAGGACCACACATCACTCTGCGTGGTGTACACCTTATCAAAGATACTCTCGGGGGCCATCCATTTCAGAGGCAGTCGGGCCTGGGAGGGCAAAAAGAGATATGTCCCGTGGTGGAGGAGAGAGGGCTAGGGTCAGACATCAGGATACCCACAATCCTAGGTTCCTTCTGTGAAGATTGAAGGTGTCTTCCCTGTAGTTGTCCCTTCCCTCTCCCCACCCCGCTTCCTCTCTTTCTCCCTCTACCTTTTCCCTCCCTTCCCTCCTTCCTCCCCTCTACCTTTCTCTCCCCCTTTTCCTACTTCGATCTCTCTCTCTCTCTCTCTCTCTCTCTCTCTCTCTCTCTCTCTCTCTCTCTTCTTTCTTCTGTTTCCTTCTGTCTCTCTCTCACCCCTCTTTTTCCCTTTCCTTCTCTCCTCTCTCTCCTCTCCCCTTCTCTTCTCCCTCCCTCGAGCTCTTAATGATGCTTTTCTACCATCAGTCTCCCTCCACCTTGTGGCGTTATCTGAGAGCCCTTCCAGACTAGTGCCTCCAACCCAGTGGTCCTAGTCCCTTTCCTTGAAACCTTGTTGGGGGCGGGGATGCATACCTGCCCCCCTACCTGCATTTGTCTCCCACACCTATGAGTCGACATGAAGGACAAAAGCTTTCTATAGGGTGGCTACTCTGGGCCAGGTGGCCATCACACTGCCCTGGACTCACTGTGATCATTTTCTCTCTGACACTATCTGTGAAGGATTATCTAGAATAGGCTAGTTGAGATGGGAAGACCCAGCTTAAATGTGGGTTGTTCTGTTCCATGTATCCCAAGCTGAACAGAAAGAGAGAGAGAGAGAGAGAGAGAGAGAGAGAGAGAGAGAGAGAGAGAGAGAGAGAACGAACCCAGGCAAATATTGAGAAATGAAAGCCAAGCTGAGCTGAGTAGAAGCATTCATCATTGTCTCCTTCCTGACTGACACCCTATGTGATGGTTTGTATGTGCTCGGTCCAGGGAGTGGCACTATTAGCAAGTGTAGCCTTGTTGGATTAGGTGTGCCACTGTGGGTGTGGGCTTTAATACCCTTGTCCTAGCTGCCTGTAAGTCAGTATTCTGCTAGCAGCCTTTAGATGAAGATATAGAACTCTCAGCTCCTCCTGTACCATGGCTGGCTGGATGCTGCCACATTCCTGCCTTGATGATAATGGACTGAACCTTCAGAACCTGTAAGGCAGCCCCAATTAAATGTTGTCCTTATAAGAGTTGCCTTGGTCATGGTGTCTGTTCACAGCAGTAAACCCCTAACTAAGGCACCTTGTGAGCTGCACCCTCCTGTTCTAGACACTATGCCAGCCATCTATACTATGGTGTACTGTATGCTCATTCTGTCAAGTGTTTCATCACAGCAATAAGACATGTAACCGGCACACTTGCTGAGCTCCTAAGAACAGTGGGTCCCCCAGCAGCTGGGCATGTATCCTGGCAGACCAAAGGTTACTGTCACCTTGAGCCAGTACTGCCCAGAGGACAGCTGTCCTGTGGTCTCACTCTCCCCATCTACCCTGAGTCCACTGTGTGGCATGGCCTGCACTCACACTGCCCTTTCGGACATAGTCAGGGTCTTTGTAGATGTCCCGAGCGAGGCCAAAGTCACAGATCTTCACTATGTCACTTTCTGACAGTAGGATGTTCCGAGCAGCCAGGTCTCTGTGAATGCACTAGGGGTGGAGAGAGGGAGGTGACAAGGAGTTTAGCTTCAACCCCCCAGGGTGACTTCTTAGCCTACAGCTCCGAGGTCCCCTAGAGTATACCCTCCCCTGCCTGCACCCTGCTCATTTGGAGAGAGATTAGTAGAGGACACAGGAAATTGAGGACAGTGCAGCGAGTTAGGGACTCAGCCAGACTGACTCGATGGTCACTGCTTAGTGTGGAGATGTGGGGCAGGGAATTCCTCGCTTTGGGCTGAGCTTCCTCCAAAATGGGACAGATTTGAATTGATACTAAGGTCACTGTGGAGTAAAATTACAACTGTGCATATCTATGGCAAGGGAGGTGTACCCTTCTCCTCTGAAAAGGACCTGGTAGGGTCAAGGGACCTACCTTTCGGGAAGCCAGGAACTCCATTCCCCGGGCCACTTGGAAGCTGTAGCACACAAGGTCTTCCATGGTCAGCGGGCTCAGCCATAGATCCTCAGCTGCACGGAAGGAGGGGGACTCAGGAGTCTCTGCCAGCGTTCATCTTCCATCTCAGCTCCAAATCTTAACGTTTGTGAACCCAACCCTGACCATACCTCTCCTGGTCAGGCCCCTGAAACTCCAGACACTATGTACCCTCGTTATACCTCCACGCTGTCCGGGGCACCCACTTTTGCACCTGCTATCTGGCTCTGCACCCCTCCCCAACCCTGTCTGCAACACATTGCTGTTTATCCTGTGATACTCAAGATAAATTTCATTTCCTACCCCTGAAGCAGAGAGCATTACAATTCTCCCATAGAAGCCCTGGTACCGCGGGCCTCACGCTAGGTTATCCCTGGGTAAAGCCAGTCGAGAGACTTTCCTGGGCCAGACATCCACCGGCAAGCGTAAGCCAGGTTCTTACCTTCTTGGACAAGTGGGGCTCGCCGTGCACTTCCTTTGCCCATTAGGAACCGCGTGAACAGGGCCTTGTCGTTGCTTCCAGATCTCCTCCTATCAGCTTTGGCGCCTTCTACCATGGCGCGGAAGCGCCTGCGTTGCTCCGGAGACTTCTCCTGCCAAAGCAAAGTGAGGAGCTAGCCCAAGGTGACCACCATAGTGACACCTTGGATCTCCATCCCAGCCAACCTGGTGTTTTACCCATTCTCTAACTGGGCTCTTGCAACTGGCTGGAGAACACACTTACCGCGTAGGGGTTGAACGTCTCCCGCTTGACACGCAAGAAGTTGGAGAGGTTGCCATATTTGCAAAACTCCACGATCACCATGAGAGGGCCTAGGGCACCAAGGAGCAGAAGTCAGGCACTCGGTGATGCTAGCTGCGCATAGGCAAGTCCTTCCTACTCTCCGCTAGGCTCCAATGTAGGCACACCCCAGGATCCACATGGCTCCTCCCATTCCTAGCGACCTTGCCAACGCCCACTGCCCAGTCCTTTCCTCAGGGCATCTCATTTCCATACCGTTGGGCTTGGTGCACGCCCCAAGGAGGTTGACCACGTTGAGATGGTTGCCGATGTGAATTAGGATCTTGAGCTCGGACATCAGGGCACGGTGCTCGCTGGCAGTAGCGCCCTCTGGAGGAGACACAGGGGCATAGTACAATGCCAAACCGGTCCCGGTATTTTTCTCAATCTGCTCAACACTCCTGAGACACTCACTGACTGAGCAAGGGCATGCTCAGAGCTGGTGCTGGGGTTGCAGGCTGCACCTAGCACGTGCTGCTAACCCTACAGAGGCAGAGGCTTCGGGTAGAGGCTTGGGTCTAATTCCTAATGCTTTTCCGTTCAACCGTGGCGGGGATTCTTGCCCTGATCATTTCCCTTCTTGCTCTTGCGTCAGTCTCCCCCAGAGCACATGACCCTCCCCTGGCTGCACAGCGCCTGTGAGCCCCATACCTTTCAGCATCTTCACAGCCACGGTGTCACAGCTGCTGCCTTTATTGATGCCAAAAGCTGAGGCTTCCACCACCTTCCCAAAAGCCCCGTGGCCTAGGACTCTCCCTGTGGAAGCAGGGGACCAGTTCCAGGTGAGCTATAGGGGGGTGGTGGTGGTGGCTGGGGAGTGAGGATGGAGAAGGGTGGACAGCAGGGGTGACCTGTCCCAAGAGCTTGGGGCAGGAGGAAAATGGAAGCCTATTCTGCCAAACAGGAAGGGGAGAGGGAGTGGAGTCTTAGAGAGGGAAAGCTGGAGAACGGAGAGGAGAGGCAGACAGGAAGGCCCCAGCATCCTCTCCGGTCAGGTGGGACAGGTCCACCCTGCTCAGAGCAGCAGGAAATGACCTACAGGGCCTGGGAACTGGGAGTCCTGGCTGTAGTTCTGGGGATGCTGGCCCAGCTGGAACTGGTCAGGCCAGGTGGGGACCAGGAGGGCCATCCTGTGGCACAAATTCTGAGTATGGAAGGACCTCTGTTACTTCAGCCTGACCCTGTGGCCACTGAAGCCTGTCTCTGCCAGGCAGTGAGTGCTGGGTGGGGCAAGCTGGGTGCTGGCCTCACCGAGGTGCAACCTTTCCCTGGGGAACTCCCACTGGCTGGCGTCATAGGACAGGTATTCACACTGCTCCTCCAAAGGCACCTCCCCGGGGTCCATGATGATGGACAGGTAGCCCGTCTTGATGTCTGCATGGGCAGGCTGGGGGTGGGGGTGGAGACAACTCATTGATTTGGACATATCACTGTGGCTTGGATATATTTTGCCTAGGACAAATGGCCCTTGCTTCTGGGTTCTCAGTCAAGGAGGGGGGCAGGCCAACAAACAACTTCTGCTCCATTTGGAGTCAAACATGGGAGAACGGGGTGGATTCCTAGGGCAGGAAGTTGATAAGTGAACCAGAATGGGAATCTTAAGGGTTTGCTGGGTTGAGAAGGGATGGGGACACAGGAAGCCCAATTTGGCACTGGAGAGATCCTCTGCCGGGGGTGGAGGGGAGGACCCTCACCCTTTTCATGTTACAGAAGATGAGCAGGAGGAGGACCCAGAAGAAGACTGCGATGACGCCAGTGCCAATGAGTATCACAATCTCCATGCTGCCTTTATCTTCAGAGCCTGGGCGGGTAGACAGTGGGTACATGAGAGGGAAAAATGTACGCAACAGGAAGTGCCCCTCGTGCTTGGGAACTGCGTTATAAAATGGTCACAGGAAAGCACCAATTGGGTGTGTGAGGTGGGTTGAACAGAGCCAGGCAGGGACGCACCTTCCACTGCCACGCTGGCAGAGGAGTTTACGCAGCCCTTGGCATTGCACACGCTGCACAGATAACGACCTGCGTCCTCCTCGCGCACGCGCTGGATGCTCAGCCTCTGATTGGAGTCTGCCAGGTCGATTCCTGCAAAAGGTAGGATGAAGAACACACACGCACAGGTTGGTATAGAGACATCGACCTTGCAGACCTCCAGTCTATCACCTAAGGCAACTTTCCCTACCCGACTCTTTCTCCAGGAGCCTTTCGTCTTTGTACCACACAATACTGGGCACATGCGCTCCGGCCACCGGGCATCGCATCTCCAGGGAGTCACTCACGTTCACCAGGAGGTCGGTCAAGTTCTGCGTGAGCCGAGGAGCTTCCAGGGCTGGGGCAGGGGTGGAGAAGGAACTACATGAAGGTGCAGAAACCAAGACGGTACCTCGGGATGGGGCAGTGAGGGGCCTGAAGTAGGGTTAGGTGCAGGGCTGAAGGATCAGGGGGACTGAGCATGCGAAGGACTTCTATGGCGAGGCTGGCCCGCAGGGGTGCTTCTGAAGACCCAGGCTTGAGATTCGACCACCCGTGCAAACGTAGAAGCTACGAAGGCTGAGAAACGTAGTCCCGCCCTCTCCGGCTTGCCACGCCCACCTCACCCTGCACAGACAGGTACTTCTTGTGGCAGTGCTTGTCCTGGCTGCGCCTGTCCTGCACCTCACACACGTAGTCACCCTCGTCCTCGGGCGCCACTCGGGGGATATTCAAACTGAGGGTGGCGTGGCGGGCTCCGGGCTCTGCCTCCTCTAGGTTGGCCTCTAGGGGCGTGGCAAACAGGTGCACGTTCTTGCAGTCCAGCAATAGGGGGTTCCCTTGAGCATCGTGCAGTGTGGAGAGGTTGAGCCGGTACCAGCGCAGATGCTCGTATGTGTAGTTGTCCGCCCGGCAGCTGAGGCGCACAGACTGGCCTTCTAAGGGATCCTCAGAAGGCTCCGATTCGATACTGAAACCGTCCGGGATGGCTGAGAAGGGGAGAGGAACCCGAGTGACACTGTCTCTGCGTTTACTGCCGCAGTGTGGGTCTCCCTCCTCCTCATCAGTTCTCAACCAAGGGTGTACATAGCGTGTAGCCAGGTTTTCACATTGTCTATAACCCACCCCGTCCCGTTTCTTCCTCTCTCTGATACAAGCTAGTCTTATCCCTGGGCTTCAGCTCCTCCTGTGTTGCTTTCCCACTCTCCAGGCTACACCACAAGCAGGGAGCTGTCCACACGACTTCCTGCAACCCAGGTCCTGGAGCTCTTATCACCAGACTCAGGTGGGGGGGGGGGGTCCTCGTTCTCTTTTGCTACTGACCACATCCTGAACCTGGCTTTTCCTTGGAACGATTTAATTACCTTTGGCCAGCGCATTTCTCTCGATTTCCACCCTGCCCTTTCAGGTGACTTCATTCATAGTCCTGAACCCCGTAAGCATCTCCTCCTGTGACCCCAGACTTTCTAGAGGTCACTAACCCATTTGAAAATCTGAGTATATGATGGGAACATGCACACACGAACCACGGGACTCTACATTGAGAACGGGTGCCAGCCTATAGGCTGAGAATCGCTAAATTTATCTCTTCCATTCTATGCTGAGGTGGCGTGGTGGTGGTTGTTCCATGGGCTGGGTGCTCCTCCCATGATCATCATAAGTCCAGTGAGCTCATTCCTGGCACTCAGGCCTGCCTAGGTGAAGTGGTATCCCCCGGAGACAGTCTGGTTACTCACTGGTCACATAGAAGTAGATGAGTCGCTCATCCTGGCCCACTTTGTTGAAGACCACACACTTGTACATGGCTGACACATTGGCGTCCTGGATCACCAGTTTGCTCACCGTCTACCCAGAACAGAGGCATAAGGCTCCATTGTATAGAACCTGGACCCTCCTCCTCTTCAAAGAGGCTATTGTGCTCACTAGTAATGGGGAAACTGAGGTTTGTGCTGGCAATGGCCAAAGTCTAGCGACTGTCCGGAACAATGAGGAAAGGTCTTTGGCAGTAGAGAGGCAGCACCCCAGAAAAGCCAAGAAAAAAAATGTACAGACAGCTGGCCTAGGTGGTAGCTGAGGCTGGAAAGTGCCCATAGGCAAGACCAGTAAGGGGGGGTTTATCTGTGCCATGTCGAAGGGTCAGAAGCCAGTTTGGCAACTGGACCTGTCTAAGCAAGGGTTAAAAGCCAGACTGTAATGACTCACATCAGGGCCAGCTACTTCTGAACTGTGACTTAAGGTCAGTAGCTGGTCACTGTTCAAGGTCTTTGTGATGTGCCCACATTAGTCTGAAGGCATATAACCCTTTTTCAAGGTCCAGGGTAGCGGAGGAGGTGTATACGTATACGTATGGAGGTAGACCAAGATTCTAGGAAAATCCTGCTCTCAGGCACTAGGAAGTTTGAAAACTAGGGGAGGAGAGAGGTCCATAGGCCCTGCCTATCATCCAAAGACCCCCACCCCCATCCCAAGCCGGGCACTTCCTGGCGGGGCCTGGAACAGGAAGAGGCTCTGGAGGTGTGTAGGAAAACAGGAAGTGACTGTAGGAAGTGGGTGCCTTTGTTCAGTCCCCCTCCCCCTCCTGGTCAGCAGCTCACCAGCCTTCTATGGAGACCTAGTCAGCCCCCAGCCCCATCCCTTCCCAGCCTTGGGACTTGTGGGTGGCTGGGTTCTCCTGGATCTCAGATGCCTTGTCTGGGAAGGCCTGGCTCACATGCAGGCAGGGGAGCTGAGGTCCAGAGATGGCAGGGAAGTCACCTGCCTGTCAGCTGCGGTTCCCAGAGCTCTGCAGGCCAGGTGCAAACTCATCGAAAGCAAGGGGGGAGGGGAGCTCATTCTCTGTTCTGCCTGCCTCGGCTTGTCTGAAGCTGGGCCTGTACCTTATTCTTCCCCTCCACAAACTCCGTCCAGCTGTCGAGGCTCTCAATGGGGTTCACAGCGTCCTGAGTGGTCACCTCCTTCCAGTCTCGGCACTGTGGCATGCCATCCCGCTGCTGCCGCCTCCGGCTGCCAGGGATGAGAAGGGACAAGGGCAGGTCAGGAATAAGGAAGGGAAGACCTAAGCGGGGGTGGGGTCACACCTTTGTTATCCTCAGACGTTGTCTCATTCCACAGTTGGTAAGAGACACCCCTCAGGTCTGGGAATAAGGACAATGAGGGGCTAGAACATTGTTGCAGCTTTAGATGGACAGTGTTCTGTCCTATATCTGCCATGTGTCCTTCCTGCAAAGTCCACTTTGGATGTGCTCATCCAACTTCCAAGGAGGACCATAAGTCAACCACCACCCTGCCCCACGGACCCCATCCCAGCCTCTTTTCCCTCTCTTTTCTTCTAGGCATGCTCAGTGCTTCTGTCTTCTGCTGGCATGGGGCTAGACAAGATCTTGTCTGCCTCTATCTGAAGAGTGGGGAGGGGACATCTCAGGACTCAGTCATTTGGCCCAGAGCATAATGGTAGACTACTGGAAGGGGCAAACGTGGAGGTACCAGTGTGAGCTGCAGGCCATGTGTTTCACAAGGGTCCCTTAAGAGCCTTGAATGATTCAGGATGTCTCAGGCTTTCAGGCCACTTCTCCTGAGCCAGCAGGTGGGGCTAGACTCCTTTCCTGCCTGGGTTCCTGGCTTCTGTTCACTCCCTAGCATGTGACCACAGAATCTTTCACTAACTGGCAAACCTGTCACTCTGTTGCCTGAATGCCCTTCATGGGTTCTATAATATCTTAAAAGTTCCTGCTCATGGGACATCCTCCCCCC
>NC_034603.1:17872210-17873894 GCF_900095145.1 Mus pahari | reverse complement strand
CTTCTTCTTCTTCTTCTTCTTCTTCTTCTTCTTCTTCTTCTTCTTCTTCTTCTTCTTCTTCTTCTTCTTCTTCTTCTTCTTCTTCTTCTTCTTCTCCTCCTCCTCCTCCTCCTCCTCCTGTTATGCTGACTTTGAGTTCACTATGTAGCCAAGGATGATCTTCAGTTCCTGATACCTTTGTTTCTACTTCCCAAGTGTTTGCACATGCCACTACACCTACTCAGCTCCACTAGCCATTTTGACCCTGAGCTTGGAGCAAGGAGTATGCTGCGTCTGGGCAGGCTTCGTTGCTTACAGCTTTGAGCTTTGGGAAATTAGTCTCCCTTCTCTGGTCCTGATTCCTCACCTATAAAGGGATGCTGTGATTGAGCTAAGATCTTTTTTTTTTTTTTTTTTTAAGATTTATTTGTTATATGCAAGTACACTGTAGCTATCTTCAGACACTCCAGAAGAGGGAGTCAGATCTTGTTATGAATGGTTATGAGCCACCATGTGGTTGCTGGGATTTGAACTCTGGACCTTCGGAAGAACAGTTGGGTGCTCTTACCCACTGAGCCATCTCACCAGCCCCTTGAGCTAAGATCTTGTGTGTAGAGGAGAATGGGATGTGGTGGGGACATACTCACAGGCTGCGCTGGGCGAACGTCTTGCAGGGTGTCCAGGGCCTCCAGTGCCACTGAACGCTGAGGGGTTGGGGCACCCCATAGGCGGTGCAGGTGAGGGTCTGGCGGCTGTGGCGGGAGTAGATGCTGGGTGAGGAGGCTTCCTTTTCGTGGATGTGGGGAGGCACTGTGGCATCAAGCAAACAGCCAGTCAGCTGGCTCCTCTCGCTACCCCAAACCCGGGTGTCATCGCGTCCCCCATCCTTCGGGGTTATACCGTTCACCACCAGCTTCAGACTGATGTTCTGTCTCAGACCAGCTGCAGAGTTCCACAGGGCGAGAGTGTAGACACCTGCGCTGGCCTCGGTCACCTCTTTGAGCACCAGAGCGTGCGGATTATGGCGCCCAGTCACTGCCTTTCTGTCTTTGTACCTGGCAGAGGAGGGGAAGTCAGAAGCTGTAGGGACCAAAGCCTAGCTCTGGGCTTGTATCTGCAGGGCCTCCAGTGGGAGTAGTTCTTGGTTTCCTGTTGGTCACCAGAATCTTTAATGATCGATCTAAGATCCCGGATGGCATCCGCAAGAACAAATTTTGTTTGAGGACGCCATAATAAATCCTATACTTTGCATGCTACTTAAAAATAATGAAGCCAAGGCAAATAGAATCCCGAACACCCAGTGCTCGAGTCTCTCCTAGGACGTGACATAGACTTTTCACACAAGCTACCATACCTCTCTATATACTGTAAATCACCTTGAGAGGACATAGGGTACTAATACATTATGTTTCATAAAAGCTTGTGATCTTCACATGCTCAGGGACTGTCATAAAAACAAAAGGTCCGGATACATTTTAGAGGATATTTTTCCATCCAAGGTTCATTGGCCCCGTGGCTGCAGACTACACTAATATGAAGGGCCACGCATACTGCTGAAGGTGGGAAGAGAAAGCTATGTGGCCTCTCTTGACAGATCAGGCTAGAGCAAGAGGCCTCTCCTGTGCTATAGACCAAGAAGGACAGCAGGAGCATGGGATGGACAGAGTCCCAGAAGGGCAGCAGGAGCATGGGATGGACAGAGTCC
>NC_034603.1:17866743-17871685 GCF_900095145.1 Mus pahari | reverse complement strand
CTCCCTCTCTCTTCCCCCATCACTCTCTCCCTTCCTTCCTTCCTTCCTTCCTTCCTTCCTTCCTTCCTTCCTTCCTTCCTTCCTTCCTTCCTTCCATCAGACCAGGACCTACACTCCTATCTGGCACACTGGGTTTTATACAACTATCTATTGACTGGCTATCCTCTCACTTAGCTGTGAGCTTCAGTGAGGACAGGGACAGCTCATTGCCATATCCTGTTTACACAATACCCCACTGGGCATGTGTGGTCACTCTAGATCCCTGCTGCAACTGTGAGCAAATGCCTCATACCCTGGACTGTTTCTGCAGCCTGAGTCCTGGGCTTCTAGGCCCCTCCCCTCTGAATAGGCTAAGCTAGGACTCCGTGGCCCTGAAAAGGGACATCTCTTAGGTTAAAAACTCTCCTATGTCTCAGTGTCTTTATTTGACAACTGCAGGCATTGCAAAGGCTCACTGAAATGGTGCCTGCACTTTGCTGGGCATACCGGGCCAAAGACCCAGCCTGGATGGCTGTCCATTCATTGACTTAGCGTAATCCTAATATGGTTTCATCTACAGTGGTCACTTGTGAGACGGTGATGGACACGTGCGCGCTGGGATAGCCGCACACTTCGGAGGGGAAGACGCTAGCTAAGAGGGAAGAGTCAGAGAAGGTAGATATATGTTCCTGTGGAAAACTGTGCTGAGAACAGACTCAGTCTTGCTGACCTCAGAAGTCAGGGGACTCTGTGACCCTAAGAGTTGTAATTATGCTAGCTTCGTCGGTGAATCTAGGACCTTCCCTCTAGGACTCTGATTCTATGCCATGTGGTGCTCTATGGCTCAAAGCTATGGCCTTAGATGGAGGATTTAGGGAACCACAGGCTAATTAAGAACTGAGCCTTCCCAGAAGCCAGCTTACAGCCTATGGCCAGTGGGTTCCTGGCTTTTGGTGCCTCTGTTTGTCCTGGCACTGGAACCTTTTGACCAGGTGTGAGGTGCCTCCAGTTTGGAAGGGCAGGGCTACCCTGGGTTTGACAGAAAGAGACAAAACAGGAATTCCTGCCAGGAGACCTGGGGCTCAGGTGGGAATGCTTGTCCCTCTTCTGGCCCATTTCCTTATCTGTACAATGTAGACAGAAGCTGCAGTAGGATTGAATCAAGTGGAGGGGCTCAGAGTATAACGGAGGATTGAGGCTTTGTTCTCTCGGGAGAATACAGAAGGTATATCACCGAGGGTCCCCTCTGTGCCCTGGGCATACCCTGTAGGGAAAGTCCGACTCTCAGGTCTACTACAGGCCTCTCACTACCATATAGCTCAGAGCCAGGCTTATTAAAGTCTTATGATATCTCAGATTTGTGGGTCAGAAGGTCCTCAGAGAACTTTTCCAAGAAGGGAGGAGCCCAGAGAATTAGCCACTGCAGAGCAGGCCTGAGTTTGTTCCCTGTGTGGACATGCAGCTAGCAGAGCCTTGCAGAGTCTGAGGGGATGTAAGAAGCAGAAATATAAAACCCCATACTGCCAATCACACCCCACATACTGGATCTGGTGTTTAAAGCATTTTGCAGTTCAACTGTTCCTGGGTTAAGCCTCTTCTGAGTATCTGTATCCATTCCCTTTAGGGGCTCAATGTAGGGAGGGTCCCACCTGGGTTTCAGGGTATGGAGGCCCCTGGTGGGCAAGGATTAAATCCTCTTTTTGAGATTCAGGGCTACCAATGTGATGGGGAAGGATATTGTCCTTTTCATTCTCTGGCCAGTCCTTGTGTTAAGCCTGGCAGGGTAGCAAGGGGAGGGGGCCCAGGCTGTTACCATTGGAACTCCGGTGGGGGATAAGCTGCCAGCTTCACGGGCAGCTTCACCAGCTCGTCACCGGCTGTGGCCTCCAGGACAGGTCCTTTGAGCCACTCGACACTGATGAAGGGCTTTTCTGCCAAACAGGAGGCACGAGTGTAAACACGGGGCTGACCATCCACCAGGCCTTCCCAGCCTCCCTCCCTGCAGACTGGAGCTTGGCCTCGCTGTCCAGCTGGTAGAAGCTGGGCAGGGCTTCCCCTCAGAGCCCTTCCTTCCTTTTGACTGGCCCCTGCTGCTCAGGTGCATCGTGACCTCTGACCCATACCGCATAAAGACCCTTGTTCTCCAGGTTCCATGATACTGGACCCATCCCATCCCATGCCGGGCACGGTGACCTCAGCCTCCCAGGTCATACCGTGCACAATGACCTCTGTGCTTTCCCGGAACCGCTGAATCCCATTGTTGGCCTCACACACATAGGGGCCCAGGTCGTTCTGGCTGACATTGTGGATGGTCAGGATGCTGGAGAGTTCTGTGTGGGTCTGCTGGGAACGCCGCTCAGGTACCCACTTAGCCCGCTCTGCCTGCCGCACCCAGGGGAAGCCCGGGGTCAGCAGGCAGGCAGGGACAGAGCTAACCCAGCAAGGGCACACACCCCTGCCCAAACACAAGTAGTTCTGGATGCCCAGCTTCCAGACGAAAACTTCCCCATCAGTCACTTGGGTTACTGAATCTGTATCCCCTCCACACGGAGGTACAGGGAGCATGGACATGGTGACTCCTCGGGGTGATACTGAAGACAGAGCTATGGGAATAAGGAACCTGGCAGAGCTGCCGACCTTACCTGCTTCCCTGGATAATCCCAGTCGAAGGTGACACCCGAGTTGAACTCAGCCCATACTGTACAGTTCAAAACCAGCTTCTCTCCAACCAACAGCTCCATTGACTTCTTGGGGTACAGCTGGATGTCATAGAGCTCATTGCCTGGTGACACACACAGTGTCACCTCCCACAGTCCTCATAGGCTAGTACACGCAGAGAGCAGTGGGTGATAAGACCGACCGTGATACCAACAGCCCCGTGACTGAGAACTAGTAGGACGCCGAGGTATTTTGTCTGCCTTATTCCTCTTAGGGTACAGAGAGTGGTGACTAGGGGAGATAGAACTAGCGCCCCCTACCTGTGATGTGCACGAGGAAGGGATTGGAAAGGAAGTCCTGGTCACCCCAGGTGGTCTCGCACTGCAGGTACAGGGCATCGCGCAACAGTTGAGTGGGCACCCGCATGCCCCGGCGGTCATCCCACAACACCTCCTGCCCATCGGGGTGCAGCACTGAGCTTTGCTGGAGGGACATAGTGATGGTCAGCTGTCTTTCCCAAGGATGGCACAGGAGAGTGGGGTCCTGGGATCAGGCTGGGGAAGGGAATGGTACCGAGCGCAGTGTGATGTTGAGGCCGGGAAAGGACACCAAGCAGGGCACCCACATCGAGTCCTTCCTGTTGACCAGGAGCGTGTCAGGTTTGTTGATGAAAGGCTGTTCAAAGTCTGAGGAGATGGAATAGGAGCTGGGTAAGGAAACAGCTCAGGAAGTCTCTGGCTAGGGTTGGGGGTGGGGTGGGGAAGTATAAGGGAGCCCGGTGGGTCAGGGTGGAGTTCCAGCCTGCTGCTTCGGTGTGAGGCCCCGTACTTACTCCTGCTAGCCTGGTGTCAGCAGGGTGGAAGTGGAGTGAAGGCCCCAGGAACTCCCTCCCGGACTCTGCCCAAGATAGGCCTCACCTCTTACGAACACATAGGTGCTGGCGGCTGTGGTGCCCTCAATTCGGGCCTTGATGTACTTGTAGTAGCAATGGTAGCTGCCCGTGTTGTTGGCGTGAGTCTGGGCCAGCAGCAGCACCTTGCAGTAGGGCCTAGCTTC
The DNA here is from genome assembly GCF_900095145.1 of Mus pahari. Taxonomy (NCBI): domain Eukaryota; kingdom Metazoa; phylum Chordata; class Mammalia; order Rodentia; family Muridae; genus Mus; species Mus pahari. The sequence continues at coordinate 17,867,992 of NC_034603.1, read as the reverse complement.
TGTGCCCTCACAGTCTCGCACAACCCGTGTATCTTCACTGTCCTTCCCACCTGTGGTCAGTACCTCCTGGGCCCCTGGCCAGGTCCACTCGAGGGGGTGCTGCCCCCTAGCAGAGAATTGGAGAAGTCAGGATCTCTCCTACTAGATTTTACCCAAACCTCCAAGGAGCCTCCTTCAAGAGCCAAGAGCTTCACCCATCCTTATCTCTTTTCAAGGAAGAGTAATCCAGGATTGGGGTATACTCCCCAGAACCACTCCCTGAGCCCTTGACTCTCTGCCTGGTTCTTGGGGCTATGATTGGGCAGGTAGATAATATAGTCCTCAGCTAATAGCTGGTACTGTGAGGAGGCCCAGGGCCAGTGACAGGTGACTGGTAATGGATGTAGGCAACTAGCAGAGGAGAAGGGAAGGCTAGGTGAGTTCAGGGTGCCTATCTGCACCTCTTCTGGGAGACCACACTCTAGGACTCCCTCTCAGCTTCTAGGATTCTCTGTCCTGAGGAGGAGTGGCTTTCTGGTTCTTCAGCCAGACACCTTTTGCTCTAGTCTGGGGCAGCCTTCATGAACTTCCAGGTGGGGAGGAACCAGTACCTGCAGGATATGGATAGGCTATCCCCGGTGTCAATCACATATGAATCCTCTGTGATGTTCAGGGTTGGAGGGGTCATGGAGTAACCATTTGCCAGGCCTGGGGGGAAAAGACACGGTTACTAAGGAGCTATGTCATGGGGTCACATGACAGCTCCTGCACTGTCCAAGTACAGTTGGGCCTTCTGGGATGCTGCCTCAAGGTAGGGACAGTCTAGTGGCTTTCAGTCTCCATAGCCTTGTCTCCCCACGTGCAGTTTGGCTACGGCACCAATCTGAAGGTCTCATGACAGCTACCAGTCTCCACCACAAACTGTTCCTTGCTCTGGTCAAGGCCACCAGTCCTCACCACCACCCTATCGCTGCCCACAGACTGAGTCCAGTCTCAACTCACCATGACCGCTTCCCTCAACTTTGACCCTAAGTGAGCTGAGCTGCTGGCAGGAAGCAGGAAGAGGAGGAGCCTCCAGGTTTACTCACAGGGAATGGGGGGTAGTAGGGGACTGGGGAAAAGATTTAGAGTGTGGAGTGCTCAGAGCTCTGCCTGAGACACCCTCCATTCTGAATCCCACATTTATACCCACTTCTTCTTCTTCTTCTTCTTCTTCTTCTTCTTCTTCTTCTTCTTCTTCTTCTTCTTCTTCTTCTTCTTCTTCTTCTTC
>NC_034603.1:17849103-17866593 GCF_900095145.1 Mus pahari | reverse complement strand
GACAGACCAGGCTGGCCTCGAACTCAGAAATCCGCCTGCCTCTGCCTCCCAAGTGCTGGGATTAAAGGCGTGCACCACCATGCCTGGCTATACCTACTTCTTATGATGGTTTCATGTATCCTAGACCTACACTCTGCCTTGCTCTCTCCTATGTCCCTGACAGTCCCTTTCGTCATAGTTTCTAAGTTCTGTAAGCTTCTCTTCCCTCTGTCTGACTGCCTGAGCCTCCTTTGGGTTCTGCCTGCCTAGGTCTCTTCCACACCCTCAGGTCTTCTCCCCAGATGCGCAAATGAACCTGCTTGAGCTGGTGAACTCACCTGCAGCCTCCCATGACTATAAGGCTCTGTGGCTCATATAGTTCTGTACCCACCATCCATCTCCCAGTAGGGTGTGTACATACACATGCACATATGTGTGTCTGCATGTGTGTACCAGGGAAGTTTTCAGTGTAAGCACATCTATTTGTATCTCAGTGTGCAGATATGCATGTCTTTGAGCCATGTGTGCTGCTTTAGCTGTGTGTACAAGTATATCTGGTTGTGTATCTCTGATATGTTCTCAGTTGCATATATATGCACTTGACAGGGTGCAATCCTGATGGGGGGTAATGGGGAGCATGGCCTGGGGAAGGACTGAGCCTGGAACTCTGGCAGATGCATCCTGCCAGGATCATCCTGAGACAACAGGAAGGGAGGACTGTGTGGCTGGAGGCCCAGTGCTGTGTCCTGTCTCTCCCCGCCCCTTAGTCCCTGTCCTCCTGGGGTGGTGGTCACAGACCACTCTCCTGCTCCCAGCCTCGTTCAGTCCTTTAGGCCCTTGGGGTTTGGAACAGTAAGTAAGACTGTTTTGTTCATGAGCTAGTTCTGCAGTTCTAGGTTCTTGACTTATAGTTAGTGGGGGTAGAAAGGCAGAACCCAGAGTACCCTATGCATGGTTCTATGCACCCTGATCACAAGCCACCTGACCGAGTGGTATGGTGCCAGGAAAACACACTCCATATACCATGGTCTCATTTTAGCATCATGCAGACAACACAGCCATCAGCCAACATCCACCAATCTCTCTCTTTCTGGTTACAATTTGTGACTATTTCCCCTCTTCTGTCCCTATCACCTCCCAGAGAGACTTGCCTGGGACCTTATTAAGTATACAGTCCCATGGTTCAGTCAGTGAAACTGAGGCCTCAGCTGGACTGAAGTACTGGCCTATGAAGGTAGTTGCTTGCCTGGATAGCCACCCTGACTGCTGCCAAGGTCTCCCTTTTGTACTTAGGCCTTGATGCCCAAGTCAGCAGCCTTGACCATGGGGCACAGCTTGTGCTGAGGTTCTGAGGTGAGAAGTCTGGGCTCTGCAGACTGCTTTCTGAGTGGGTTCCTGACCTCGTGGGCAAGTCTGAGGAGACGTCTATTGTTGGAGGAGAGAGCATGCAGAAGGCTCAGCTCCAGGGAAATCAGAGCAGTACTCCCAAGAGGGTCTCTGTAGAGCCAGGCTTTGTTTTCTCCAAGGCAGGGTTTCTCTGTGTAGCCCTGGCTGTCCTGGAACTCACTCTGTGGACCAGGCTGGCCTCAAACGCAGAGATCCGCCTGCCTCTGATTCCTGAGTGCTGGGATTAAAGGGGTGCACCACCCCTGTCAGGAAGCTACTTTGAAGTAAAAGTAGGGTTCTCTCCCCTCATGCTAAACACTGAAAAAATGAATAAGGCTATCATAGGTAGACAGCTGGGCAAACGCATAAGTGACTGAGTGGATGGTGGTCTGTAATCTGAGTTACAGAAGGAGGTGGTGTGATGGGCATGGGTCATGACCTGTGGGAGGTGAGGTCAGGGTGAAGGTGGCTTACGGCATATGAAGAGAACTACAATGGCCAGTGCCCATCTAGCAGAGAGGGCATTCCCCCAGCGATGTTGGGCTTGTACATCTGTGCACACTCCTGGCGACTGCCAGTTTCAGAACTGAGGCACTTGGGAAGCCCAGCTTTCTTCGGTGACTCTTTTGTTTCTACAATACAGCAGAGGGAGGGGCAGGCCACTTGCTGGCTGCTCCTTGTCCCTCTGGCTTTAGCCTAAGAGGCGCAGGGCATCATGGCTAGTCTGTCCTGCAGTCTGGGACATTCCCATTTCCTTCCCTTCTGGGGATATCCCTCTTTAGTCTAGTTCAGTATTTCCCTTCCCTAGGGAGCAGTCACCATCACACAGGCTTCCGCCTTGTCCCTCTCGGGGCTCCTGATGTTAGAACACTAATTAGCTTTAATCGTGGCTTTCATTTTTCCGAATAGGAGATGCACAACAAAGATACAGAAGATGGATGTCAGAGTGGCTGGTGGATAACAGATGGAAAGAGGATGAGACAGACGATGGACCGTCCTGTGAATAAACGGGATGGATGGGGGATTGAGATGATAGATGTATGAGGTACAATCCACGATGCCGGGTGGTTGAATGGGTGGGTGAATGGGAGAGGGTGGATAGATGATGGAAGCAAAGGAGCCCATAGGAGCCTCTTCCCCATCCACACTGTATCCCCCAGAGTAGGGCTTCATCCTAATTAAGATTATCCATCCTGTTTCCTCTTGCTTATATGAAACCTGATTGAGGACAGGGCTTCCTCTGCTGAGTTCTCCAACCCACCCCATATCCCAGATGGAGAATGCCTTTTGGCCACTTCCCTTCCCTATAGCAACCTTTAGGCTCATGCTTTTGATGGCACCACGTTCTCCCCACTAAAGCTGTCATCAGCTTCTCGCGTGCTCACTTCCTTTCATTCTCTGCTGACTATAGCTCCTGGCTCACCATCCTCCTCCCCACCCCAGCTCATTCCATTCTCCATGACTTCAACATCCACAGGATGACTCCCCCTCCCTCAGATCTGAATCCTCTCCCCCCTCTCCCCCTCAGCCGCTAGCTTCCAGGGGCACACCCTGGATGTGGTCACCACTCGAAATCGCACTATCCCCGGATGCCTGTTACTCTTGTTTCCTTCCTTTTCCTTCTTCGTTTCCTTCTTGTTCAGGTGTCCTTATCCACCACTGATAAATGTGTCACCTTCATCAAAAATATCCACCACCCTGTGTCTTCTCCTGGCTCTGCCCTTGTCCAGATGCAGTGGAGACTCACAGCCTGTCACCCGAATTGTCCCTTTGCCTGTACTTCTCAGTTTCAGGACACCACAGCCCAGAGAAGTTCAACCTTGCTTCACGAAGTCCTTCCTACTGGTCATGTCCCATTGGTTTTACTCCTTGCAGACTGTATGGCCCTTGTTAATATGACTCAGAATGTTCTTTCCTTCCTCCTCAACTCTCACAAGTAAGACATGAGATGGGAGGCTTTACTGACCTTCAGCTGGCACCCATGCCAGCCTCTCTACACCTGCTCTCAGAGCAAGCTCACCGCTGTGCCCCAGACCCTAATGCCCTAGCCCTAAACATCACACAATCCATTTCTCTTCGGATTGTCAGTCTTTATGGGACAACCTCCCATCTTCATACAAGAAATCCAACAAAGCAATTCTCCACAGTAGCTTCTGGCTACTGTTTCCTTTTATATTTCCCCTGTGGCCAAAGCACCTCTCAGACCCTCGTGTGCACCTCTGATTTGTTTTGGCTTCTGTGGGCACCAGCCATGCAAGTGGTGCACAGACACATGCAGGTGACGCACCCAAAGACATAAAAATCATATATATCACAAAATAAACTTTATAATATATACTTACATCATACATATGTGATATATACATGTGTGTCTCACAATGAAGTCATATCACATGTCTACACTTGAATCTTTTTCTGTGACTTTCTACTATCCTGGGAAAATTTCTGCCAGAGATCTGGTGTCTGCTCAACTTTACACACGCTCATGGTCCATTCCCACCTCATAGCCACATCCTCCAGCCACTGTGTTGTTCAGCAGCGTGCCACACTCATTTTCACTTTACGGCCATATCCGTCATCTATGCAAGTTTTCTTTTCATGCTTTGTGTATCTCCAGGCCATAGCTTAGATGTGACCTCCTCACTCTTACAAAACCCAGGTTCCTTCTTCAGGCTCCATGTCAGCTTCATGCTTGCTATGAGGCGTTGCAAATGTTTGCTTGTCCCTGCCTTCCATTGTCCATTAGCCATAAGTTTCAATGGGTAAGGACCAAGTGAATTCTCTTTTCCATCCTGCCCCTGCTCCATGCCTAGTTCAGTACCTGGTATAATAGATACATGCTGAGTAGATGGTTGGGTGGAAGGATGTGTGAATAACAGGGCAAGTGGATGAATAGATAGGCTGAGGTGAGGAGAGATGGATGTTTGGGTGGATGAATGGTAGATAGATAAAGGACAGTTTGATGTGGGAGTAGATGTGTGGGTAAACTGATGAATGAAAGGAAAGACAGATGGATTGAAAGGCATAGTTGGAAGGATGAATGGATGGATGCATTGATGGATGGATGGATGGATGGAAAGATGGCTAAACAGATCACACTGTATTCATTTAGCCTAGAACTAAGTAACACCTTGCTCCATTGCAAAAGATGCTTCCTGGTTTGAAGGGTCAGGAGAACCTTGACCACTCAGCATCTGGACCCATTTGGGTCTGAGGTCTGCTGTGTTCATAGGCTCTGTGACTACCCAACCCCCCACATGCAATCCTGCAAAGGGTGCATCCTTCCTGCCTGGCTGTTGTCTGTCTCTGCTGTCCTTCCTTTCCTGAAGCAGGAAGCACTGTCATCCCGGCCTCTGCTTCACTCCCCCTGCCTTCCTGTTCCTGACTCGGGAGTTGACTTCTTCCTCCCGGCAGAGCCCTGGCCCCCAAGGTTGCAGCAGAGCAGTAGAGGCGGGCCGCCAGGCTGGGGTCAGCAAGGCCAGAGCGCACACCTCCTCTTCTCTGTGCTGTCAGCAGTCCTGGGGGCACCTTTCAGCCTTGAGTCATGGAGACCCTGGTGTCAGGCTCAAGAGACTGCAGTGCAGCCACTCCCAGGGCAAAGCTGGCATCTAGCTAAGGACCAAGCAGGTGGTATGGAAGACTTTTGGCAGTTTAATTGTTTGGCACTGGCCAGGTCAACAGCATCTCACTTAGTAATCGCAAGAGCCTCAGAGGGAGGGGAGGATCCTGAGTCCAGTCAGTAAGGAGGAAACTGAGGTAGCAGGTAGCAGTTTTAGGGCAGCCCAAGTCTATCTGAGCCTAGACCCATCCCTGCTTTGGAGCCTAAGGCAGTAGGCAAAGATGCTCAGGCCAGAAACTGTGTCTTCCCCTCCTCTGAATCCCTCATCTAAAGCCTTAGGGAGCCTCTCAGATGGAAAAGCCTATGCAGGAAGCCATGTGGGCAAGCTTCCTCCCTCACTCCTCTTCTGCTTCCTGTTCATCTATTTATTTAGTTTGATGGCCCAGATTACAGCTAGCAAACCCCTTTAAAGGACTGACTATTCCCTCTCCTTTCCTTTTCAGACAGGGTTTCATGTAGCCATGCCTAGCCTTCAATTCTTTGTTTTCTGGCCTCAGCCTCCCAGGTGCTGGGATCACAGGCATGAACCACCACACCCAGCCAAGACACATTCTCAAAAGCATCTTCCTGGAGAGACAGGGAAGACACACCCTAACATAAGAACATCCGAGAGACAAGTGCGGATTCTTTCTCTACTGTGGATGTTCCTGGGCTGGGCGTGTCCCACGGTCCTACCCAGATGGAAAGAAAATATGAAGAATGTCCATAGGAAGAGATATAAGACAAAGAAATCTGGAACCAAGGGACGGTCATCTCCTTAATACATGTGCCCAGGAACTATGCTAGAATTTCAGAGGGTAAAAAGTCTTGGCTTTCTTTGCAGGGCAGGCTGGAGGTGTTTTAGGGGAGCGGCTACACAGGTTCTGGGATGGGCCAAGGTGTGACAGAGTAAGATACTAACCAACAGGCACACCTTTGATGCTCCTCATCACCCTCATCCTTCATGTCTCATTGTTCCTTTCTGTTACTCTGAGCACTTGTCTTACTCCTCAGTGCCCAGCAGCCTCCATGGCCTTTAGCCCACTTCTAAGCACAGAGGGACATTGCTGCTTCAGGGTCCAGTCCCTGGCTCCCATAGGCCACCTGGAGCTGTGGATGTCCTCAGTCTGGCTCTATCTCCGGAAAGCTTGCATTTCTCCACAGTCTGGCTGAGCACATCAGGCTGACCGAATCCCTTGCCTGGCTTCAGGCAATGTCCTCTGTCTGCCTTGTCTACACCTGGAGAATTACTGCTGCTCCAAGGCTTGTGCAGCTTCCCTGAAAGTGAGGCTTAAAGTAACACTTGCAGCCCAGCCCTGACCTGCAGCTCCAGGATGGCTTGTGCCATGCGGTAGTGCCTAGGGTTGAGATGTTAGCAGCTCACCTCTAAGTCCCCAGGTCCAGTATGGCTGACATGGAATGCTATCAGGAGCTCTGCCCCTGAACTGACTTGGAAAACAGGCTTGCCTGTGTTAGTCTGACATGAACTCTCTAGGCAGCTGTGCCCAGGAGGACAAAGATGGCTGGTTGTAGACTACAGACAAGCTGTGGTGGAATGTAAGGGGACATAGCTGGCTGGGTTGAACTCAGGTTCTAGAGCATTGCTCTTAGGGTTGCTCCTGTGCATCCCCTGCCAAGGGGCCTGTGCAGAAACTTGGCAGGGAGATGGAGGGAGTGTTCTATCCTGGAGTCCTGAGCTGGCCAACACTCTGTGCTTCTGAGCTCAAGGGTCAAATTGCCATCAGTGTCCCATTTCCCACATGTAGGACAGGAGCTGCCAGGGTAGAAGGTGCTGCCCTGGTTGGGGGGCGGTTATGCTTGGAGCTGGCTGGTTCTTCACCACAATGGCCTGGACCAGATTTCATTTCCCTTCTCTAAGTTCCATATTGTCCCCCTGTGAGGTACAGATTCCTCCCAAGATTACTATGAGTGGCAGACCACAAATACCGCAATGCATTCCCAGAACCACTACAAGTTTAGAATACATAGTGACTGACTCATGGCTGTTATAGTTCTGCTGAGGGCTTGGCTGTGGCTGCTTTGCCGGACAGTCATTCTGTGTTGAGTCAGAGCATGCAGGGAGGGTGCTAGGGACAGGCTTGCTCCGTGGGGACCAGGGAGAGTTTTTTTGTGAGCTGATCCGGGGTTTGTAGACCTATTAGAAAATGATTGACCCACACGTAACTTCGAAAATCAGGTAGATGGAAGAGAGGGAGAATGATGTGGGTGGTGAAGTCATAGAAAAAGGTCCAGACCCCATCTCTTCTGGGCAGTGGCATACCTTGGGGACTTCAACCCTGTTCTGTGCTCCCTGATCCTTCTCAAATGCTCTCCTGCATTTCTGTCCTGGTGGGACCCTCAGCCCTCAGCCCCAGGTCATGCCTAACATCAACAGGACAAACAGGAACCTGGGAACACACAAGCGTCCACTCATCTGATGAACAAGAATTGAAAACACGCACTTCCTCGGGTTGGCAAGGATGTGGAGAAGCAGCGGCTCACGCAGCAATAATAAAAAAATGTTCACACACTCTGACCCCCCAAATTCTGCTTATGCCGATACATCCTGTTACAACAATAAAAGCAAATGCTCATTTAGCACTTTCTGCGCACCCGGCCAGCACCACGCTGCTCACACACCCTATTCCCATTTATATGCTCACCCTGCCAGTTAGGTGCTGTCATTACCACTGTGGAGAGGGGAAACTGAGGCACAGATCGCCCTTGGGATCAGGGTTATGTCAACCGTCATGGATGTCAGTATTACTGGCACGCACATCTGGGGTTTATGAAACAGAACCAGCTTTCTCCTGCTCATCCTCCCTCAGCTTAGGCTGGTGGCCCAATGATGCTCGTTCCACCAGTTGTCGGTAACCACGTCCATCTCCCACAGCTATCACACCCGCTCTCAGAGCTGAAATAGGCTTTGTAGGCTGAGTAGGAGTTTGCTCGCCCAGGAAGACAGCAACAAGGATAGAGTGACGGGAATTCTAGGTCCAGTCCCTCCTCTCCTTGTCACGTTGACACTGAGTTTTGAACCCAGAGTTCAGATACCTTATAGAGCTGACCCCTCTCTATTCTCCCTCCTGTCTACTAGGTCATCTGGACTAGCTCAGAGCATCAGACCTGGACCAATATCTTCCCATCTGCCCCAGTGGCCGGGGGGATCTTGCTGGAACACAACTCCCTCTCTGGATGAAATGACCTTGTGCCTCACTACAGCTTGGGTGCAAAATGGGTGCTCTTGGTTTCCCGGTCGCCCACACTGTCTCTCTCCAGCCTTGGAGATGGTGTCTTCCTTGTGTCATCTTTGTGTGACAGTCTCTTCCTCTACTTTGAAGTATCAACCCAGCGCCTCTTTTCCACTGAGGCTTTCTTCACAGGACCCCCAGTCCCTCCCGTATTTGTTTGCAGCTTTGTGGAAAGTTTGGTTTCTCAGTCTTAAAATTCCTTAGTTTAAGAAACTTCCAATTTTTTTTTCATTGTGTTCCTGTGAGACAAACTGGATTTTTTCAAATGATTAACCCCCGACTGGCTTTGGGGGATCAATACATATTCTGCAAGCATCTGCAGAGGGTAGGGAAGTGGTGTCTGGCAGAGTGACGATGCTGTTCACTGAAGTGTGCACCTTAGGTCAGAGCTAGACCTGGGGGAAATACAATGCCCACCACTGTTTGGAACATGCTGGGGACATCAAGGTGACGATGTCTGATGGGTCCACCTGCTCTCCTCTCCACTGCTGTCCTAACTGCCCCATTTGCCCTTTATCTTTTTGGTGTCTATGTCACCTTGGATCAGACACTTGTTATTTTCTCATTATAGCCAAATCACCCTGAAATCTAACATCTGGTGAGCCATTCACCCTTTTGGCCTTAATTTCCAAATCTCCAAAATGGGAACAATGATGCCTACATCACAAGAGTAAGCTCTCCATATGCTCTGATGTGAAGCAATTTGATGAATCATTTTATATTGAGTTGTATAGCTCACTCTTAGACACACCAAGTGTGTGCGTGTGTGTGTGTGTGTGTGTGTGTGTGTGCACTTATGTGTGCTTTTGGGGATGTGACTTAAAATATATGAACCTCACATAGGAAAGCTTTGAACTTGGTACTCCAGGCTCTTCCTAAGCCCTTCTGGAAGCCTGGAATCTGTACTCCTGGGCACACAGAGGATGGGGACGAGACCACCCACCCTGGTGGACCCCTGTAGTCCTCTAGGGGCCTATCTGAAGCAGGAAAGGCTCAGTACTGGGTTAGGAATACAATGCGTGTAGGCTGGGCAGGGTTAGGGGGTGCCTGTGATACTAAGTGGATGCAAACTGGGATTTGTGGGGCTAGGTGGGTGCAGGCTGGGTATCTCTTAGGCTTGGATGCCCTTGGATTCCAGAAGGAAGAGTCTGCTCCTCTAGCCTATGTCTCAGGGTTTCTGGGAGATTCAGATCTGTGTTTCAGAGAAGTTCTTTGAGGACGCATCAGGACAAGCATCTGAAAGGTGCTGGACATTAGGAATCAGGGATGGGGTCGGGAGTACAGGCTGCTGCTGTACTCTGTTGGAGGTGCTGGAGAGGATGGAGGGGACCCGGGCACATGCTGACTTCCCAGCACTGGGATGGCTGTGCCAGTTAGTTGCTCTGGACACCCCTGGGGCTAGGGCTCTGCTCATCGGCTGGCAGGACAAGCCAGTTTATCACACAGTCCAGCTGGCTCAGAGGTGGCCCCCCAGCGCTGCTAAATCGGGGCCACCAGCTCCTGCCTCAGGAAGAGGGAAATGCAGGCAGGATGTCCTCTTTTGTGGCCGACAAGTCCTTTCCCATGAACCCCTGCTGACCTTGCGGTCCACGTGGCAGGGGCTCCCCCACTTGCCACTAGGACCTGTGCTTGCCCAGGGACAGGGTGGCAGGCTGAGGAGCAAGGACAGGGGGCGTGACTGCTATTGGCACCGCCCAGTGGGCAGGGCAAGAGCTCCGAGCCTCTGAACCTCCTCCAGCAACGAATGCCTGCACCTTCCTGCTCCCAGACGTGTCCCCTTAGTGTGACCGGAAAACTGAGATCCCAGAGGAAGCCAGTGTCTGAAAAGGACCGAAACTCAGCAATCCCTGGCTTCGGCTGGGACATGCTGGCTGCTTCTCTATCAGAGATGTCTGGATAGAGTGCAAGAGGATCTTTGGGGACATCTCCCCACTGCCTTTCACTCCCAGGAGCTTCCCAAAAGCTGTGGGGGTGAAAGCCAAGCCCTGGTGGAGAGACAACCGAGCGGTAAAGGAAAAACGTCAAACCTTAAACAACACGCAGAGAACTTTCTTCCTTCCCTCCTCCGTGGTTGCCCTCCTCCGTGGTTGCCCTCCGGTTTCCCACTTCATTCCTTCCTTATCTGACCTGCTTGCATGAGCTGGAATCTTCAAGAAAGTCCACTTGATACTAACATCTGGAGACCTTGCTTCTCCACACTAGTTCCTCTTCCTGGGGTCCTCCCCAGGTGGATGATCTTATCATCCACCTGTTTGCTTAAGCCAGAGTCCCAGAGCACAGCCTCCCTCTTCCTACTTCCCAATGTCCAATTCACTTGTAGGTCCCTGCTTCGCCTGGATAGTCATCTATGTCACTCCTGCCAGCTCTTCCGTCATTCCCTAGCCAGCCACCCCCAAGATCTAGCTAGCCTCATCTGACCATTCACTTGTCTCTGTCTGGCATTCCTGTCTCTGGGTGTCATGTGAGGTGCTCCTCATCCTGCTCAGAATACCCTTCACTGACATTCTGCAGATTCCTTCCAGAAGCCACTATATCAGTGGTTCTCAACCTGTGGGTTATGACCCCCTTTTTTTTGGGGGGGGCTCCTAAGGCCATCTGCATATCAGATATTTACATTACAATTCACAACAGTAGCAAATTACAGTTATGAAATAGCAACTAAAATAATTTTATGGTTGGAGTGGGAAGCCACCACAACATGAGAAACTGCAATAAAGGGTCCTGGTGGTGACAACTGGCTTCCTGTGAAGTCCACAGGCAGTAGCTGGGTGTCTCTGAGCACGTTCGTCCCCATGCTACAGAAATCCAATGCCACATCAGTCTGGCACTTGGAAAACCCCTGCAGGATGGGGTCGTGCCCCTGTCCTTCCTGCCATCCTGAGCAGGTGATGTGTGTGTGTGTGTGTGTGTGTGTGTGTGTGTGTGGCTGTAGCCGGACAGTCACAGTCTCTTTCCCTGACATGCTGGGAACTTTGCCAGACTGTTTACCACACTGTCACAGGCCTGGCTTTGATGAGGGATCAGGGCCCCTTTTGCTACACTGCTTCTGAAAGACACATTTCAGTCCCCAGAGCTCTGAGCTAGGACTGGAAGGTCACAGAAACAGGTAGATCCCACTGTCCTGGACCTGGCTCATACCTAAGAGCAGGAATATCAGAGAGATAGGTGGTCGTGCTTGATGTAGACCATGGTAAGGCAGACCGCCATTAGATGAAGCCAGCAGTCCCCTCTGTGTCACCTGCTAGTTTCCCTCCAGACTAAAGTCCTGAGACAGAGTTTCTTGAGGTTGTCAACTGCCCTTTTCTACAGGGACCCTGCTGGGTTATAGAACTAGATCAGGACACCAAGTGTTGAAGTTCAGCTCAAGTCCAAGAAGCCCCTCCCTGCCTCCCTGCCTCCCTGCCTCCCTGCCTCCCTGCCTCCCTGCCTCCCTGCCTCCCTGCCTCCCTGCCTCCCTGCCTCCCTGCCTGCCCCCTGAACACAGGCAGGGCACTGGTGCCCAGTGGGGAAAGGAGATCTCAGGACATACCTTATGGACTTTGGGGCATGGCTAAGACTAAAATGTGAGTCTGTTGCCCCTGAGGGCTTCATTTTAGGGTTCCCAGGCGTCACAGAGGTCTCCTACTCCTGTTTGCCTGCTTTTAGAGGTTTTTTTCCTTTCTAGACCCTACCATGGAGCTATTCACCCCATTCTCTGCACTTAGGGCTTTGTTCCTGCATCCCCCACCAGACTGGGAGCTCCTGGATCGTCTTTCACCAGGAGTGAGTGGGACCAGGCACAGGGCTCAGGGAGGCTTGGCCTCTATTTACATTGGCAGCCCCACTCCCTGTATTCCCCACCCATGCTAGGCCACCCTATCAAACTGTCTCCTCTCCTTTTCTTCACAGCCCATGTGGTCATGGGTGCTTACTTCAGGGAACACTTCCACCTTCCTTCATTTCTATGGACCTCTGCTGCTCCTCACATCTCTGCAATGTACCTGTCTTCCTTCAGACCGCTTACCCCAGGATTCTAGCAATGGGGAAGGGGAAGAATTTGCACAGCTTACATTCCAGCCGATGTAACCTCCCGGAGCCTCAGATACCTTTCTTGGCTGAATGTGGGAGGTCTCCTGGGCCCAGGGAAGTCTCATTCCTCATCCATCTTACCCGGCTAGAGCCCTGTTTATTTCTCCCACACATTCAGTCGCTTAACAACACATCCTGAACACTGGCGAGAAGTGTCATCCAGAGTTGGGGGCAGTGGAGCAAGAAACAGCCAAAGGGCCAGTCATACTTCAGTGTCTACACAAAGATTCAATCACATCTCGCTCAGCCTCCCTGTCTGACCGTACAGGGTGCTACAGGGTGCGAGCTGAGAGGCTCCAATATTAAAACTTGCATTAATTAGTTCCCTCCCTGCCGGCTCCTGAGGTCCTTGGGGGGTTACACGTTTCCCCCTTATATAAGAAAGGATTATTGTGGGAATAAAAGATGAAACATTCAAAATCAACTTCTACGGCATACAAACACGCAGGTTTATCTCTCTCCGAGGTCTTTCAGCACGTCTCCGTCCAGCATCAGGGGCTCTGTGATGACCCCGTCACCCTGGATTTCCAGGGACAGCGGATCCTGAGCGGATGCCGGTCTCATCCCCTGCCTTATCCCCAGTGCTTCCTTCCTGGCCCCTCCACACAGCTCCTCTGCTTCCAGAGACTCTTGAGCACCGCAGAGCCAAGCTCTCAACACAAACTAGAACCTGCCGTTCCCTGTTCCCAAGGCTCTCCTTGCAGCCTCTGCTTTATGATTCAAATCTTCTATCCTTTCCAATCCAGAGATTCCCCTCAAATCCCAGGACGCCCTGGTCCTTCACCTCGACGTGGATCGGTCTAGAACTAGGGACTCAAGATTCGGCTTAGGTTTCAACTTGAATCTAGAATCACTTGTACGGTTCCTGCAGTGGGGTGCGGGGTGGGGTGTCCCAAGTCCTCAGTCCTAGCCTAGGAGAAGGTAGACGCCCGTCCGGAGCGCCCTCTGGGGGACCTCGGGTTACCGATCTCCAGTGCAGACGCAAGGCGTCGGGAAGTGCGCACCCAAGTGCGGGGTCCGGTGTGGATATATGGGGAAGTGATTCACGCTGGAGGATCTGGACCCAGAGGCGTTTGAGCCCTGGACTTCCTGGGGACTGAAGGATCCAGACTAAGGATGCATTTCACTCCGGACCGTAGACTTAAGACTGGGACCTGGTCATAGCTCCGCCACCCTGTTCCTGACCCGGCTGCAGTCCTCACCCGTTCTTTCCTGCTCCCCGTGGTCCCGGTCCCTAGCCCCCGGCTCCCACGACTTCCCTGGTTCCAGCGGGCGTCGGCAAACCTAGGTTCCCAAACTGCCCCGTCCCTCCGCCCGCCCCGTCGGTGCGGTCTCACCACTGGCGCCTGGTGCGCAGCGGGCCCCGGGAGGTTAGGCGGGAGCGGGAGTTGGGCTGTGGCCCGGGCGCTCACCTTGGAGGAGTCCGAGGCAGAGCCACAGGCGCAGGTTCAGCGCAGCGCCCGGCTGCATCTCCGGCCCCTGGGCGCGGGTGGGACCTGTGCGGCCGCAGCTCTGGGCTGGGAGTGAGAGCGCGCGCCGAGGCGCCGGCCGGGCGCGGACTGGTCAGCGGACCGGAGGCGGAGCCGAGGCGGCCCGGGGCGGGGCTCCGGGGAAGGAGGGTCACCGTAGCCTCAGCCCGCCCCTCGCCCCTCTCTGTCCCTTCCAGCTTGCCCCAGGAGAACCCAGCCGGGGCAGGGAGAGCGCCCACTTTGCGTATGTTAAGGGCTCCCAGTTCCAAAGCAGCCACCAAGCACAAACTCCAGGGCCACTGCGGGTGGGCGAGGAACGCAGGTGACTGCACTGTCCCCTGTGTGCGTTGTGACGCCGGAGAATGAACAAAACCGGATAGTAGGGTTTTCTGCATTTCCCTTCCCTCAAAAAGCAAAGCGGCAACGAATATAACGTTAAAACGGCTGTACATTAAATTTTAGCAAGCGCCCTGCAGAAGCCTCTCTATAGTGTGAATGGAGCCGGCACCTGGGTTAACAACTGCCTCCCACCATCCTCCGACCATGAAAGACAGGCTTTCGCTTTAGCTTCCCCACCAAATACTTTTGCTCTGAGCTCATTCATAAGTCTTTTTTATCAGGTGACACTTCACTTTCTGTTTTGGCAAACGTTCTCGCGCAGACTTCCTTTCCCTTTGTGGTTCCTTTGCTAGAATTTTCCTATTTCAAAATATATCCCAAATGACAATGACGATTTCAACCTTTTTTTTTTTGCTTTTATGTACTGTGTTCCCACTGTTCCCACGATCCCCACCTACCAGCCCAGGCTCATCCTTGCCAAAAGTCAAGGCCAGACTGTTGTTGATGATGACCTTTTAAAAAGTCGCCAACTCTCAACCACAGAACAGGAATAAAACTCCTAGGTATGTATGTCTTTAACGTCTGTAGACAGAGCTAACTAGTTTTTCATTTTAGCTTGCACTGCTTGGGCGTGGTGGCGCACGCCTTTAATCCCAGCACCCGGGAGGCAGAGGCAGGCGGATTTCTGAGTTCAAGGACAGCCTGGTCTACAGAGTGAGTTCCAGGACAGCCAGGGCTATATAGAGAAACCCTGTCTCGAAAAACCAAAAAAAAAAAAAAAAAAAAAAAAAAACAACAACAAAAAAGAAAAGGCCATTTTAGCGTGTACTGAAATCACATTATGGTGGTGTTAATTGGCTTTTCCCTAACTGCCTCTGAGGCTAAGAATATTTATTTACTTATTTATTTATCTATTTATTTATATTTATCTTTAATTCACTTTGCATCCCGATAACAGCTGCCCCTCCCCTCTTCCCAGTCCCATCTTCCAAATCCCCCTCCCCCCATTGTCTTCTCCCTTTCTTCACAGAGAAGGGGGATTTCCCCCCACCCCCATCTTGGATACCGCCTAGACTGGGACATCTAGTTCCAGCAGGACTAGGCACATTCTCTTCCACTGAGGCCCAACCAGGCAGCCCAGGTAGGGTGAAGGGATCCAAGGGCAGGGAACAGAGGCTTGAGATAGACCCTGTCCTACTTGTTAGGGGACCCACATGAAGAGCAAGCTGCACATTTGCTACACATTGCTAGGGTTGGTGGCCCAGGCTCTGTGAGCTTCCATGTCCCTTGACTCTATGGATCTTCTTGCGATGTCTTTGACCCCTCTGACTTGCTCATTTCTATCTCCAGACTCTTCCATAAGACTCCCCAGGCTACACCTGATGTTTGGCTGTGGGTGTCTGCACCTGACTCCACCCGATGCTCCATGAAGCCTCCCAGGAGACAGTTTGCAAGCATAACAGTATCACTAATAGGGTCAGTGGTTGGCTCTCTCCCATGGGATGGGTCTCAAGTTAGGGCAGTCATTGGTTGGCTGCTCCCTCAGTCTCTGTTCCATTTTTATTTCTGTACATCTTATAGACAAGACAAATTTGGGATTGAAGGTTTTGTGTGTGAATCGATGTCTGCCTCCCTCCTTTGGAAGTCCTGTCTGGCTATAGGAGGTGGCCACCTCAATCTCTATAGCCCCCTCTGGTAGGAATTTCAGCTAGAGTCACCTCCATAGACTACCCGAATCCTCTCCCATCCCTGGCCTCCAGCTAGTCACCAGAG
This sequence comes from Mus pahari, assembly GCF_900095145.1. Classification (NCBI taxonomy): domain Eukaryota; kingdom Metazoa; phylum Chordata; class Mammalia; order Rodentia; family Muridae; genus Mus; species Mus pahari. The sequence goes on along the minus strand of NC_034603.1, from coordinate 17,850,730 downwards.
ATGCCTCTCCCTCTGCCAAGTTCCATCTCACTCCCAGCCCTCTCAGACCACCCCTCCCCAACACCTGACTAACACTGCCATTCCCCTCCTTACCTCCTCTCCTGTCCAGTCCCCTCTCTGATGACTAGTTTCCACCTTTGGGTGAGATTTGTGTATTCTCCCGTGGGACCTCCTTATTACCCAGTTTCTTTGGGTCTGTAGACTGTAGCACGGTTGTCCTGCACTTTATGGCTAATGCCATACATGTCTTTCTGTCTCTGGGTTACCCCACTCAGGATGATATTCTCAAGTTCCATATATTTGCTTGTAAAATCAATGATGTCCTTGATTTTTTAATAGCTGAATAGTATTCCATTATGTAGATATACCACATTTTTATCTATCTTTAGTTGAAGGACATCTAGGTTGTTTCTGGTTTCTGGTTATTAGGAATAAAGCTGCTATGAATATAGTTGAGCAAGTGTCTCTGTGGAATAGTGGGGCATCTTTTGGATATATGTCCAGGAGTGTCTTGAGGTAGAACTATTCCCAGTTTTCTGAGAAACTGATAAATTGATTTCCAAAGTGGTTGTACAAGTTTGCTCTCCCACCAGCAATGGAGGAGGGTTCCTTTGCTCCACATCCTTGCCAGTATGTGCCATCACTTGCGTCTTTGATCTTGGCCCTCCTGATGGCTGAACTGAGCACATTTTTATAACTTGCCATTTGGATTTCAAGTCTTTTTCTCTAGTGCCTGTTTCTTTCTTTCTTTCTTTCTTTCTTTCTTTCTTTCTTTCTTTCTTTCTTTCTTTCTTTCTTTCTTTCTTTTATTTATCCATCTGCAAGGAGGTTCTTCCTTCTTTTCTTTTTTAAAATAAATTCTGTATGTGAGTCCTTGATCAGCTCTGTTCGCTGTGGCTGTGTAATAATTTACTCCAAAATTTGAGGCACGAAGTGACGACTCTTCTTTTTTTTTCCTTGGCTTTTTCAGACAGGGGGTCTTTGTGTAGCCCTGGTTGTCCTGGAACCAGCCTTTTAGACCAAGTTAGCCTCAAGATTAGAGATCTGCTTACCTCTGCCTCCTGAATTTTGAGATTAAAGGCACGTGCTAACACCCAGCTGTGAAATGGCAACTCTTACTTTATTCTTGTTTGGTAAGTAGGGAGGTTTCGAGAGGCATCTCTGTGATTGGACTTTTTCAGGGTTGCTGTCAGTAGTCTGAAGGCACCATTGGTGGGAAGGCTTTAGGGATAGCTGGTGATCACCTGGGAGTTCAGCTGAGGCTGTTAGTTGGCACATCCACCCAGAATCTTTCCCCTGTGACAATCTCATACAATGGTTTCTTTTTCTTTTTTTCCATTCAATAATTTTATTAGATATTTTCTTCATTTACATTTCAAATGCTATCCTGAATGTCCCCTATACCCTCCCTCCACCCTGCTCCCCTACCTACCCACTCCCACTTCTTGGCCCTGGCATTCCCCTCTATGGGGCATATAAAGTTTGCAAGACCAAGGAGTCTCTCTTCCCAATGATGGCTGAATACGCCGTCTTCTGCTACATATGCAGCTAGAGACATGAGCTCTGGTGGTACTGTTTAGTTCATATTGTTGTTCCACCTATAGGGTTGCATCTCCCTTCAGCTCCT
>NC_034603.1:17841888-17849092 GCF_900095145.1 Mus pahari | reverse complement strand
TCTCACCTGCTCTGGCAGACAGAGCCCTCCTGGGTGGCCACCTTTCCTCTGGCAGGGAAGGTGCCCAGATGTCTGGAGCCTGAAATAGGGTCTGTCCCAGAAGCTAGATTGTTTCTGTCTGTCCCAAAGCTGTGTAGCTTCTGTAGTCCGCACTCTCGCTAGTGCAGACCGGAGCCTGGGCGTACTAGAGCAAAGATGGCTCCCTTACAAGATCAGGCAGTGAGAGCGCTCCTCTGGTGGGGATGGTGCCCGAATGTCTGGAGCTGGGAACCGGGGTCTGTCCCAGAAGCTGTGTGGCTTCTGCAGTCCGCCCTCTCCCCGGCAACGACCGGAGCCTGGGAGTACCGGAGCAAAGATCACAATGGTTTCTTCTAAGTGAATTACATGGTCTCGAAGAAATAAAGCCCATGCACAGGAAGATCCCCCTACTTCTTGGCAGGACAAAGCAGAAATGTGTAGGATGAAAGGTATTGTGGAAGCCATCTTTGGGAAATACATGTGGCAACTGAGATATCAAATTCCCCCTCCCAATCATTCTCTCTCTTTGAGACAGAATCTTGCTCTGTTGCCTAGGCTCCCCTTGAACTCTTGGGCTCAAAGAGTCCTCCTACCTCAGCCTCCTGGATAGAGTAGCTGGGACCACAGTGCATCCTATGCCCCTAGCCCTGCTCTAATAGTATCTTTGCACTGGGGAGGGAAAGATGGCATTGGTTTAGAAGGGTGAGACACTTTCCTTCTGGCAAGTGTCATGTATATTCATTCAAAGAAATATTTTTCTGTCTTGATATCACAAAGACATCTGCTAGCATTGTCATTGACAAATTCTCTGTTTTTCTTTTACGTTTAGACCCCAGGCACCTGTAATGGTGAAAGAGAGGAGAGTCAGCTTACCTTCTTTTTCTCCATAATCACCTGTGAAGAGATAATTCTTTCTGCACGTTTTTTCTTTCTGTGGCTGTAAATAAAGCATCCGATTGGAACAGACTGCTTTTTGGGCTTTGTCTCATTACCAAGTTTTGTGCTAATCTCCCATGTTGAACCTTTGATTCCTATCTGGAAGTATATAATCCTTCTAACTTACTCTTCAAAAGTGACTGCTGTTCTCTACAAGTTACATCTCCATTTACAGTTCAGACTCATTTCTATCAGTTTCTAGATACTCTTGATATCACTCTGACTTGAATAGTTAGTTTATTACTAATTTGGGAAAGCTTATTTCCTTTCAACCCACAAACATTGAATATCGCTCCATTTAAGATTTAAAGTTCTCCTAGTAAATTTTCATAGTTTTCTGTGTCAAGCTCTTAAATCGCTAGACTTGGCCTCAGATAGTTAATATTCTTGTGCAGTTGCAAAGATAATCATATATGGACATTTCATTTCCCAATTATTTTATACACACACACACACACACACACACACACACACACACACACACACACCATTTGCTGTTTTTCAAATGGTTTTTCTTGCTAAGGATATTTTAGAGCTCTTTGAATAGTTAGACCAGAAATATAATTTATCAGAAATATGATTTGTAAATGTTATCTGCACTTTGTCCTGCCAGTCTCTTAAGAGTATCTTTCTGGGGAGTCAGAGCCATGGCTCAGTGGTTAAGAGCACTTGCTGTTCTTGCAGAGGACCAGGGTTCAATGCTCAGCATATACATTAGCTCACAACCACCTCTAACTCCAATCCCAGGAGACCTGACACCATCTTCTGGACTCCTCGGCACTGTATGCTATTATGCACATATTTGCATACATACCTAACCAAAACTCCATACATATAAGATGAAAATAAGTAAATGTTAAACTTTTTAAATCTTTACTTTTATTTTATGTAAATGAGCGTTTCCTTTCATGTCTGTCAGTGTACCATCTGCATGAGGCTCAGGGGAGGCCAGGTGTTAGATGCCCTGGGACTAGAGTTAGGCAGTGGTGAGCTGCCACATGAGTGCTGGGAATTGAATCTGGGTCTTCCAGAAGAACATCCAGTGCTCTTAACCACTGAGCAATTTCTCTCAAATACAAATAAAGAATGCTTTTTGCATAGCAGAAAGTTTGTTTTTGTTTTTGTTTTTGTTTTTTGTTTTGGCTTTGATGAAATTCAGTTCATTAATTTGTTATGTTCTGGACCTTAACTTCACATAGGGTTCATCTTCTTGATCCAGATAGTCCTCTTTTTCAGAAAGCTGAAACATATATAGGCCTTACCTGACTTGCTACCCAGCATGTAGAAGGGCTTGCTTTTTAGTTGTTCATGGCAGAAAGAAAAGTATATTCTGGTCAAGGTGAGGATCATCTCACTTTGCTTTAATTTGTATTGACAATATGGTAGTTATTGGGTATACTCTGCTTTGAGGTGCCTTCTTTTTTTTTTGTTTTTGTTTTTGTTTTTTTTCAAGACAGGGTTTCTCTGTAGACCAGGCTGGCCTCGAACTCAGAAATCTGCCTGTTGAGGTGCCTTCTTGGTTCTTTTGACCCTTCTCTGCTTTTGTGGCTCTGTTGTGAATCCTCACTCAGTGATACACTACTTAATGACGAAGGGTGCTCTGAGCAGCATGCTGTCAGGTGACTTGTTGTTCAGATATCATAGCGTAGACTTGCACAGACCTACACATCTAGGATTTAGGATGTATACAGAACACAGTATTTCTCCCTTGGCCACAGTACCAAAAACAATAAAAGATGAAATCGAGCACAAGAAACTTGTGCAAGAAATATGAAATTATGTGGCTGCTGGTTTAACATGGCCCATTCACTGTTTCACAGTAAATGCTTTTTTACAGATTTTAGGGTTCCTATTGCTATGATGAAACACTATAACTAAAGCAACCTGGGGCTGGGGGAGGGATTTATTTGGCTTATGCTTCCGTATCACAGTTCTTCATCAAAAGAAGTCAGGACAATTCAAGCACGGTAGAAACTCAGAGGCGGGAGCTTATGCCGAGGCCATGGAGGGGTGTCCATATAAACAATGGCTTTTGGATGCTCTAGTCTTTAACAACTGGCTTTAAAAAGATGGAAATAGAAAAGTGTAACTTTAATTTTTTAAAGCCTATTTTTAATGATGGTTCTTAAACAATTTAACCTCCCTTCTAGCCCACCACCCACCAGAGGTAGTGGAAAAGAAAGGATATAGGGGAAGTGGACCTGTTCAGAAGTTGTTCTTTTGTAGGAAATACTATCTCTGTCATCAGGAAATCAGCAGTTAAGTTTACTGGTCAGCAGTGACAGCCTGATACACTCACAAACACTTCATGGATCTACCAGCAGTCTAGTTCGGTAGTGTAGGGATAGGCGCAGTGGTTGCATGACCCAGCACGAGCAGTCACCAGGAGGGACCAGGAGGGTGGCTGAATTGCCTGCAGTTTGCCTTTCAGGTCTTCTGTCGGATGTTGCCATCAATAGACTCTCAAGTTCCAAAATAGTGACATTAGCTGAGCTTTGCCAGTGAAATCACCTAGGCAGGGGGACAGATTTCTGATGCTTCTCTATAATTCATCTCCCTAAAACCTTGTCCTGAATCAGTTAACTTTTTGACAAGACTTCCAAGGTCCTTAACTGGGGGGGGAGAAATAACCTCTTCAGTGAATGGGATTGGTGCCAATGGATAATCATGTGCAGTTAAGTTGGACCTTTATCTCACATGATTTACAAATATTAATTGAAAATGGGTCTTTCTCTAAAAGAACAGACCTGGTTAAAATTAATATATTAATTAAATATATTAATCAAATAAATATATTTATAAAAATGCATATTTGAATTAAATGAAAATATAACATATTATATATACTAAAAGGGGATTTACTATATTTTTTCTCTTCTGTTCATTGGGTAGATTTTAAAGATGACCTCTACCACCACTCCTTACTTCTCCCATGGTTACTCACTGATATGATATGATTTTTGCAGTATCTCCTGTCAAGTGTGGAAGGTGATTTCCCTTTCCTTTTAGGATGAAGTGGGACTGCTGACTTGTTTTAGCTGAGCCAATTCATTACAAGTGGCATCAAGAACACTTTCCCCTGTCACCCTTGCAACTCGGCAGCCATTGTGAGAGACATACACCTACGGCAGCATGTTGGAAGTTTGGAAGAGAGATGTTGAGCTTCAAGAAGAAATCGTACAGCCAAGAACTTCAGATCGAATGTTTTAGAACACAGACCGTTTTGATTAGAGCTTGCTAGGGGGTGCTATATGGTTTTGATGTGAACTTTGGGAAAAGCCAAGTTTGAAAGGACTAGACCACAGAGTTTATAAAATGAAGTCATGAAAGTAGGCAGGGAAGGAAGCAGCTACTACCCAAGAGCTCCCGCCTTCCAGTCTCCCCCGCTGAAAGTTGTTCGTGTCACAGGCGAGTAGGAGGAAGGGTATGAGGCAAGAGTAGGAGTCAGAAGAGGCTCACATCTCAAAGAGACTGGGAATCCCCAGTGCTCAGACCCTGGCTCATGAAGAGACAGACCAGGAGTGGTCATGGGAGGATATCCCAAGGTGTGGAGGCAGCACCTTACTTCTGAGGGAGCTGCCAGAAATAGTGTGGGCTGTGTAGAAAAGATCACAGGGCCAGCTAGCCTGTGGAATGGCTTCAGAGAGATAAGCAGAGTGACAGGCTCAGAACAGCTCTGCAGAGAGGGCTCTGCTCAGTACAAGTTAGGAAGGAGAAGCCCCTGGACCAGTTCCCACAGTATTCCCAGCAGATACGGCTTGGAGGAGCTACAGACATCATGGGAGGCTTCAGCAGAGGGTAGCTCCAATCAGCCAGGCACATACCAGTGGTCAAAAGTAGAGGAGAGCCCAGACTGTGGGGGTATTGTTGAGGTTGGAGGAGGAACTTTGTGTGTAGCCTTTACAACACCCACATGCGATGGATGGATGTGGGGGTGGCATTTTGAAGGCCCAGCACTTACCAAAGGGAGCCAGGGTCAGCCAGAGAGGTCCAGATTTAACCTATAAATGCCTAAAACACCGGTCCTTATAAACGGGAGAATCGTTCTTGGCTGTAATTTCATTCAGTTATGAATAAAAAAAAATGTAATTCTGTGTCTGTGAGTTGTAGCATGTGGATATCAAAACCTCCACATTTGAGTGTGAGAGAAGCCCTAAAACAGGATTTATTTGAATAACATGATAAAGCCCCTGTAATGGTTAGTCCTAATTGTCCATTTGACAAATGAGGATTGTCTGGATTAAGTTAGCCAGGGAGCATATCTGTGAGTGGTTGTCTTGATCGTCTTAACTGGTGTAGGACGACCCAGCCTGAAAGTGGGCAGCTCCATTTCCTGGTTTGGGGCCCCTGAACTGTGTAAGAGCAGAGAAATCTAGCTGAGTAACAAGCGTGCACACGCTCATCTCTCTGCTTTTGTCTGTGGATGTGATTAGATGTTTTAGGTTCCATTTGCCTTGACTTCCTTTTGTGGTGACCTTTAACCTAGAATGGTAAGCTGATTAAAGAGTTTCTTTCCTACGTTGCATTCTATCGGGGAATTTTCTTACAGCAACAGAAAGGGAGTTAAAACAGCCACCCAGAGTGGAGAACCAGAGAGCCAGGTAATAGGATTAGACTTTTATGTACTAATGGCATGAGATGTCCATGAAAAAAGGTAAGAGGAAATGTTCAGTGTAATTTATTTTGGGTGAAGAAAAAAGAGGCAACTTTTAGTGTATTTTCTATTGCTAGTCCCCACCCCCAAGGCTGGGTAATTTATAAAGAAGAGAAGCTTATTTTCCTAGCAAGTCCAGGGGCTTGGTAAGGTTTTTTTTTTTTTTTTTTTTTTTTCTGTTTCATATCATGCATGGCACAGGGCAGCATCCTGTGATACAAAAGAGTAAGTGCATTGACTTGTGCATCTTGTCTTTTTCTAGAGACTCCAGACCTGGACAAGAGGCTCTACCTTGAAGTTGTTGTCTAATCCACTTAACACTGTCACATTGACTTAAGGATTAAATTGTGTATGTAATATATATACACATGTATGTATATATACATACACATATACGTACACACACACACATATGAGACAGGGTCTCATGTAGTCCAGGATGGACTTGAACTCAGTATTTAGCCAAGGATGACCTTGAATTTATGATTCTCTTGACTTTACCTCTTGGGTGCTGAGGTTTCAGGTATGAGACACATACCTGATTTACGTAGTGCTAAGGATGGTATCTAGAGTTTCATGCCTGCTCTACCAACTGATAGGCATCCTCAGCCCCTCCATATGTGAATATTTGAAGGATAAATTCAAACTACAAATAGAAGGAAAGAAGGAAGGGGGAGAGTTAGGCAGGCTTTCTCCACAAAGAAGGGAGAAGCCCTTCTCCTGTGGAGCTCTGCCACCCAGCCTCCTGATCCCTTGATCAGGCCACTTGCCTGCCCATGTTCATCCATTATGCACAGGGTGGAGGCATATTTGTTGTAGGGAACCTCAGAGTTGGCTCAGGACTCCCAAGACCAAGTTCTCAGCACAATGAGATGTTTTTGCTCCAGAGGGACAGAAAGCAGGGAATAAGAGACAGAAGATGTAGGATGCGGGAGAAGGGGCCGAGGAGAGGGGATGGGGACAAAGGACTGCTTCTGGATAGAGAAGAGACCAGTGTGACACATAGGAAAATGGTGGTTTGTGGAGGTAAAGGGGGAACCGTGGGTTAGAACGAGGTGCTTGATTTTAATTGGGTATGTTAATTAGGTGAGCCAAAGGGGACTTTTCATTGTTGGAGTTCAGTACTCTGAGAGCCGAATCTTGGTAGTCAGCCTCGGGAGGAACTGGCCAAATAAGGGACTGTCATAGGGCTGGGGAAGGGACATTGAAACTGTCCCACATGAAGACAGTACTCCATCTCTAAATACCTAAAAGGATGTTGGGAAATGGAACTTGATTCCTTCAGCAGGTTTGAGAGGCAAGTCTTAGAATGATGCCTCAAACATTTAAAGAGGTATCATTTTATTTGAAGTAATATATTTCTGAAGAGTACATTTATGTCAGAACAGACATCAAGACTAGTGTCTCCTCTCCCTCCTTCTCCTGTCTGTCTGTCTGTCTGTCTGTCTGTCTGTCTGTCTGTCTGTCTGTCTGTCTGTCTTCTCCTTCTCCTTTTCCTCTTCCTCCTTTTCATCTTCTTCCTCCTCCTCACTCTCCCTCTCCTGTCTGTCCCTTTCTCTCTCTCTGTCTCTCTCTCCCTCTGTCTCTCTCTCTCTC